>NC_084536.1:13396428-13715714 GCF_024500275.1 Phycodurus eques
TCACGTTTGAATGTTTCAAGAAAAAAAAGTATATTCCTCTGAGATTGAGGTTATATTATTTTCCAGGAAAAGAAATGTCATACTTTTATGAGACTAAAGTTGTATTTTCTTACAGGTTGGGGGGGAGAAAAGTCATTTTGTAATTTTGTCAAGAAAAAAGTCACAATTTTATGAGAGCCAAGTCAAAATCTTTAAGAAAAAGCATCATTTTTACTTATTTACTTTATATATTTATTTTCTATTCATTAATCGATTGTTTTTTAAATTGTAATTTTTCAAGACTAAAATGTTTTTTGTTTTTTTTAGAAAAACACGGTCTTACAGAAATAGAGTCCATTTTTTTTGCAGGAAAAGAAATTGCATTCTTATGAGATTCGAACTGTAATTTTTTAGGGGGCAAAAAAGTTTATTACTCTGAGATATATGTTGTAATCTTATGGGGAAAAAAATTGCATCTTTGTTTTAATATTTGTTGAAAAAAAGTATACTCTTTAAGAATACTTTTTTTTAAAACTCATACAAAGTATTACATTCTACATTCTATTACATTACATTCGTATTACATTACATTCTATTACAGTATCTACATTCTACATTCAAAATATATTTTTTTAAAATATTTTTTTTGTTGATGAAAAGTAATATTTTCTTGGAGTGAAAGCAGTAGTTTATTCCTGAAAAAGTAGCAGTTTTCAAGAAAAAAGTGGCATTTCTAAAATAAAAAAGTAATATAAAATTCAAGAAAAAAAGATGAATCTTTTTCACTAGAAAAAAATCAATTTAAAGACAAATGCTTATTTTCCCTTAAAAAAATATTCATAATCTTGCTAGAATAATCCTACATTATCTATTACAAAAACTGTCTTATGAGATGGAAAAAAAAACTTAAATGAATTTCCTCCTGTTGTTTCTTTCGCTCCAAAAAAGCCCCAAGCAAATTGTTAGAGTCACTCCTGTTGATTCTCGCTGAGCTGAAGTCTCACGAGATGTTTTTTTTTTTTTTTTTTGAAGAAGAAGAAGAAATGCTAACGTTAATGCGAACAAAAAGAAGGAGTAAATCGGTTAAGCCACTGAGAACTAGAGTGGGCTAATTGAATATCATTTTGAAATTAAGTGCAGAACTAAATAGAGAAAGGGGATATCTTTCAGATGAAGACTGAGCTCACGCAAGGTTTACTTCCAATTTTGACATAAAGGGAGCAATTCATTCTTTTTCTTTTTGCAACTGCGTGTTAGTACAAGTGAATGTTGTTCACTAGCTTTCAAGAAATATTGATAGATTTGATGGATGTTTGGACTTTGACCGCTATTACACTGAACGCTTAGTTCACTTATAATCACTCTGTCTGCAAAATGACAAAAACGGAGTTAAAACGGACTTAGTCCACTCTAATTCTCAGTGGATCAGTTTCTTTGAAGTCGCGCACACACATTTGTGAGGCGGCCACAACACGCGCTGAGTGTGTGTGTGTGTGTGTGTGTGTGTGTAATGTTAGCCGCACAGCTCAGTCCAGGCCAGGCCATTAAAGCAGATGTGAGCCAAGCGGGTGAAATGTAGTCTACCGGAATGTTCCACTTGACTATCCAGAGCACCCCAAGTCAGGATGAAGGAGAGTGCGCATGTGTGCGTGTGTGTGTGTGTGTGTGTGTGTGTGTGCACGCATGTATTATAGCGTTTCATTAGACCTTCTCAAGTTGCAACAGTCAAGCAAACGTTTGAGCTCATAAAAAAAATGAGATGTGCTGACTGACTTTGTCCGCGATGGCCGCTACGACGTGTTAAGTGTTGATGTAAGGCTACCTCGGAGCCATGAAAGTGTAAACACGGAATATGTTGACATTATTTCTCGTGTCTGGTGTGTGCGCACAGCACATATGTCATGTCGCGTTTCATTATCATTATTTTAGTTGGTATTAAATATGGCCTTGAAGGCAACATGGCATGATTTGTGACCTCACGGAGTGGAAACACAACACAAAAGTTGTGTTTTTTTCAACGTCCAAATATCCCATTTGAGCAAGGAAATTAGCCCGTTTAAGCAACCAACCAACCAAGCAATCATCCAAACTGAAAGGCTAACCAACCGTCCAAACTAACAAACCAACCAACCGTCCAATTAACCAACCAACAAACCAGCTAAAGTGACAACATCTGACATCTGACAAATGTATCAAACCAACTGACCAAAGTAACACACCGACCGTTGCAATTGACAATCCAAGCAACCAAAACAAAACACCGGCCGAGCAATGAAAAAACAACTCACAATCAACCAACCGCCCAAAGTAACTAACCATCCAGCTAATGTGAATGAGTGCTTGTGTGTGGATGTGGATGAGTATGTCTTTGTGTGTGCGTGTGTGTGTGCGTGCGCGCGCGCATGTTGGTGTGCATATTGCCTAAGTTGTGCTCCAAAAATAGTCACCCAGACGAGCCTCACTGGCCCTCGGACCCCCCAACGCCAGCACACACCTCCCACGTCCCACCGGTGGAAATATTTGTGTGTGCATTTGTGCGTCTTGGTGCCTCCTTCCAAATAAATCCCCCGCGGGCTTGGCAAGTCGACGTTTTTTAAGCGGTGGCAACAAGTTTGCTACTTTTCGACAGAAAAAAAAACATGGTCGCTGCAGAAGGTATCACGTTGCTGCAATGCGGCCAGCTGAAAAACATTTAGCACTCAGCGACCCATCTGTCAGTGAACAGTCGACAATTAGGACTTCATAAATCAGATCCTCATTTTGTTGTTGTTGTTTTTACATTGGAACGCTTAATAGCGGACAAACGTATGTCACTTTGAATGCTTGATGTGTTACTTTGGTTGGTTACGTTGGTTTGTTATTTCCTCTTGTTTGTAGGTTTGTTACTTTTCTTTGTCGGTTTGTCACTCAGCACAGCAGACGTTGCGTGTAGCCATGTTGGACTTGCTCGGCGACCACCGCCAAGGAAGTGCAAACTGCCAGCTGACCCTTAGCGGTGAAAGTCCACAAAGTAAACAAACAAAGAATTTGTCCAAATGTCTTGTTTTCCCCTGCTGGGCGTTTGCCGCCGCGGGTCAAAGGGAAGAGACGGGTGGAAATGTCGTAAATCAGACGGATTTTAGAATGCGATGACAAACCTAATTCCTGTCTGAAAACAGCCGAGACCCCCGAGACTCCCTCCCTCCCTGCGTCCGTCCCCCCACCAAGCGGGACTGTCATCGAAGCCGCCCTATAAACATCACAGCTGTCAGCCAAGCTCGCCCGGACCGCCATCCGACCGCTCACATGCTCCTTCTGAGGGACAATTCTGGCCCGGCGAATTCCACTTTGCATTTTGTCACATCAGACTGCTGCGGTGTTGGTAGTGGGGGGGGGGCTGCTCGTGGGGGTCCCGCCGTGTCAAAAAAACAAAACAAAAACGACCCACTGCCCGCTGGCCGCCTTGACCATCTGTTGAAGGGCACCGAGTGGCTTCATCCCAAAACAGGCACCCTAGCTGGGAAATGGGTGAGCGAGGGTCCCAGGGTGCGGGAGGGTAACGGTGGCATGCGGGGGGGGGGGGGGTCATCACATCGTGCTAAATGTTGTCACGGCGAAAGGGGAGTCGAGGAGCTTTGGAGGCCATTTTCCACTCAACAAATGCTCACACACGCAAAGGAACACACACACGCATGCTCGAGTGGTGACAACAAAATGGGCCAGCATGTCTGCTCGGCAAATTAGGAACATAAAGTTGAGAAGACTTGTTTTTGAGAAAACTAATATAAAACAAGACAATATGGAAAATAATACATTACGATGTTTGGAGGGTTTGTTAATTTGGTTAGTTGATTTGTTACTTGAATTGGTGGGTTTGGTAACTTTAGTTGGTTAGCTGTTTTTTTACGATGTTTGGTTGGTTTCATGGTTTGTTACTTAAGTAGGTTGGTTTGTTACTTTGGTTGTTTAGTTGGTTTGTTTGTCACTTTAGTAGGTTTGCGGTGACAAGATAGTGGCTAACGTGCTGGCTAGGCTAATACACAACTAAACCTGGTGAGTGGTTTACTGGAGGAATTTAGTTTTAAGAGAAGTAATATCAAATTACACGTGCAGTGCCTGGCAAACTGGGTCAATTGAGGTTAATCAATGTTGTATTGAAATCTATTCATCCTTATTAAATACTCAGTTGGTTTGTGACTCGGGTTGTTTGAAAAAGTGATTACGCTGTGGCGTGAACAAGTTATAACCCTAAAATGTCACAGTACGACTTAGCCGTCCTAAATTAAAACCTGTCCAAAGGCGCTAGTAAATTTAACTTGACATTCTGTCACGCAGCAGGTGGGAGGGATTATCATGGACCGCTAGGAAGTGGGTGGGGGCGGGTGACGGGGGAGCTCGTGGTGGGTTCAAGGGTCATGAACAGTAGAAAAGGCCGCACGTATAAATACATACACGTGGTATACGCCACATGAAAAGACGTTTACCTAGAAATGGACAACTGCATGCTCTTAAGATATCACTCAACCGACACCTGTTTACCATAGCAACAGCACCACTTCTGATGCATTGTGGGTAGCTTGTGCTTATCTTTGTTCACTACAGTAACTCAAAGTTATTGAAGCAATCAGAATAGTACCTGTACCACTTTTTATACTTGTAGAAGCTGGCATTTTCTTCCTTTTTGTGGGGGTTGCTGTTCTGTGTTTTTTTGGTAGGTAAATTGGTGGGTTGGTTGTTTGCTTTGCTCATTTGGTGATAATCTTACTTTGGTCGGTTGGTAATGGGTTACTTTGGTTACTTGGTTCATTCATTTGGTGGTTGGTTTGTTACTTTGTTTTGTTCGTTACTTTGGCTGCCTGGCTCGTTACTTTCTTACTTAGGTTGGTGGGTTGGTAGGTGGGTTGTTTTGGTCAGTTGGTGGGTTTGTTACTTTGGTTGGTTGGTGCACTGGTTGGTTAGTCAGCTGGTGTGCTAGTTTGGTTGGTTAGTTGGTTGGTTCGTGTATGACTGGTGTGTTTATTAGTTTATTACTTTGGTTGACGGGTGCAATGGTTGGTTAGTCAGTTTGTTTGTTGCTTTGGTCGTTGGTTGATTTGTTACTTTGGTGAGTTTGTTAATTAGGTTTTTGCTTTGTTATTTTGGCGTCCTACTTTCATTGTTTGTTCATAATCTGGGCGCAGAGAATCCCGAGTTGATACAGCGAATAAGAAACCAAAGTGCAATGGCGGAGATCCCGTTGTGGCCATGCAACATGAAAATGAAATAAGTAGGCTCCGAAGCCGCTCAGACCTTTATCTTCAAAACGCTCGTTATGATCACAGGACGTTGGTTTAAACTCAGCGTAGGTACGATGCTAACGACTAGCTCTGCCCCCCCATGGCTAAATATTTTGTAATTATGAAGCAGCACACACATGCGCGACTTAAATCACTTTTATCACGCTTGTCACATAAAATCGGACTGCAGAATGTGTCGGCTGCGTTTAAAGTGGTGACCCGTTTTCTAGTTGGCCCCGCCTTCAGTCTAAGTATGAGGCGGGGGGGGGGGGTTATACATGCATACATACATACATACAGTAGTGGTGGTGCGTGTCTGAATGTGTTATTTGAGTGTGGCAGCTGAACCAGGACACAAATATGCACAGACCTCCACCAAGGCCAAACAATAAAGGCATGGGGGGGAAAAAATTGCTTTGTCGACTTTGTTCACCCAAAGAACAGCAAGATGGAAAGAAGGTGGAAAAATTTCAGCTATTACAAGTGTAAAAAGGGCTGCAGGCACTGTCCAGCCTCATATATACTACCTCCAAATGCAGAATATTGCCTGGTTGATTTTGTTCCTCTATTCCATGTCGGTGTCATTGATACAGAATGGCAACCTGGAAACAAGATTTTCAGCTTCTACAAGCACAAATGTGCTACAGATGCTGTTACGGCTCTCATATTACCTCCTAATGCGGAATACTGCACATTCCGTGTCTGTGTTGTTATACCAACCAATAACCTGGACGCAAGACAGACAAATGTTGGCTTCTTCAAGTTTAAAAGGGGCTAAACGCATTCTCTCACCTCTTATAGTACCTCTGAAAGTGGAACAATTCTCAACATTTGCAAGCATACGTCTACAGGCGCTGTTACGGCTCACATACTACCTCCAAATGCAGAACATTGCCGGGTCGACATCAATCTTCTAAAAGTGTAAAAGAAGCTACAGGCACTGTCGCGACTATGATACTACCTCTGAAGGTGGAAGCATTACCAGGTCAACTTGGTCAGCCCAATGCGTGTCGGTGCTGCTAATATACTGTCCAGCTGATACTACCTCCGACGGTGGAAAATTACCGGGTTGACTTTATTCACCTATTGAGTGTCACTGGTGTAAATCCAGGAGAGCGAACTGGGAAAATAATGACAAAATGTTGGCTTCTACAAGTGTAAAATGGGCTGCAGATGCTGTTACGGCTCTCACACTACCTCAGAATGCAGAATATTGCCGGGATGAACTTTCATGGACAACACGTATGACGCATCCAATGCCTAGCTAAAAGAAACTAACCTTCCCTCACTGTTGGCGGTCAGCCTCGCCTTAGCATGAAAAACGCTGCCTTCAACCCTCACGTTACGAGAGAAAAGCCAGGTGATAATGTAACCAGCCTGGTGTTTGGGCGGGGGCGGTGAAAAGCGTCTTGTTAACAAGGCGGCTAAAACCCAACGGGCGCACTAGCATGTGTCGCCGCGGTGTCTCTTAAGGTGTGAGGTTTACGTGAGCGCTTGCTGGCTACTGTTCCTCGCACCCCACAAAGCTAAGACCCCCAAAGACACCAACGTTAACTCCAGTGGTGTCAACACGAAATTGGGTGAATATGTCAATCATAACAGGATGCAAGGGGAACATCTCTGGGATCCATACACAAAATTCAACAGGAAGTCAGAGATTTGGGTTACAACCAGCCATTTTGAGCAAATTTACAAAAAAAATCTGCCCCAGATCGGCACTAAACTGGGAGGACTTGTCGATTTTAACTGGGCGCACGAAAAAGTCTTCAGCACCCATTAATAAAATTCAACAGGAAGTCAGCCATTTTGGCTTCATGTAGACATTGTGTGATAAATTCCAAGGCTCAAACTTTGATAGAATGTTCGGGGAAAAAAATCAGTACCGGACACCAGTTTTACCAATAGACACAAAATTAGGTGGGCATGTCTATGATGAGAGGATGAGCGAAAAAGTCTCAAGAACCAACGTACGAAATTTTATGGAAAATTGCCCATTTTGGTTTGAATTCGTCATTTTGGGGCGAATTTCAAGCCGAGTACTTTGTGAGAAAGTTAGCAAAAAACAAAAAAAAAACATCAGCCCCGCACACCAGTTTCACAAGTTGACACAATATTCTGTGGAGTTGTCTATCGTTACAGATGCACAAAAAAGTCTCAACCACGGATGTATGAAAATCAGCCCTGGACACCAAAAACCAAAACCGAAAAATGTGTGACCATCTCTATCATGTTAGAACGTATAAAAAAGTCTCAAAGACCCATGCCCCAAATTGAACCGCAAATCGGCCATTTTTGAAGCACATTCTTGCGCTCGTATTTTGACCGACTCTTACTTGGCCAAGGAAGGGTAATAACTCCCCCACTACCTTAGCTAACTGGCAGGCTTCTAACGGTTCCTCAAAGCCTCAACAGGGATGCGGGCGAGGGTTCCGGGGGGGGGGGGGTGTATCCGGGTCACCTGCGCGGTCAGTCACACTATCCGCCGGACCTCTCGGGACCCCGCCCACCAGAGCGGACCTCTCTCATTTAGACACGGAGCCTGCTCGGCGGGGCACCTTTAAAAATGAGAACCACCTGCCTGTGGGGGTCGACCATATCTCCGACATCTCCTTTGACTCCAGAGGTTTTAGTGCGTGTGTGTGTGCGGGTGTGTGTCTGCGTGCGTGCGTGTGTGTGCGTGTGTATTGCTAAAATGAGCAAAAACGGCCTGCGGCTGCGAAGTGTAGCCAGTCATCTGGCCTTTAGAAGCTTTAGTCTGGTGCTGGTTATGCTTAAACGTGGCGGCCAAATGCAAACGTTTTTTTAATTGATGAATTTTTTTTTTCCAAAATAAAAAAATGCATGAGGAATTCTGGCTATGCAAATGTCATTAAAATCACAAGAATGAAATTGACCCATTTCAAAGTTTGAAAATTCAGCAAAACAAATATGAGTATTTCACTTTTTCTGCTAGACTTATTTCATTATTTAAAATGAAATTAAAATATAATGCCGTTTAAATACATTTGTAAAATTATAATGTATTATTTTTTTAATGTATTTATTAAACCTTCTGTTACGTAGTGGTGGTGTGTCAAACTGACACTTTTTAAAGTTTGATTAAATAACTTCATTTATGTTTTCTTTTAAAAATATATTAAAACAAAAATTTAATTATTAAAAATAATATGTTTTAACATCCACGACCCTAGTGAGGATAAATGTTTTGGAAAATGGATGGATGGATGTTTTTTTATTTTTATAATTATAATAATGTATTATTTTAATATTATAATGCATTACCCTTAGGTTGTGTGGCAGGTAAAATTTTAATGCTCCTTTTTGTTGTTTGCAAATTGAGAAAATTATATACTTATATATTCTGCTGGCCTTATTTTATTAAGTTTTTTTAAATTATTTTTTTAAATAAAACATTTAATTACTGAGAAATCATGGATTTATTTTGTAATCGTTTACAAAATATGCTTCACACATTATGTTTGTGTTTTGTGCGTTTATTACTGTTTAAAGTCAAGTCTGTGGTGCAGATAAACCGTTTTAAAGCTTGAAAAGTGGTAAAAATAACTAGCTAATGAAATAATGGGTCAAACTGGGGCTAAAGATCTCCTGTGCGAATCCACCCAAAGTCTTCATAAGATAACTGGACCCTCTTTTGCCAAATTTGCTTGAAAGAACATGCATGTAAAACAAAACAGATTGGTGGAAATCATGTAGTTGGGCATGACAATTTCCAGTGTGAATCCACCCTATGTCATCATAAAATGATTGGAGTGGCAGGTAAATTTTTTTTTTTTTGGCTAAATTTTCAGCATCTATGACGTCACACCGAAGCTAAACAGACCTATGATGTCAAAATCATTTCGATGCATTTTGTGTATAACTTTGCAGCCGTCTTTATGTGTCTGTGAAGATTTTTTGATTTAAGGAGTTCATCTATCAGGCACTATTTTGTAATCGGCATTACGACTTCAGTTTAAAGTCATTTAAAGAAAACTGGATCCTGCTTCTTTCGCCAAACTTAATTGAAAGTAAATACAGTATATAAAGCAATTTGATATTGTTGCTGAATGATAACTGGCCATAAAGATGAACCCAAGAAGTTGTTTTTTTTAACCAGGTCAATCAGTGAGGCATGACTTTATTGCTGTCTTTTGTCCACTTCTACTGTCAAAAGTTGTGAAGGGCACCAAAACAACCAATTAGATCCTTCTATTACCAAAATCTCATTGAAAGTATGTTTATATAAAAAAAAAAAAAAAAAAAAAAAAAAGTGGATATAGACAAATTGGAATTGGGCTTTAAGATCGCCAATGTAAATTGTGCTTAGGACACAAAGAGATAATTGGACGCCACTTCCTTCATGTAAAAAAAAAAAAAAAAAAGAAAAGAAAATAAATCTACACATCCAATAAATCTCCAATCAAAATTGAGCAGAGTCATCATAAAATGATTGGAGCTTGTTTCTGACACCAAATTTTCATCACGATGTAGATGTCTAAATTAATTTTGGTGTATTCCTGACATGCGTATTACGACCTCACAGTTAATTTTATGTGCCTGTGAAGCTTTTTTGACGTTTTTCTTGATTTAACGGTTCAACACGTGTCGCCCCCACACAGAGAAACCCCTCCGAAAAGCAAATACGTGTCTACCGTCTGCAATAATTCACGTCTACGGAATTTCGCCAGGAGATGAACAAATGTAAGAGAGCAACACTTACCAAATATGTTGCATGGGAGATTCGGACACCAAGAGGCCACTTAAAGATCGCCTTAAATTGGAGCACCAGAACCTTCTGATCTTGTTAAAGGGATCAGTTTTATTCTTCGTTCGGGTGTCGGATGCCCGCCGCTTATCCGTCAACGCCACGTTGACAATGATGAAAGGCTTCCAGGACATTCTTTTCCACTTCTGGGACACTGATGGATGGCGGAAGGTCCATTATGTCATTGATGAATTGGCAGGAGGCTGGAAATAACAGTCTGCATCATTGGCGCACCGCCAACATTATGAAATCATGCTCGTCTGCACTCATTATTTAACGTCCCTCGAGTTGGGGAAAAAAACAGGTGGTTGTAATAGTCTCAGTGGTCCTCATTGTGTTCTGATGATGGCCCAGATATGATATTTCATGAACGTGATTGGAGAGAGATGAGTAACATGCGTGTAAAGGATGCTGATTGGCCCAGGAGGCTGAATCCAGGGAGACTGGTTAGCAAGAGGGAGAGAATTTGTAGTCAATATTACACATGACTAACTCTGCTGACCATGTCAATGTGATCATCATATTTCTGTAAACTAACTCATTTCGTCCCTTGTGGGGCCGCTTTATGCTCACTTTTGTCTACATTTTAATGATGCATTAGCATAGCTCTTAAATAGAAAACAGCATGTCTTTTGCCCCTTCAGGATCACCATGAGTCTTTGCATCCGGGAAAGGTAGTCAACATAACATTATTACGCACGACTAACTCGACCGACCACGTTAATCTTAATCATGGCACTGCCTCATGCCTTATACATAGAAAAGAGGATGTCTTTTGTCTCTTCAGGGCCACCGTATGATTCTTTGAATTCAGGAAAGGTCATCAAGATGACACTATAACACATGCCTACTATGGAAATCATATTCATGACAATAAACTCAGTTTTGTCCCATTAAGGTACTTGTGTGGGGCAAAAGCATTCAGCCTGACAAAGTTACGCACGACTAACTCGACTGACTATTCATCACACCTTTTAGGATTAAAGTGAAATCTTTTGTTACTTTTAAAGCCACTGCCCATTCCCATGTTCAGCGAAAGTAGTCAATGTGGCACATTGTTATGCAGGACTAACTTGACTGACGCTGTCAGTGTGACCAGCTTATTCACGACAAGTTATCACAGCTTTAGGAATGAAAACAGCACGTCTTTTGCCCCTTGAGGGTCACTGTACGTTCCCATGTTTGGTCAAAGTAATAGCCAACAGTACGTATGACTAATTCTGCTGACCATATCAATGTGATCGTCTTTTTCATAACTACTGTATACTCAGTCAATTTTGTCACCACCGTACATTCACTCGTGTCCTGGCAAAAGTAGCCAACATAATACTTTACTAAGCACCACTAACAAACAGTCGGTAAGTAATTCTTTTTGTTCGTGTTACAGTTAACAGTTGCAGCCTCACTTAGCCATCCGTCCAAACTAATTTCACCCACATTGCTGATGGAAAAACCATTCAGTAGACATACGTGAATTAAAACGTTTATTGAGGTTTTTTATGTGCTTGGCACTTTTTTATTTACATTTACACAAAAAACAATAGTTTTTTTTTTGTTTTTGCTTATTTTACTATGCCACACATTTGTATAACAACGATGGTACTGCAGCATTTAAATACCACAAAACACACACTTGAGCAACTTTGCTTTGCTATTGCTGATAACTTCACACGTTTAAGCTTATTGATATATATATATATATATATATATATATATATATATATAGATATATATAGATATATATATAGATATATATATAAAGTTATTTATTTATATGCTAAAATACATAATCCACTCCAAAATGGTGACACCAGGTTTCAGTCTGTCAAGGGATTTTGCTTTGGGGTTGATATTCCTGGTAGGACGAGTGAGGGGGCAACTTGTCCAACAAGGCGCGTCCCCAGATCCCGTCCAAAATGTCCCGATTCTCCCTACACTTGGGCGGTTGTTTTTTGCGGAAACAGGGCATAAGAAAGGGCAGCGTAAATATTGAACCCTAACAAATCTGACTGCATTGAGCCCCTTGCCATTGCCCCTGACATCCCTTCCAGCACTGGGTCACCCCTATAGGTATTGCAGCCGTTCCCCTGCCATCAACAATGCTGCCCGTGCCGCCACCACCCATACCACTTCAGCCATCAAACCTAACACCGCCTATAATGCAGCCGCCGTCACCACCACTCCTGTCATCCCTGCTGCTCCTTTCATCCCGAAAATAAAATTAAATAATAGTAAGGATGCCCCCTCGAAGACCTTTTTAAGAAGAGAAGGGCGTATTCACAAGCTACGATCCTTTTTTAAAAGGCTAACAGCTGGAAAAAAAAAATTCACATGTTCCGAATTTGCGTCAGAATATCGCTGCGCCGCCCTCTTTTCTCTACACCATGTGCATGGACATCTGGGAGGGGGTGCCGTACTGACGTCCATCGCAGGGAGCGGCGCCCTGCTGCTGGCCGCCGGCGCTGTTGCCAATCATGTGCATTGTGTCCATGTTGCCGTTGGACAGGTACTGGCGCTCGGCAAAGGCGCCGGCCGGGGCGGATGAGCACAGCAGCCCCCCCTGGGGCTTCTCGGGGCTGGTGGCCAAGCGGGGCGAGGCGGGGAAGTTGTATCCGTACAAATTGTAGGGGTTGTGCAGGGAGAAGGCGTTGTAGGAGCCCTGCTGCACGTGGTGGTGGCCCCCGCTGAACATGTGAGCTGAGGACGGGGAGGAACCGGAGGGGGCGGTGGCCGAGGTGCCCCCGGACCCGCCGGCGCCCGCCTGCATCACGTACTGCAATTGTGAAGCGGGGAAGGAGCTCAGCTGGCCTCCGTAGGCATCCATTTTGCCGCCGGTGCCGCCGGGGGCGCCTGCAGAACCGCTGCCTTGCATGCCGATCAAGGAGGAAGTCCTCTGTGGCAGGAAGGACTCGGCGGGCTGCGTGGAGGCCACGCCGCTGCCCGCCGCCTGGAGGCGTCCGTAGGAGCCATCGGTCAGGCCGCCGTAGCCCTGTAGCGCCGCCATGTTGCTGCGGGCGCACGCCGGGTACTCGGACAGTCCCAGGTTGCACAGCTGGCTCTCCCTGCAGCCCACATTGAAGGTGTTGGGCGCCAGATGGAAGGCGGGTGGCGAGCAGGAAGGGGACAGGAGGTGGGCGGCCCCGGAGGGGGAGGGCGTCCCCGTGCTGGAGGTGGTCGGAGACGTGCCTGTGCTGCCGCCTGAACACACGAAAAACACACAAATGTTTAGTACCGTTAGAGCTTTGTTGGTGGAGATACATGCTGCAACCTTTCATGCAGACGGCGTGGGTTCTATTCCCGGCCACTGCCCCAATACACAATATTGTCGCTTTAGGCCACAGCTGGTCCGAAGTCCAGATAAAAAGATGGGTGGATTGTGTCAGGAAGGCCATCCAGCGTGAAAACTGTGCCAAACAAATCATGCGAGTGACTCGCTGCGGCGACCCCTGACAAGACAAGCTGGAAGTCACGACAACCGTTTTGATTTTGGTTGGATGCTATCTCCTAGGTGAGAGACTATATTGAGCTGCTTTTTGTAAACTAAGGACTTCGGATGCACTGAGTAAAAATGTACTGTAGATGTTCGCATCTCTACCACCACTACCACCCCTAACGCTGCCACCCCAGCAGCCGACTCACAGTTGTAAGACTACCGCTTTTAAGTAGCTTGCTTTGTTTCTTATTGATCATCTCTGCCTTATTTCAGACAACAAAAGAGGATTAATTGTAGTGCTTATTTTGCTTTTTCCAACACTTGTTAGAAGGAGCAGTCACCTCTATCATTTTTGTACGTTGCTACTTCCTGTTTTGTTTCATTGGCCTGACACTACACTCGGTCACCATTGAGCAATTCTTTTGTGAACAAAGGAGTTTAATTTCCGCTCATCCGTGACCAGAGTTGTGACACGGAGTGAAGATGCCAACCACTACGTTGGCAACTCGTTATTCTACCTCATTTTCTCTGCATATCTCCGAGTATGTTTTGCTTTCTCTTTGGCTTTTTGCAATACTTACTGTTGAAAAAAAAAAAGGACAGTAATGGTAAGAGAAGAATAGCAACAGGAAGTTATCATGAAATAAGAAGTTACCACTTTTATTGGCACTTTGAGAAAGTTTCTCAAAAGTAGAAAAGACTGGCTGTATCCAAACACATACTCTTTTACGAATTTTATTTTGGTATGTTGCCACTAGCTTGTTATCTTGCCATGACAAGGCTCTTGGCCCTCACTGGCCAACTTTTTGTGAACGAAGAATGTGACTCTTCAATGACTAGTCTGTTTGTACTGTTTCGATAAAAACGGAGCACTGAATAAAGACGTTGACTGCTACGTTAGGTCCTAGCCCTAGATGTAGAGTGGTTCAGTTGAAATAATCGCATGCGCCATATGCCTTCGATAAGCTGCGAGACAAAGGGGGTTCACCGTGGGGGGGGAAGGGATATGCGTGAAATATATGTGAAGTCATGTTTTCCTTCGCTTCTAAGGACTTGAGGGATGTTACGAGGGCTTGCAGTGGACTATCGGAAGGAAAAAAATTGGTGTTTGCGCTCGGGGTTCACATTTTTAATGAAAACAAACACGTCGTCCCACTGCAACATCAGGCGAGCCGGGTCGCCATGACAACGGTCACATGGTGTCAGAGGCTGGATCGGGGGACTTATGTTACTTACACCAAGGAGTGTATGTTTTTATAATGTTTTATGATGCAAAACCATTGCAGTGAACCAAGTGGGAACCATTACATTTGGGTGTGGGGAGGGAAAAAAATTGCAGTCGAGCCACAAAAAAAAAATTGTCATTATTCCAAAAAGAGAACGTAAGAATTGTAAGTATTCATCTTTTGCTTGCGGGATTAGGCAAGTTACATGAAACTAGGAGAAAACTTTAGAGAGCGGAAGGAAGAACTCATTAAATTTTGGTGGTGGATACAAAAACTGGTCTGATTGATCTTTTTTTTTTTCCTCCCACAGAAGAAAAATGTGGTAGAAAAACAGTCTACTTTTTTTTCTTCCAGAAAATGGTGCAGATGGTATGTATTTTTCCACTTTAAAGTTGCAAGAAAATGGTGGAAAGTGGTTCAAAATCATAAAAAACTTTTCAAGTGCAAATTCTTTTTTGTTTTTCATTAGGCAATAAAATGAAAAATATTTCAAATAAAAATAAAATGAACAAATGATGTGAATTCTTTTATAAGATTAATGTGGAAAGGAAACTTTTAAGATGTCGTAATTTTTCCCACAAAATGGTGCAAACAATCTCTACGTTTTCCATGTTTTAACAGGGAAAGAAAATGGACAATGGTTAAAAAAAAATAATAATCATCCAGAAAATACTGCAAATCATACCAAAAATATGTGAGAAAATGATTCAAATGTTTCCTGGAAAATCGTGCGAATTATTTTCTTGTATGAGTCAAATTAATGGTGGAAATTGGCATAATTTTGTCCTGCAGAATTGTGCAAATTGTCAATTTGTTTTTCCTTTTTAATATGTAAGAACACTGGGAAATGTTTTTTTCCCCAGAAAACAGAATTTTATTTTTTTAAACTAGCATTTCTGTGGATCCAGAAACAGTGCAAAATTATTATTTTTTTTTCATTAACATCGCGAGTAAAAGATTACCGCAAAAATGGTGCAACTTTCTGAATTTCTTACCACATTTAAGTGTAAAAGCATGACACAATATCACTTTTTTTTGCCAAGTTAAAAAAAAACAACAACAAAAATCTAATTTATCCTCCTGATACACCACCCAAATTCATCAGTGAATAACACTTTGATGAATGTAGACATAATAATCAAACACAATAAACTTGTAATATTGCAATCTGGGCACCCTTCGAGGCACCGTGCAAATGTGGTGACTCACCCTGCTGCTTCTGCATGTTGGTGAAGTCTTCAAAGGTGAGCGTCCTCACTGGAGGTCTCCAGAAAGCGTACGTCTCCATGATGGCCTCAAGGCCTGTCCTAAACCGGCACACACGCGTACACACACGCGCACACACACACACACACACACACACACACAAAATAAAAACCATGAAATAAAAACTGATAAAAAAAAAAACACTGAGCTCATAGGACTAATGCTAATACTAATAAGTTACCTAAGGGCCAAAACCTAAAAACATTTTCAATCACTTAGATGTTATGTCACTACAGTAGGACGACTCATACGATAGTCAGGCTCATAGGTTAATGGTAATACGCTACCGCTAGGATTACGTAAAAAAAGGATCAAAACGAAAACATTTTTGGAGTCCCACAAAGTGATGTTCCTAGTCCGGTTTATATGATAATCCATCCATCCATTGATTTTCTTCCGCTTATCCAAGGTCGGGTCACGGGGGCAGTAGCTTTAGCAGGGAAGCCCAGACTTCCCTCTCCCCAGCCACTTCCTTCAGCTCTTCCGGGGGGATCCTGAGGTGTTCCAGTCAAGCCGAGAAATGCAGACTCTCCAGAGAGAGAGACTACGGGGGGATCCCCGGGGTCTCCTCCCGGTGGGACATGCCCAGAACACCTCACCAGGGAAGCGTCCTGGAGGGATCCTAAACAGATGCCCGAGCCACCTCATCTGGTTCCTCTCAATGCAGAGGAGCAGTGGCTCTAGTCTGAGCTCCTCCCAGATAACTGAGCTTCTCACCCTCTCTCTAAGGGAGAGCCCAGACACCCTGCGGAGGAAACTCATTTTGGGGATCCGGGATCTTGTTCTTTCGGTCACGACCCACAGCTCGTGACCATAGCTGAGGATAGGAACGTAGTTCTGAGCTTTGCCTTTCGGCTTAGCTCCTTCTTCACCACAACAGACCGATACAAAGTCCGCATTACTGCAGACGCTGCACCAATTCGTCTGTCGATCTCCAATTCCATTCTTCCCTCACTCGTGAACAAGACCCCGATGTATTTGAAATCCTCCACTTGAGGAAGGATCTCATCCCCGACCTGGAGAGGGCCCTCCAACCTTTTCCGACTGAGGACCATGGTCTCAGAATTGGAGGGGCTGATTCTCATCCCAGCCGTTTCACACTCGGCTGCGAACCGCTCTAGTGAGAGTTGGAGATCATGGTTTGAAGAAGCCAACAGAATCACATCTGCAAAAAGCAGAGCTGCAATACTGAGGCCACCAAACCGGACCCCCTGTACGCCTCGGCTGCACCTCGAAATTCTGTCCATAAAAGTTATGAACACAATCGGTGACAAAGGGCAGCCTTGGCAGAGTCCAACCCTCACCAGAAACGAGGCTGACCTACTGCCAGCAATGCGGACCAAACTTTGACACCGGTCGTACAGGGACCAAACAGCCCGTATCAGGGGATTTGGTACACTATACTCAACCCCTATCAAGAGGACTGGTACCAGAGCCCAAGCAGTGTGTGGAGGCGAGCCCGAACTTCTCAACCTCACACACCAGCTCGGGCTCTTTCCCTGCCAGAGAGGTGACATTCCACATCCCTAGAGCCAGTTTCTGTAGCCGGGGATCGGATTGCCAAGGTCCCCGCCTTCGGCCACTGCCCAGCTGGCACTGCACCAGAACCCTATGGCCCCTCCTACAGGTGGTGAGCCCATGGGAAGGGGGACCCACGTCACCCTTTCGGGCTGTGCACGGCCAGGCCTCTTGGGCACCTGGGCCCGGCCACCAGGTGCTCGCCTTTGAGCCCCACCTCCAGGCCTGGCTCCAGAGTGGTCCCCCGGTGACCTGCGTCTGGGCAAGAGAAACCTAAATCCATTAATTTTATTTGTCATAGGGGTTTTTGGAGTCGTGCTTTGTCTGGTCCCTCACCTAGGACCTGTTTGCCATGGGTGACCCTACCAGAGCCACAAAGCCCCAGACAACTTAGCTCCTAGGATCATTGGGACACACAAACCCCTCCACCACGATAAAGTGACGGCTCAAGGAGGCGATATGCTAATGCTAATAAACTACCTCTTACAGTCTTGAAAAAAGGACCCAAACAAAAACAAAAAAATTCCCAGTCCAACAGAGTGATGTCACCAGTCTGAACTCCTAGACTAATGCTAATTCTAATAAGCTACCTCTAGGAGTCCGAGAAAAAGGACCAGAACAAAAATCGTTTTCCTAGTCCTTAGTGTTGTAACACTCGAGACAGGTCTCATTTTGAAGGTCTTGGTCTTGTCTCGGACTTGACTCCCAAAAGTCTTGGTCTCGTGCTGCTCTCAGACTGGCCGGACTGAGAATTTTCCATCGACACCGGTCAAGACCAGCACTGATCTGCTATTGTTCAACTTCAATAATGTGATAATAAGGAGAAGCACTTGGTAAAACAACAAATACCTTCAATTCAGGTGTTATAAACCCCAGGCAGACCACCTCCGTAATGACTGCAACCTTTGTGGTGTTGTGACTGAGGAACAGGAGGGGATGGGACGGGACAGGGCTGGACCCCACTCTCCCACCAATCCCTACTCCACCCTCCCCCCAGTTGAGAAGGTTTTTAGTTAGGGGGGCATTATTATGAGAACCCACTGTACACATTTAGGTAACAAAATGCTGCAGTCTCTTATGATTCTTTCTTCTTTAAAACTTGATTTTTTTTAAATACATACAAGGATGCATTTTTTTGCAAGAATTTAGCTTAGTTATTCAACCCTGTCATGGTTTTTAAAATACCAAAATATTGTCACGGTCTCATCTTGTCTCTGTCTCGCCTTATCTCGGTCTTGACTCGCCAAAGTCTTGGTCTCGTACAAGTCTTGTTCTCGGATAGTGTGATCTTAAGCACAACACTACTAGTCCCATTGAGTGTTGTCGCTAGTCCAGCTCATTGGCTAATGCTAATGAAAGTCTGAAAAAGGGAAGAAAAGAAGTTACCCTTCACACAACGTGATATCGCTAGTCCAAACTCATAGACTAATGATAATGCTAATAAACTAGGCCAAAAGAAAAAAAACGTTTTCCTCATCCCATTGAGTGTTATTGCTAGTCTGGTTCATCGGATAATGCTAATGCTAATAACCTACTGCTATCGCGGAGTGGAAAAGAAAATCAAAATAAAAAGCATTCCACCAGTCCAACAGAGTGATGTCACTAATCCGGCTCAGAGGCTAATGCTAATGAAATGCTAGTGCTAATGAGCTACATTTAAGAGTCTTGAAAAGAAAAGCAAAATCAAAAATGTTCCCCTAGTCCAACAGACTGATGGCACAAGTCTGGCTCAGTGGCTCATGCTAATGAAATGCTAGTGCTAATGCGTCTTGAAAAATTTAACAAAATAAAAAGATTTCCCCAACACACAGAGTGTCGTCTCTAGTCTGACTCACAGGCTAAAGCTAATGCTAGTAGTAGAGTCTGACTGCCTGGCTTAAATCAAGGTGGCTGACATGTGTAATTCTAAAAGGAAACTGGAGAGGAAATGTAGGCAGTAAACTAAAACCTATTGCAAAGATGAGCTACAACCAGCGGAAGAATCTACCGCGTTGAAAGAAACCAAGATTCCCGCTCGCAGGAAACCAGAGCTGTTAAAGAGGAAGGCAGAGTTTTATTGTGTGCATAAATCTGCACGAAAGTGTGGACACAAACCTCTGCGACCAGCGTGATTTACTCCCATCGAACTCCCAGCCGAGTAATTTTAGGACAGAAACTTCCTGACCGACTGTTGCAGTACGTTAGCACTAACGTTAACTGGCCTCGGATGCTGCCACGGCGGAAGTTACCAAAATATTTGACAAATACATAAATAATAATAAATCTTACCAATTAATTATAATTTATGTAACTTGAACATTGAAATTGCTGGTCGCTAAATAATCCGATCTGGTTGTCAATACTGCTAATAAGTATAATCAGGTTAGTTGTTTGATAGGGACATATTTGCTGCTTTTAATGTGTGCGCATGCGTGTGTGTGTGAGAATTGCAAACATGTCACAGTTTTATTTGAATCATGTACAAATTTTGCATGCTTGTAACAGTGCTTGAGATCAACATGAGCTAAAAATGGGATTGTAAAATGACATTTTCTTTACCTTACCAAAGTTGACATGAACTTGGAATTACTGAAATATTTTGATGTGTTTTTTTACTGCCAGCGCTATAAAGTCTAATCATACCTAGACCGCCTCCTTTGCTGGTAGTTGTTTGATGTTTCTTTGGGAATAGGACATTTCTAAAATCGTAAATTGCAAGTTTACTGCATTTGTCCCTTTCAAAGTTTTTTTGTGTACTGAACATGGGTCAATTATTTAGATCATGTTTGAATTTTTCTGGTTTGAAACGATACTTGAAATGTCAACATGGACCAAAAACAGTATCTCTTTAATTTTTACGCTTTTTCTGCGAGTGTGAAGGCCACGTTATCTTTTCATGTGTTGCTGTTTTTCCTTTTAACACTAGGCCATAAATCACGAAGTCTATTGTTTGAAAAGCAAAAAAATAAGTCTCGGATATCTCCGCTGCTAATAATGCAGACCAGATGACGGGGTGCTGCTTTCATGTTCAAAACACACCATCTCCGACAAGCCCCTCCCCCCCGCATGCTGATTCAAAGGAAGAAGGAAAAGGAAGGTATGATGTCACCACTGATGGAACGAAGGGAACAACAGAAGCCAACAATCGGCCCAGTCAGGACTTTTTCATTTCTTACAAAGATGTACTAATCAAGCAGTTTTTTTTGTTTTGTTTTTCTTTGAACTTTTTAAGCTAACAATTAGTAGCCAATTTGACACACAGTTTCACTCAGATGACATCAGTGTCAGCGTCTCGACATGTAAAATAGTCATCAGAGAACAACAGTTGCTTTAAACGTGGGTGGGAGACGTAAGGGCTGGGTGTTAAGTACGGAAGGTATTCAGACCCCCTTAAATTTTTCACCCTTTGTTATATTGAAGCCATTTTCTAAAATCATTTAAGTTAATTTTTTTCCTCATTAATGTACACCCAGTACCCCATATTGACAGAAAAAAACAGAATTGTTGAAATTCTTGCTGATTTATTAAAAAAGAAAAACTGAAATATCACACAGCCATAAGTATTCAGACCCTTTGCTGTGACACTCATATTTAACTTGGGTGCTGTAAATTTCTTATGATCATCCTTGAGATGGTTCTAAACCTTCATTAGAGTCCAGCTGTGTTTGATTATACTGATTGGACCTGACTAGGAAAGCCACACACCTGTTTATATAAGACCCTACACCTCACAGTTCATGTCAGAGCAAATGAGAATCATGAGGTCAAAGGAACTGCTTGAAGAGCTCAGAGACCAAATTGTGGCTAGGCACAGATATGGGCAAGGTTACAAACTAATTTCTGCTGCACTTAAGGTTCCTAAGAGCACAGTGGCCTCCCTAATCCTTAAATGGAGGACGTTTGGGACGACCAGAACCCTTCCGAGAGCTGGCCGTCCGGCCAAACTGAGCAACCTTTCTGAGAGAGGTAAAGAAGAACCCAAAGATCACAGTGGCTGACCTCCAGAGATGCAGTCAGGAGATGGGAGAAAGTTCTAGAACGTCAACCATCACTGCAGCCCTCCACCAGTTGGGCTTTATGGCAGAGTGGCCCGACGGAAGCCTCTCCTCAGTGCAAGACAGATGAAAGCCCGCATGGAGTTTGCTAAATAAACACCTGAAGGACTCCAAGATGGTGAGAAATAAGATTCTCTGGTCTGATGAGACCAAGATAGAACTTTTTGGCCTTAAATCTAAGCGGTAATCTAAGCGGTATGTGTGGAGAAAACCAGGCACTGCTCATCACCTGTCCAATACAGTCCCAATATTGAAGCATGATGGTGGCAGCATCATGCTGTGGGGTATTTTTCAGCTGCAGGGACAGGACGACTGGTTGCAATCGAAGGTGATGAATGATGAATGCGAAAACATGAATGCAGCCAAGTACAGGTATATCCTGGATGAAAACTTTCACCACAGTGCTCAGGACCACAGACTGGGCCTAAGGTTCACCTTCCAACAAGACAATGACTCTAAGCACACAGCTAAATAACAAAGGAGTGGCTTCAGAACAACTCTGTGACTCTTCTTGAATGGCCCAGCCAGAGCCCTGACTTAAACCCAATTGAGCATCTCTGGAGTGACCTGAAAATGGCTGTCCATCAACGTTCACCATCCAACCTGACAGAACTGGAGGATCCACAAGGAGGAATGGCAGAGGATCCCCAAATCCAGGTGTGAAAAACTTGCATCATTCCCAAAAAGACTCATGGCTGTATTAGCATAAAAGGGTGCTTCTACTAAATACTGATCAAAGGGCCTGAATATTTATGGCTGTGTGATGTTTCAGTTTTTCTTTTTTAATAAATATGCAAAAATGTCAACAATTACATTTATTTTCTGTCAATATGGGGTGCTGTGTGTACAGGAATAAGGGAAAAAATGAACTTCAATGATTTTAGAAAATCGCTGCAATATAACAAAGAGTGAAAAATTTAAGGGGGTCTGAATACTTTCAGTACCCACTGTACAACACTGCGGTCTCTGCTTTTTATCATAACTTTTCACACAGACACACTATTCCGTAATCCAATAATTCAACGACGTTAGTGACAATTGCTTTCAACACAACCGAGACGGGAAAAATGAGTGTCAGTTGTTAAGTTGCAAACAACAGTCCCAGCTTTTCGTAATACTTTTGACACAGAGACGACGTTAGTGGTACGTATAAAATAGCTGTCTGACAATTGCTTTCAACAGAACAGGAGCGAAATGAGAGTGTTAAAGCTCACACCCCCTCCCAAATTTTTATCATTCCATTTCAAAAAGAGACTAGGCCTCCTACAAATGATAATTATATGATGTCTTCCGACTCAAATAGTTGGACATTGCCAATTGCTTTCAACATCGCATGGTATTAGGTGTGAAGTTCAACACCCTGTCCACCTTTTCCACTATTCCATTTCACACCACCAAAGCATGAAAACAACATTGACGCACCTGTTTCTGCCAGAGTCCCGAAAACCTTTAGCAAAGGGGTTCCGGTCAATCTTTAGTCTGGTGATCTGCAATGACAAATCCCAATCGTGACTCACGATTAAACATGGGATCAAGATGGTGAAGGATGATGCCACAACACAGTGGGAAGGTACCTGCTGGTTCTGGTAGGCGGTGACGGTGGTGAAGACTGTCTCGGGAAAGCTGAAGGTCTTGACGCCCTCGCCACCAGGAACCTGCTTGTTGGGCGACAGCTCGCTGCTGAAGTCCTTGCGGATGACATGAACACGAGGCTGGTACTTGTGCATGGAGTGAAGGATGATCTGCGAGAAAAATAAGAAACGGAATGTCTACTTACACCTGGATGCCAAAGTGTAGTGTGTATGGGATTGTTAATACAACACAGTTTTAAACTTTCAACTAAACTACAAATAATTGTCAGAACTTTCAATCATGGAGTGGAGGATGGGGAAGAATACAGAATACATCAGTTCTTCTACCTGGGCATGAAAGTGTAGTATGTAGGGATCATTAACAAAACATTTTTCACATTTGTATTCAACTGAACTAAAAACAATTACCTGAACCAATTTAACATGAGGTCATGGATGATCTTGGAGGGGGGGGGGGGGGGGGATTACAGAGAATGGGCATGGATTCCCCCCAAATGACACCCGAGTGTAGTGTGTTCGGGATTGGAAAAAAAACATTTTTAGATTTCAACTAAACTAAAAACAATGCATTTATCAGACCCAAAACAACATGCAGTCATTGATAATCTCAGTTAGGGTCACTTTTTTTTTTTTTTTTTTTTTTAAGATTCAACTGAACCAAAAATGATTGTCAGAACCAAAAAAAAACATGAATGATAAAAATACAGAGAACTATCATGAATTCTTCCACCACAATGCCGAAGTGTAGTACATATGGGATAATTAACAACAGATGTACAGTATTTAAGATTAAACTGTACTAAAAACTATTATCTGAACCAATACAACACAAAGTGATGGATGATCTGAAAAAAATATAACAAATGGGCATGGATTCTTCCCACAAGGACACCATAGTGTAGTGTACAGGATTGTAAAAACAATTTTTAGGTTTCAACTGAATTAATAACAATGGCTTTCTCAGCCAAACCCACATGAAGTCATGGATATTCTGCAGGGGGAAAATACCAAGAACGGGCATAGGACGCCTGAGTGTAGCACATATGGGATAGTTAATACAGCATTGCTTTTTTAAGTTTCAAATAAACGTAAAAAAATGTCAAATCCAAAACAACATGGAGTGAAGGATCTGCAGCAAAAAAAAACCCCACCAAGAACAGGCATGACCTTCCTTTCAATCATCAAGTGTAGTGCATGCAGGATCGTTAATACAACATCTTCAACTGGACTAAAAACTATTACATGTGCCAAAACAATATTAAGTGATGGATAAACTGACAAACAATGCCAAAACATATATAAATGTATAAATTACTCCACCAGGACATCAGAGTGTATGTATGGGTTGTCGATCCAGCATTATTTCTGAACTGAAAAGAATGGGGTTGTCACGACAAAAACAACAGAGTGATGAATAATCTGCAGTAAGAAATACCAAGAGCCATCATGAATTCTCACACCAGGCTGTCAATGTGTAGCACGTATGGGATTGTTAATACAACACATTTGTTAGGTCTCAACTGAACTAAAAACAATGGTGTTGTCAGAGTAAAAAAAAAATAAAATAAATAAAAAAGATGAAGTGATGGATATTAAGCTAGATAAAATGCCAAGAACAGACACATTCTCCCATTAGGACACCAGAGTGTAGTGCATACGGGATTGTTAATACAACACATTTTTGCTGCACAACTTGAAGTCTCTTTTTCAAAGAATATTCAATTAAGCAGCCAAAGTGCTGCCACCTGGCGCCATACAGCACTCGTTTCTCAAGTTTGGGCTCGTGACTAAAAGCAAAAACTCGGCCAACTGGCGGTTTGTATCTTTAAAAAATCGTAAGTCGAGTCATTCGTATCTCGGGGCACCACTGTATTGTGTAGGTACACTGAAAAAAATTAAACACAAAACTGACGTAACCAATCAGTGATTCAGTAAAAATGATTCATTTAGTGTAGCCTGAAAGTTTAACCTGAAAGTTTTTATTTCATGTAAACGGTGTTTGAACAAACATTACCTGTTTTCAGGGGCACCATTAGGCGGTTGCCGGAGGTGGCCACGACCTCTGCTATAAATTTGTTGGCTACCCCACTCGCCAGTCAGTTACATAAATCCTAGCGTCAGTTATATTTTCACGGCAAAAAATGTTCTATCACCATACCCCCGGCGGCGATTAGTTTTGGCATCAGAAAATGTCGATGGCAGTATACACATTTTTTCGTTCAAATTTTAAACATTCGGTTCCCAGTTTCGATACCTATAGTCCACCTACCCCGAAAAAGAAAGTGGCGAAAACCAACGAAGAAGAGCTTGTGCCCAAAGGCAGCAGCGGACAAAAGTGTTAACTATGTTAAAATAAATGACCAGTCACCTCAGTGCAACACATGGATTAAGATTATATTGTGCAAAGGAGGGTTTCACGATGTGTAAAAGTCTGACGCGCTGCCTCCGGCTCCGAGCCTCAGCCTACACCGCGTGGAACTTCAGTCAAGTCAATTGGGTGAGTGAAACAATTAAATAAACATTGCCAACATTGAGGCAGCTAACACGTTAAACGGTGGGTTGCACTCTTGCACTGATGGTTTTTAGTGTTTATTGTAGTCTTCAAACCAAAATAAGAGCTGATGACAGACACAAAAATAAAATATAAATTACTTTACCGTACTGGAAAGAAAGTAAAAAGAGTCGCATTACAAGCTTAACATTGAGCTAAAACTTCAGTCAAACTAGCAACTTTACATCACAATTAATTGTTGACAAAATTCAGAAAACCGTTGTCTCACAGTATTACAAACACTAACCTCGTGTTTCATCGGTGTGTAGGTAAAGGAATCAACATTTTACAGTTCCATCCATTACTCTTTTTTTGCATTCGTTTTAAATTCGTTTTTACCGGTGTCGTGTGATGTTATTATTCGTGCCAAAAATGCTGAGTTCTGGTGCGTACCTTTCAAAATAAAAGGCTACCTGCCTAAAACAGGTAGTCAAACTTACACATATAAACCATTTGACGTCACAAAAGAGTCGCAAATAACTATTTTAAAGATACTATATTTAACTTTTCGTTGAAACAATAATTAAGGAATATTAAGTCAATTTGGTTAGTGCCACACACATTGCCTTTTAGTTCGTAGATCTGATATTGATACTGGTTATAAAGAACACTGAGTCAAATGTCAACTTTAGTTTATGCTGCAGGCTGCTAAAAAAATGGATGTTCATGATTTGGACACCCTTTATTTAAACCTTGTGAACTTTTTTGACCCAGCCCCCTAAAAGAATCAGAATCGTTTGGAATCAGAATTGAAATGCAGAACCGGAATCGCTCATATTCAAACGATGCCCAACCCTAAAAATAAATGACTTTCAACTAACCGTAAAGTTACCAAAATGCAAAGTTTATGAAGTTTTCTTACCAATTTCAACACTGCTCTTTCTGTCCAAGTCCTCAATGGATACGCAAATCGCATTCATTTAATGAAAATCCTTTGGTCACAATCAAATATTTCAGTTTGGTGCCAAGCTGTAAATTTAAATTTCAGTAAAGGAAATATGTTTACATCACTTGAAACGAGCAAACTCACATCTTTCCGCTATTTTAATTTCAAAAAATAAATGAATCAAATGTCATCTTTTTTATATTTCTTTAAGTGCATGTGAATGGACAGACACGTTCCTTTATGTTTGTAGGTGAATGGACAGACATGCCCTAAATGCTAACAGCAGGTGGCAAAGACCCTAACATCCCAGCTTTCACCAAGCTCGCACGACTCGACTTTTAGGGAACATATTTGTCACAGCTGGTGGGTACACACATGTAGCGAGCGCGGGATCAGCCAGAGTACGACAGCTCGTCGTTGTTCGCACTCAAAGGCGCTTAAGCCTTAGAAGTGATGTTTGTCTTTTCATGTCGCAGCTGGACCAGCAAAAGTCCAAGTCGATACAATCCATTGGCGCTAATGCAACTGAAACACGAAAAGGCTGTGAAGTCAGCGCCAAAAGCAACAGGTGGTGGCGCCGTAGTCCCCGAACACAGAGGGAGATTGAGCCAATCACAAGGCTGAGGAAAGTCATTCCCGGAAAAGGCGCAATCAGGATCGTTGTAACAGAAATTTGAAGTTACCCCAAAATAATAAATACAGAAACATTAAGTTGGCATGCGTGTGAAAATTCATACAATGAAAAAAGAAGAACACTCCACTTCACCCCACCCAAAAAAATACAAATGAAATGAAATGCATTTAATTCAATTGGCTTCCATGTGAGAAATTGAAATTAAATTACATATGATTAAAAAATTAGGAGGCCTAGTCTCTGTGTGAAATGGAATGATAAAGATTTGGGACGGGGTGTGAGCATTAACACCCAACACTCATTTCTTTCATTTCACTCCTGTTGTGTTCAAAGCAATTGTCCGACAACGATTATATGTACCACTGACGTTATTCGCTGTGTGTCAATGAGTATTATGAAAAGTTGGGACTGATGATTTTTATCAAATCATTCTATCAAATTAATTCATTAAATTCAATTTCATTAAACCAAGTTAAATTAAATCAAATTCATCTTAATTTAACATAGGATGATTTTACTTTGAGTAAAATAACATGAAATCTGACATTAGATGAAATAAACTTGAGAAACAGTCAAATTTAATTAACTCATTAAAATACGTTAAATTTAATAACCCTTAATTAAGTTCAGATAAATCAAGTTAAGGTAAATTACTTAATAATTAAGTTCAATTACGTAAAGTTGATAAAATAATAGTAACCGAAATAAAATCCATAATTAATTTAAATTAAATCACATTCAATCTAAATTAAATCAAGTTCAATTAAGTTAAATTAAATTAGTTTGAACTTAATTTCATTTAATTCAACTCAATGCTTTTGAAGTAAAGTTGATTAGAATAAATCTATTAAAGTTCAATGTAATTAAACCATCCATTTTAAATTTAATTCTAAATTAATTCACTTCAATTGAATTAAACTATACAAAAAAGAATTAAGTGATGTTTATAAAAACTATTGTATTAAATTAAATTAAATCAAGTTAGATTTAAATCGAACAATGTTAAACTAAATTTGAATTCTGGGGGAAAAAAATGCATAATTAAATCAAAGACAAATTACATAAAATTAAGCAATTTAAATTGTACTTGTGCTAACAAAAGACGGGTCATGGTTATCGTTTACAATGACATCACAACCAATCAAAAAGGCGTGAGCGCTTACATGTCCTTGGTCGTCCAGCTCGTTGTTGGTGAGCTTGAGCTTGTCGAAGCTGACCACCTGCCGCATCCACGTGTCGCCCGACGCCAGGGAGTCCGGGTGGATGTAGACCCGCGGGGGCACCGGTGAATCAGCGTTGCCCGCCACCATCCACTTGGAGCTGTGGTACACGTACCTGCCACCAGAGGATGGGACACAAAATTAAAAAAAAAAAAAAAAAAAAGAGAAAAACTCTAGGTTAATTGAAGACTCTAGTTTGTCCGTAGGTCTGAATGTGAGAGCGAATGGTTGTTTGTTCATATGTGCCCTGCGATTGGCTGGCGACCAGTTCAGGGTGTACCCCGCCTCTCGCCCAGAGTCAGCCGGGATAGGCTCCAGCACCCCTGCGACCCTAGTGGGGATAAGCGGCATGGAAAATGGATGGATCGATGAAGAAAAACTCTTTCAGGGCTGCTGTTTTGTTTAGCAACACAGTTGAATTGGACGCAGCAGCTAACTCTTCAACAATGTCTCTGTGTGAACCAAAGCATCTGGGATGATTGCCATTGTCTTTAGGGGGAAAGGGAGGTGTCCTTTTTTTTTTTCTTTTTGAAAAGTGTCTCGGTAGTTTCCACTGTTTAGGTTAGCAACAAATGGACTTGGCAGCAAACTCTTTGTCCTAGGTTGAAAAACAGCATCGGAGATTATCGCCATTACTTTTTTGGGGGGGTGAGGGTGGGGGTGGGGGCGGGGGGACCTGGGGGAGTTACTGTATTTAAGGAAGGCATCTATTTTTAGGTGTAGGTGCTGCTGTTTAGGTTTGTGACAAATGAACTCAGTAGTGACTCTCATTAATGTCCTAGGGTGAACAATAATTACAGTGACTGCCCAATATTTTTCCTGATAAAAAAAGAGGCGTCTGTTTGAAGCAGGTATTTACTTTTTAAAGTGCTGCTGTTTACGTTAGCAACCAGTTTACTCAGTTAACTCTTTAAAGTCCGCTTGTGAAATAATTTAAATGACAAGCCAATATGTGGAGGTGTCCACTTGAGAGAAGAGTTTATGTATTTATGCGTTTATTTTACGTGCCTTGGTAGTTGCTGCCATTGAAGTTAGCGACAAATGGACTCAGCCGTTAGGTCTTCAACAATGTCTGTGTGTGAACAATAGCATCTGGGATGAGTGATGTTTTTTGTTCCTTGATGGGGGAAAAGGGAGGTATTAGGGGGGCATTAATATTTTTCTTTACCCACCTCAGTATGTGCTGCTGTTTAGGTTAGCAAAAACTTAACAGTAGTTAACTCTTTAAAGTCCATTTATGAACAATAATTACAGTCACTGGCCAATATTGTTACTGATGGAGAAATAGGGAGGCGTGTATTTGAGGGAGACATTTTTATTTTGTACAGGCCTGAGTAGGCGTTGCTGTTTAGATTAGCAACAAATGGCCTCGGCAGTTAACGCTATCATGTTCGTGTGTAAACGATAATCACAGCTGTTATTATACTGGCAATATTTTTACTGATGGGAAATGTGGAGGTGTCGATTTGAGGGAAGCATTTATTTGAATTTTTTTTAGACACCTCTGTAGTTTCTGCTGTTTAAGGTAGCAACAGAGTTCAAATGGGCTCAATCTACCAATATTGGAATGCTGAAATTTCTTGTTATAATTCCTAACATCTCGTGCTAGTGACTCTATTGGTCATTGCATGAGCTAGATCAGATGATAGATCATCTGTAATTTAATACTATGTTTGCTAATCCTAGCAGTAGCATTGACAGATTAAGCGTAATGGACAATGTAATTGACTTTGAAAGCATTAAAAGATGTTTTTCTTTATAACAGTAATCATCATTTGACGAGAAGATTTATATTAAAAGTGACACCATCCTCTGCTAATTTCAAGTTTGTTTGCTCTGGCTCACTACCATACTCACGTCTGTGCACGCACACACACACAATGTATTAGCTATTAGCGTTAAGTGTTAACAGATGCTTGTTTTTCTTTCCAAATGCTTCTACAGCTTCCTCTCATTTCTGTCTTCATTGCTATGGCTTATGTACATGCAGAAAATATGACTTGTAAAAATATTACTTTTCGGAACCTGGAAATGTGTAATGATAGGACAGAGCAGGAAACGGGCTGAAACACACAGGAGGAAACCAATATTTTAAAAAAGCCAAATAAATAATACATTCCCATCTAACAAGAGTTTATTTTAAATTTTAGTATTTAAAAGAATCCATCCATCCATCCATTTTCTGAGCCGCTTATCCTCACTAGGGTCGCGGGCGTGCTGGAGCCTATCCCAGCTGTCATCGGGCAGGAGGCGGGGTACACCCTGAACTGGTTGCCAGCCAATCGCAGGGCACATACAAACAAACAACCATCCGCACTCACATTCACACCTATGGGCAATTTAAAGTGTTCAATTAAACTACCATGCATGTTTTTTGGGATGGGGGAAGAAACCGGGGTGCCTGTAGGAAACCCACGCAGGTACGGGTAGAACATGCAAACTCCACACAGGCGAGGCCGGATTTGAACCCAGGTCTTAAGAAATGTGAGGCAGATGTGCTAACCACTCGTACACTGTGTCGCATTCATTGAATTTCTTATCTTAAATACTTTAAATGACTAATTTACGGAAGAATTAATTAATTTATCTATTTAATCGTTCATTTACATATTTAATTACTGAACTTAACTGTTACTTTCACATATTGATTTATATAATTATACTATTTACTTAGTTAATAATTGAAAAACTAAATTCATTCAGTATTTAATTTATGTATTAATCAACTTCATTCTTATGTTCTTTTATTTATTTTTGATGATTTACTTATGAACTAAATGTAAATTTATCCATTTTACTTTTAAATTTACTGACTTGATTTATTTGTGCTTTTTATTTTATTTTCTTATTTACTTATTTAGTCATTTGTTCTTTTAAGTATTTATTTTTCCATTTACTTAATTGTTTCTCTTTTATTTTTAATTTCAGTTACTTCAATGTGAAAAAAGCAACACATTCTAGTTATTAATTTATTTTATTTTATACTAAAAGCAGTCTATCCAGAATAAAAAAAAATAATTGAAAGTATTTTTATAAATTAACAATACATTATGTTGTTGTAATTGTAACATTATCTTACATTGGTATTTTGTTGTTCATCTTTTTATTCAGATATTGTTAACTACAGTGACATGTTGCTACTTTAGCCTGTTATAACCAGTTTAACCACAAGAGGGTGTACATACACAATTTACGTGTTTATTTTAGTCACTTCCGTTGACGCCCTTGTGTATTTTCTCACAGTTAAAAGTCGTTAAAAAGTCGTAAATCTACTCAGTTTGTGAACGTTTTCGATGTAGGCTTCTTTGGCAAAGGTAAATAAAATGAAATTGAAAGGAGGAAAAAAAACAAATAAAAAACACGCACACCATCACACAGCTAGCCTATGCGGGTGTTCCCCGAAATACCAAACACGCTATATATTCTCCACCAGATTACACATATTAGGGACGTCAACGACTGCTCCAAAGAGTTTCATGACTGTCAACTCTTTTAATTGTTGGCATTAAAACGCAAGAAAAACAACAATGAGGTTTCTCGGAAAGATGCTGACTTGTCTAGAATAATTTTTTTACGCTCTTTAAATTAAAAACTATGACTGAGTCTCAATGGGATATTTGTCAGTGCCACGTTTACACTGCACTCCGTATAGTACCAACAGGATTAAAGCAATGTGATGTAAAATTTTTAAACTTCGACTTGTTTATATCGCGATTCTTCGCACAATTCAAATGTAATCAAAGAGCAAAATATGCTATTTGTTGTGTAAAACTGCTGGATTTTTTCTTAGTGCAAACATTAAATAGCAATTCTTATCTCTAACCGCAGTAAAGTATCAAGAGTCAAAAACTATCTCATTATTTGACTCGTTCTTATTGCATGTAATAACAGCAAGATCACTTAACGGATTGAAACACCCACCCAAACAATAAAATGTGCCATCTATTGCGTGAAAGTGTGCTATTACTTTTCTCAAACCAAACTAATAATTACATTTTCTTTGATCCCTGCAAGAAAATTAAAGGTGAGATCATGGTTGGAAAAACAATCATATCGCAAAAGAAGAATTTAAGCAACCAATCACATTGCACAGATTTTCATTACTGTAAGTAATGTACTGAACTCCACAGAACTGTTGTGCAATGTGTGGGGTTAGTCAACTAGTTTTCATTCACGTAATATTTTCTGTGGAGCCTCAAAACCCGATACAGTGTCACAATGTTTCCATTGCAGTGCGTTGGTAGATTTGCGACGCTCAATTGCCTGGTGTGTGGCAAAGAGTCTCCAACTGCATCCCTTTTTTTTTTTTTTTTTTTTTTTTTGCGATGGTCCACTTCAGTCGTGTTTGGCCACGTTTCTTGACATTTGGCAGACCTAACAAGGGTCAACGGCAGTAAATGGTATCAAATGACCCCCCCCAAAAAAGATATTTTTGGGTTTATATCACTTCATTTAGATCAAAAAGGCAATATGATGATGTCACGGCATTGCCCAAAGATTAAAGCACGTAGTATGCATCAGATGACTTTAATGTTATGAGCTGTGACCTGCTTGGCTTCATTTTTTTTTTCCATTGCGCCACGACGCCAACTGGCTCGGGGGCTGTTTTTGGTCCTTGTGGAGTTGGTTGTCTCGGCTGGCGGGAACTCTGGCTTCGCTAGCTGGACCGCCTGGATATGATGAATATATTGCAATTCCGGCGCTCAGCTCTGGCTTCGACTTCAGGGCCCGCGACGGCGGCGAGCCAAAAGGCGTCCGTCTAGTCGAGTTCCCAAAGCGATCAATCACGCAGCCAGCTCTCTGGGCCACGCAAATGATGGGAGAAAGCCAGCAAATAGCCCGGGAGGCAAAACCTTTAAGAATTGGCGTAACGTGGAGATTAATCTCCAGGACTCGCTTGGCTGGAGGTAGCGCTTAGCTCGTGAATATGATGTACTACAATGTTTACAAAAGTACACTTTGACATAGTCTTTAAAAACTAAGCATAGCCCGTTCTTTTTTAAGCTTCCTTAGCATAAAAAGTGTTAAAATACATATACTACAACACAAAAATCCTTGTGTGGTTGCTTTTTTCCTTTCAAAAAAAAAGTTCAACTTATTCTCAACCACTTTCTATTGAAAAATCAGACCAAAAAGTAGTACTATTACGAAAATAGGAATCATTCAATAAAAAGTAATGTTTAAGAATGGAGTTCTAGTGGGAGAATGGTGTCGTAATTTTTTGTGAAAATCAATCTTGCGAGAGAAGTTTTTGATGTCATTTTTGTAGCTTCCTTAGCATAAAAAATGTTAAATACTACATGCTAAATAAAAAAATTTCCCTCGAGTCGTAACATTACGAAAATAGGGGTAATTTTATGTGAAGGAAGTTGCTTTTTTTAAAGTATCGATTTGTATTACGAAAGTGTTGTATTTTTTTCATCATGAAAAATAAAACATTCTTTTTGTAGCTTCATTCGTGTTGAATGTTAATAGTACTACTTTTACTACTACTCCATACGAAATATGACTTTTTTCTCGTGGGATTGTTTTTTCTTTCAGAAAATACGACTTTATTTTCATAATATTGCAAATTTAGTCTGTGAAAAAAAATTACTGCTTTCCCCCATGAAATTACTTTTTATCAAAAAAATCCGACAACAAAAATAGTAATTTACGGAAATAGTATGTGAAGGAAACTTTTTCTTTTAGGAATGAAGTTGTGTCGCTAGAATGATGTTATATTTTCTCTGGAAACCTCACAATCTTGTGAGAATAAGGTTCTTTGACTTCATCTTGACAAACAAAATGTTCTTTTTGTAGTTTTGTAGATGAAACAATTTCATAAACAACAATTAATCTTTTTCTGGATTTTTTTTTTGGGTAAATTTTTACCGCAACAAACAGATGTTGTCCCAAACCAGCTTCCTTGTGCTAAATGGTGATATTTAAAAAACAACAACAACCGAAAAACAGTAAATAGAGTTCTATCTCACTGTGGGAACCAATGTATTCATAGTCATCGTATTCATCATCATGACAGAGTTCTGATTTTTTTATGTGCGCAGAACACAGGGCATAGTTAATTCCGATGACTTTCAAATTTTGCATCGTTGTAATAGTACTTTTTTTCCAATGTAGGCTAAAAATGTTATCTACTGTATAGCTTTAATTTTGAAGAAGTTATAAAAGTTTTGGCGGAACGGTGGGCGATTGGTTAGCACATCTGCCTCACAGTTCTGAGGACCGGGGTTCAAATACGGGCCCGCCTGTGTGGAGTTTGCATGTTCTCCCCGTACCTGCGTGGGTTTTCTCCGTGAACTCCGGTTTCCTCCCCCCTCCCCCAAAAAAACAAAAAAGCACGCATGGTAGGTTAATTGAAGACTCCAAATTGCCCGTAGGTGTGAATGTGAGTGCAAATGGTCGTTTGTTTATATGTGCCCTGCGATTGGCTGGCGACCAGTTCAGGGTGTACCCCGCCTCTCGCCCGAAGATACCTGGGATAGGCTCTAGCATGCCCGTGACCTTAGTGAGGATAAGCAGTACAGAAAATGGATGGATGGATAAAAGTTTTTTTACTCACAATGGCACACAAAAGATGTCATCTCAAGTATAGGGTTTTTAGGCTTTTTTAAAAAACTAATTTGTCTTTTCGCACCTCTTTATAGCCTCAATTTTTTTTATATGCTCAAGTTAGGGTAAAAAAAATGTATCCCGACAAACTCCCGATTTCAACTTCCCAGTTTTTGAAATTACTGCATAGGCTATTGAATGTTGTCGCTCACCGATATCTCTTGTTGTCCACGGGCACGATGTCCATGGCAATGTAGTACTGCTGGTGAGGGTCCAGGCCTGCGATCTTGACTCGCATCGCGGGAAACATCCTCCTGATATCACCAAAAAAAAGAGCAAGGAGTGAGAAAATGATAACCGCTTAACCATCATCGGATTCCGAAGTGATAAAAGAACGCAATGTGTGATTCATCGGATGCAAGCATGCTTTTAAGTTTTTCCGGTCCATATATTATTCATCATTCTAAATTCTTTGAGCTATTTTCCGCAGCATTCCTGGTATAAGTAGCATTGTCGTCATTCATTTTCTCACTTCCTTTGGCATTTTATCTCGGCAACAATAAAATAGCCAACAGCTTTTTACAATCGGTGAGCCCAAAAAATAAAAAATAAACTGCAACCAATTGTGGGTTTGCATGTGTTGAGAGTAATAAAAGAAAACAAGTCATTGTCTTATTTTTATTATTGCATTTAATAACTGAACGATCACTCGTGATTGTGACGAAAATGTGGATTTGTCCATTGACGGCGTGCTATTTATTTTTCTCAGGCCAAATAACTATTCCATAGTCTTTGCTATTTTTGCAGCAACATCATTTTTAAGTAGCATTGTTGTTCTCCTTTTTCTCACATTCTTTTGCAATAAAATAGCAAACAGTAATTTACTCTCAACAATCAGTGAGCAAAAATAAATTAAAAAATAACTGCAACCGATTATGGCTTTGCATCAAGTGTAAAAAAGGAAAACAATTATTATAGGATTCTGGCATGATCAAAGAAGACAATGTGTGATTGGTGAGCTATTAGCGTCTTATTATGTTTTTCCAGTCCAAATATTATTCACCAATCCAAATTTTCCAGCATGCGTGAAAAAGAAAATAAGGGTTAACTTTTGTAAAGTATTGAACAACAAAAATAAAATCATTCCCTGATTTGTTTTCATTTTGCTTAATAAGTGCACAATTAGAGTGAGAAGCTCGGTCATCCGGGAAGATCTCAGAGTAGAGCCGCTGCTCCTTCACATCGAGAGGAGCCAGATGAGGTGGCTGGGGCATCTGATTCGGATGCCTCCCGGACGCCTCCCTCGTGAGGTGTTCCGGGCACGTCCCACCGGGAGGAGACCCCGGGGACGACCCAGGACACGCTGGAGAGATTACATCCTTCGGCTGGCCTGGGAACGTCTCGGGATCCCCCCCCGGAAGAGATGGATGAAGTAGGCTACTAGTGTGCCATTCCGTTTTCTCAGTCCAAACATTATCAATCTTTCCAAAGTCTTTGATCATTTTTCTGCAGCATCTCGGAAACAATAAAATAGCCAACAACAATTGGCAACCCAAAAAAGTACTACAATCGCGACGGATTATGGTTTGCATCATGTGTGAAAAAGAAAACGAGGGTTAACAGTTGTAATGATTTTCATTTTGAAAGAAAAACAAAATCATTCTTTCATCTTTTTATTGTGCTTCATAACTGCGTGGTCCCTCAACAGATTGCGACGCAATCAAAGAATCCACCATACGATTTTTCAAGTACCACAACAATTGTCAACTCGGAAAATACAAAAATCGTGACCCATTATGGGTTCAAAAAGTTTAAGTATTGAACAACAAAAGCAAAAATATTCTTTGACTTGTTTTTATTAACTGTCCCATCCCGCATCGGATTGTGGCGCGATCAAAGAACACAACCTACGATTCCTTGCATACTGGCATGCTATCACATTTTCTCACACCAAACATTATCGACCAATCAGAAGTCTTTAATCTTTTTTCAGCAAGAAGCTTGAAATCATGTCACAGAGTGGCCAGAAGATCAAAAGACGTCAAACAACTTCATCCACGCACTGGGAGAGTTATGTTGGCGTCATCTGGGCATTGCCATCATGTGCTGTTATGTATTAACAGTGTTATAATTCTGAATTAATTCAAAAAGGGGGTGGGGGGGAGTCCCAAAAACAAAGTGCAGCACATGGTGAGAAACGCGATGACACGGAGGGATCAATAAATGTTGGAATGACCTCACGAGTTCATTAATATTTCTTGTTGACGTCATTGCAGCTGGACTCCGACGCACCGCTGTTTTACGGCGTTCGATTCGGGATTTTTTTGTTTAAAAAGTGCTGATCTTTCCGTTCTTATCGTGACATGGGGGGAAAAAAGGTTAGGAGATAAAACGATAGCGACGGGGGGTGGCGTATATATTTAATGAGGTAAAACCAAATGGAAGGTAGTTAAGGAAAGATAAAACTCGCACGAGAGAGAAAATGTGAAAATAATAATAAAAAGCATTACAATAAAGCACTTGATGGTCACTTTATTAGGGACACCTAATAATGTCCAATTGATGGAAGGTCCGAATATTAGGAACATCTCTCAGATTGACACAGGACTACTTTTGAATGATAACCTTTTAAAATTATTGAAATCAATGAAAAGTGAACATTATTATTTTTGTAGAAGCAGTCCTACCCATCTATCGAGTCTTAATTTTTCCACTAATGCACATTTTAGTCGCTCCCTTTCTTGATTTTTTATTTGTGTTATAATATTGAAAAGGAGAGAGAGGCGCAAAAAATTCTTATTTTATTCACTCGCTTGAAAGAAGAAAAATTACATATGCACAAATTGCCAATTCATGCAGTTGAAAATATAAAAATAAGATTAGAATCTCTAAAATTAACAGCTAGACTTCGAGCCGTAACTTCACAAAATAAATATAGGAAACGAATATGTGCAGGCGGCACGGTGAGAGACCGGTTAGCACATCTGCCTCACAGTTCTGAGGACGGGTTCAAATCCCGGCCCCACCTTTGTGGAGTTTGCATGTTTTCCCCGTGCCTGGGTGGGTTTTCTCCGGGTACTCCGGTTTCCTCCCACATCCCCAAAATATGCAAGGGAGGTTAATTGGAGACTCTAAATTGCCCGTATAGTTGTTTGTTTATATGTGCCCTGCGATTGGCTGGTGACCAGTTCAGGGTGTACCCAGCCTCTCGCCCAGAGTCAGCTGGGATGGGCCCAAGGACGCCCGCGACCCTACTGACGATAGGTGGTATGGAACATTTATAGTAATAAAAATATTTTGACTTTTCAACATAAAATTTAGTGCAATAAACCACATTTTAACTACGAGAAAAATAAGTTAAAATGATATATATCTAACATTGTAGTTGTAAATGTCATAATGTATGTACTGTACGTATATTATTGTTTTTATCATTACATGGCAGGTAAAGAGCCTTGTTTTGTTCGCCTCTTCCTGGGAAATGAGCTGCTGTGGCTATTGGTTGTCTTTGGTTTGTGTGTGTGTGTACCTGCCGGCCTTGGTGATGATCATCTCGGTTCCGATGTCGTGGAATCGCTTCCATAGGTCCGCGCACTGCAGCTCCACGTGGATCTCCTCCATGGACGAGCAGGCGGAGGCCGAGGCCGAGGCCGAGGCCGAGGAGGCCTCGCAGGGGCCGCCCGCCCCCACCGACGCAACAGCCGGCAGCTCGCAGGCAGGCGAGCCGAACGAGCACGACGTCCGCTCCGCCAGGTCGGAGCAGTCGGAGCCGGGACTCGCCTCTGAGTCTGGACGACGAGGAGGGAAGAAGTTGGCCGTTTTTATTTCGGGATTTATTGGAAGAAGGGGGAGGAGGAGAACGCGTGTGGAAATTGTTGGAGTCCCACTGTGACGGTGATGCGTGGAAAATCGCGAACACTAACTTTCCCATCATTAAACAAAAAAAGAATGTCCGCGAACGTCCATTTACAAGCTTTTCAGTACCTTGCACGGATTAATTATTTTTTTTTTAAAAAGAACATCTATTTTTTTTAATTATGCAAAAATAAACATTTAAAATGAGGTAGATTCATAATTTACAAAATGAACGCATTTATTAATTAACTTTAGCTGAAATTATATTGTGTGTTTTAGTAAAACCAAACATTCGGTCATTTAGGGTGAAAGAGTTACAATTGTGAAATTTGTGTGACACCCAAAATAGTTCAGATTTTCATGTTCATACAAATGTGAGAAAAGCAACATTCAAATTGAAATATTCAGAGTGCATGTGTTTATCATACATTTTTGTGCGTTATTACATTGTTTTCATGTTATAATGGTTGATGATGACTGTATTATTATACCTCATGTAATTTATGACAATTTATTGACTATTTTCCTATGAGAAAAAACATTTGGTAAAATAGGGTGGAAAATCTACAATTATGGAGGGTCAACCCCCAACAAATTTACTTCATAAAAGTAACTTCAATATGTACTGTATATATTCATTATCAAAATCTACTACATTTACTAAATATAAATATAATTTAATACATTGTCATAAGAGGTATAGATTTTGTATGTGCCATGGTTTGTATTTTTACAATAGAAATAATTAAACATATTACTAAAATAAAATATTTATTCCCAAAATAATAAAATGGCAAATATGAACTCAGTAGCAACAAATGGGACTTGATGACGTAATCATGTTGCCCTAAGACAGATGTTTGGAACAAATTGCTTCACTTACATTTTTACACATGGCTTGCAGATGCCATATTTATTGACATCCATATTTACGATGTCTATACATTTTTATATATTTGTTTTCATACACCGGGGACAAATCATCATAATCGTCACAACTCAATGACAATTTAGTAGCACTGGCTGCAAAAACGTCCTGTAAATAGTATTATATGGATTGGATCATTCCCTTCAGAAAAAAAGAAAAAAAAAAAACATTTTTGCAGCTAAATAAACCATTTGGTAGCCAGATATTGCATTTTCTTGAGGAAGAAAAAGGAGCATTTTTGTGGCATAATTAGTACATAGTACTTCTTTTAGTGTGTAAAGGTTCAGTTTCCATGGCAAATGACAGACTTTCTGGGGATAAATACCACAAATTCTTGTTGTTCGAGGCTTATTGTTGCATTTTTACATATACAATCAATATATTTGTGACTAAATTAGCATTTTGGGAGCAAACATGGAGTTGTCATGGCAAAATAAAGACCGGAGAAAAAGTCTTCAGTAGCACAATCGTGGGATTTATTTGGAAAATAAAATGGAGCATTCTCATCAGAAAATATAAACTACTGATTTGGCGTCAAAATCTATTGTTTGTGGAAAAAAATTGTTTTTGTTGTGCACTTCAGCAATAACCCAATGTACACGTTTTGAGATACGAGCTGTCATTCACTGATTTTTTTTTTGTCTTGAGTTGCGAGCCAACATTTGATTTATGAGCACTTGATGGAGGCACCAAACTTCACAACAATAGCTCAAGAAAGCAGCTTCAAGCGGTTTATGGGCACACCCATCTGAAGTTTACTTTCAAACTAAACATAAAACAAAGAGAATTACATGTGTATTCAACCAAACCACACACCTTACAAAAGTCTGCTAGCTTAATGCTAACTCAGGATATGAACGCTACAGATGGGCTGACAAAACTAGCATCAATTCATTATAAACCGTTAAAACAACTTGTATTGGAACACAAGCAGGAGCAACTCATGCAAATAGAGAACGCTGGGGAACGCAATTTTTGTTGAGCTCGGTCTGACAGGTTTTTTTAACTCAATTTTGGGTGCGGAATCCAAAATTGATCTCAGGTTTTCTCTATCACATCAAATCTTTCAACTATACATCCCCATTTTCTTTAAAAATATGAAATATACCGTACTTAACAGATATGTGCTTGCTTTATAAAACATACAATGAAATATGAAAGAAACAGGCATGACTGCAATGTTAACTTAACACTATTATGTTTTACAAAGGATATGGCGCAAATCCTCCTAATTCCTCCTACGCTAGCTTTCTGTTTGCAGATAGTGATAGTACTGACCTACTGGGAGCTGTGCACACCTCTCACCGCACACTCTCAATTGCGACTGCTCAAACAAGTTGCCACGTAGCTGGAGAGGAGTCCAATCGTAATCAGCTGGCAAGTCTTACTACAGCTAATAAGTGGAATTTTGCTTATCTGGAGGGTAAGCTGTGGAGAAAAAAACTTGATGTGCTCGGAAAAAAAACTGACTGCAATTTTGGAATCAGCATGCCAATGTTAGTTTTAATCCACATAAAAATCTAACTCAACAGATTTTTTTTGTCTTCAAATTCTTCCCCAGTGTAATATGGCATATTCTTTATCCTCCGTGAAGAATGACTCATATTACTGCAGCTTAGGTGAACAGTCTACTTCTGTGATGTAGTATGTCTGCATGCATTGTACTGCCCCTTGTTGGCCATCATGATGCACAAATGGTTTAGCTCTTTATTTACTCGTTATTCTTGTATGTTTCTATAAAGTACAAGACTATAGACTGTTATTTTAGTTTTTAAAAACATTTTTTTTTTAAATTGTTGGCGTTTTGGGGGAGGCTGGAATGGATTAATGGCACTTTCATTCATTTCAGTGGAGAAAGATCATTTGAGATACAAGCGTGATCACAGAATACATTAAACCTGCAATTCCAGGTCTCTCTTTATTGCAGTTTTGGGTTCAGACATTGCATTTTGTTCGTAAAATGAGCCATGTATAGCATTTGTTGAGTTTTACTTGGGAAAATAGGGGTTTTACGGTGAATGCTAAATACAAAATATTGAAATTCTGTGGAAAAATACATTTTAAAACACATTTTGTTGCAAAATACCGTGTCATGTAAGTGTGGCTATGTGTTTTGTTCAGGAAATATAACATTTGAGGCATATTTATTGCCGTTTCGTAGCAAATGACGCATGATATTTTCTTGGCAAACTCGTGTTTATCTTGACATCCATATAGTACGTGTGGCTTTGACACATTTTGCCTCGTGAGTGTTGCACTTTTAACTGTTTTGTAATCCCTTTGCTTTAAATGGTCCGAATTATTTGTTTATGTAGGATTTTCTATTAAATCCTGACGAGACTCCCAACACACACACCATCATTTTGGTTATTAATCATTATTATTTGAATGACACTTTGAACAATACGTTTATCAATCGTATTGTCCTGTATACATCATAACTGTTATTTACAATGTATTATGCCAGTGTCATAGTTTAGCAGTCTCGAATATTTTGTCTAGTTAGTAAAATGGACGTAGGGTGTAGTCCGCCTTTTGCTCGAAGCCGAACACGATAAGCGGTATTGAGAATGGATGGATGGATAGTAAAACAGAGAAAATTTGACAGGAAGTCCTCAGAGGAGGAAAAAAGCGGAGGCCAAACGGGAGCTGTCAACACACACACCAGACCTCATTAGTTGGGGGGGGGGGGGCCCAAATTGAGGGTTCGGGGGTCTCAAAATGGGTCTGATTTTTATTGCCCGTTTTCCCCATCACACACGCCTTTTTCTTGACTCGGGTTTTTGTAGCATTTTGTAGGAATTCGTGACGAAATGTTGTTGGTGTTGCGTGAACGTTTCCCAAACTAACCCAAAGTGCTTTGGAGTCACAGTTTAAGAAAATAATACAATTAAATTTAAAAATTAAGCGTTGTCATGGTCCAATATAGTTTTTGTGGTAATTGTATTTTGGAAATTCTAGCGGTTTTGTGGTGGAACATGTTTTGGGGCATTTCTTTTGACCTTGTTCAAGAATAGGGCTGTAAAATCTGGTACCAAAAAAAAGTGTTTTTGTAGCAAAATACACTATTTTCTTGGGAAACATTTGTTGTGTTGAAAGTGACACACTGTTTTGTTTCAATTAACTTATCTTTGTACGCTCTTTGAAAATTAACTTGTTTGTGTGTGTGCAGAATATAGCATTTTTGTGGCAACTTTGGTCGCTTTTTTGTTGAACAGTATTCTTTCTACTTTAAAAATGGAAGTTTTTTTTTTTTATCTAATGCAAAAATATGACGTTGTTGTGGCACAATAGTGTTTTGCCCATTGTTTATTGGATTTTCTTCGATATGTTCTTTTTTGAATGCGTCATTTTGGGGGTTTAAGTTATTTGTGTCAAAATATTGCGATTTCAAGGTGAAACGAGGATTTAGTGGGATAACGGATTTGATGGCGATGGTGATTCGGCCTAGAGTGTTTTTGTTGCTTTTTGTCCTCTGCGGAGGTGTACAAAGTAAGGCCGAGTTAGTTGGGAGAGGAGGCCGGCGAAGAGGCTCTTGTGGCCGCCTGCACGCAGGTCGGCACCCCGATGAGAGCAGCTGGGGGAAAATTCGTATTTGCGCAACGCAAAACTTCCAGTTCAGGGCAACGTGTAGTTTGAGTCACGTGATTTCAAAACCACATTTCAACATTAATTTGAATCAACAGTTTTACACTGAACGCTATATTGAAGATGTATTTTAAAGAATTCAATGTGTTTCCCCTTTATATCGGTTTATTGTTGTAAATATATAAAAATGTAGTTGATGAATTGATAGTTTAATATTTCTACGTAATAACGGTAATACAGTACGGCTATACTACCACCAATAATAATAATAATAATAATAATAATGTACTGTGATTTTTTTTTTTTACATTTGTCACTTAATTTAAAAAATATATTTTACTATACGACTTGCACAAAAATTGTACACTATTTTAAAAATTTATTTCATGTGATTTGTTCTTGTCATGAAGTATACTCCTAAAACCTTTGTGGATTTATTTTCCATTTCCATTTCATGTTATTATTATTTTATTTACTGAATATTATGTTTCCCCTTAACTTTGTTTTTTTGTTATTTTTTGTAAAATAAAATTAACATTTTGCAGATTTTTTTTGAAAAACGTGTTTACCTTTTTACATAGTTTTTTTTTGTTGTTGTTGTAAATCACATAATGTTCAAGACTTTATGATTGAATTTATTGGATTAAAAGTCTACATTTGAATTACCAATAAGTCTCCTTTAAACGTATTTTAAATAAGGACTTGGACGAGTATTTTAATGATGTATTGCACATATTCAATAATATTAATAATAAAGATTATTGTACGTGGTGCCACTCAAGGTTCTATAGACAGTATGGCGGAAATTAATTCATATCGTATTAGATAATACTATAATGTGTATTAGATAATATATAACTATTGGGGAAAATCGTGCAGTGCTAACGTCTTTTATGGTTTTGGAGGTGCGCGCTACCGTGGCCCTGCCGCCAAACTTAAGAACACTTCGTGGCTCATGCACGCGCGATCCGTGACGTCTTCACGTACCGGTTAACCCTGAAGATTTTTTTCGGTAACCCTGAAATCATTATTTAAATATTAGGTTTGAATGATTTAACGTATATCTTTACTTTAAAAAAATAAATTAAAAAAAACACAAACAAACAGAAAAACTATTTTGAACTTAATTCGAACATATCCATCGGTTGCACATGATTAAAATGTGTTAAACTAACATATATTATTCATTTTCGAGGAGAAGACGGGACAATTGCGTCAGTTAAACGTTTCAATTATGTGCAAACGATGTACATGATCAAATTAAGTACTTTTTTCAGTTAAATGAACATTTTATACCTTAATTTACAAAAAAAAAACAATAAAGAGTAAAAACTACATGTCAATGACTAATACTTATAATGTAAATAGTATTTATTATCTTAATTTTAATGCTATAGATATATCATTATCATGATAATGATAATGTATTGACAACATGGTCTGCCTTAATTACTTTTAAAAAACCGTCATACATTTTTGTTTGTTTTTATGTGATTTCGGACGTGAATTTGAGCGTGCGAGTTCAGCGCTGCGTTCACGTCCCGGTCCAGAAATTAGTCTCCGCTAAAATGGCCGATTAAATACGCGGGTGGTCTTTGAAAAAATAAAATAAATAAATAGTTTGTGTTGTGAGCATGCGCACTGACCCGGATCCATGTGGAGGCAGTGCGCCGGGTCGTCGGTGTCCACCACGGCGGCCAAGTGGAGGTCGTCGTCGTCTTTTTGGTGGTCCCAGCCACCGCCGGTGGCAGCAGCAGCGGCGGCGGCGGCGGCGGCGGCAGCGGCGGCGGCCCGGAGCTTCCTCTTCTTGCCGGAGCCGATGAGGGCTTCCACGGAGAACGCGTGGGCTCGCGAGCTCAGAGCGGCGGCCGAACGCCTCCTCTCACTCATGTCGGGAGTGGGGAGTAGCGTCCAGTCGCTCCACACCGCGGCTAGAGGTTTAAAATCAAAAAGAGCCCAAAAAAGTAATCCACCACTTAGAAGAAGAAAAAGAAGAAGCAGAAGGAGCGCTGTGTGGAGCTTCCCCGGGCCGCCATGGTCGTCTCTGTGTTGGGGCGAGCCGCCTCTGATTGATACTCACGTCTGGAGTCTTGCTTTTTTTTTTCAAGCGAAGGGCGGGGCTATTTCTGGCGTCCAATCGGCAGCGAGAACGAGGTGCCAGGCAAACTTTTTCCACCAATGGCATGACAGGACCAAATGGCCCTGCAGCCAAAATGGATCATTTCGCAACGGCTGTCAATCACACACACACACACACACACACACACGCACATACACGCAGCAAAATACAAAAAATACCTGCTTGTCAATCAGTCAATGTGATGGATTAATTTGAAATCTAGATTATTATTATTATTTATCTTATTAAAATGTCCATCAACTGCGAAAAGGAAACCACCTGATCGGAGGTCAAAGAGGACGCCGACGCGCAGGTGAGCCTAAAAAACTAAACTCATTATAATATATCTATTGTTATTAAATATGACACAATTATTGTAAGTTTATTTCATTATGCATTTATATGTATCTTACCCACTAATTGTCAATTATAACGACTCGATCAGGGAAAGCACCATTAGTTGTAACGTTGGATTAATCATAAGGAAAATCGAAATACTATTATTCATTATTACGAGTTCTGCTTATTGTTATTAATAAAGGTGATTACACGCGTTTAGGTATCCCCTAATACAAATTAACATCAAATCAGCAGTTTGTTAAATACACTGACAAGAGGTCATTTGAATTGACTCAATTTGAACATGTACACCGGGTGCACATGATTAAAAATGTTAAGCAAACTAAATAGTATTTGATTGTTTTTTGAGGAGAAGAGGGGAAAATTGTGAATTATTTTATTCATGTGCAACTGACGAAATTATCAAACTTGGTAGCTACTTCTTTTTCCAGTGCAGGAGACTATCTAAAATAAGACGATGCTTTAAAAAAATCTTACTAATAATTAATAATGTAGACATCAGCAATATAAATTATGTCATACAACGCCGATGATTTGTTGTATTCACATCAACCGCATTAGTGACAGTGAAAAGTACAATTGTGTAAGAGGAATAGCAATGTATGGATGCTTTGGTAATTTAATAATATGATAAATAATACATTGACTACGCCTAATAATAATAATAATAATAATAATAACAGAGTAATAATGTGCTTTGCGTTTATGTTTTACCCACTGAAAATACATAAGGAGGAAAAACGAGCAATAATTGCATATTATGACACAAAATCAATACGATCGAGGCCCGAGCAAATGTTCTTTTGAGGGCTGTAAAATTCGTACATATTTGCAGTACTTACCGAGCACGTGCAAAAATCTCGTTGCCTCTTTTGCGGATCCGTGCACATGGATCTGCAAAACACCACCAAAAAAAAAAAGAAGAGAGAAAAAAGCCCCTCCCACACCCCCGCGCATGCACACACACAAAGAAAGATTTGTATATCAAAATTCATATTACATTGCGAATGTGGAGTTTAATAAGGTGTATTGTTCGAAAATATGAATAGGGGGTATAATTTAAAAATAAAATGCGTAACTACCCTCTACGTGGCTGCTAATATTATTCCATCCACTTTATTTATTGTATTATGTTGTAATGTATGAAATACTTTACTTTGCATTTCAATACAAGCGATACATAGTCTAATTATGGCAATTATATTATTTTCCCCGACAAAAGATAATACATAAAAATAGTGGAAGCCCTGATTTTAATCCTGTTCAAAATGTGCCATTACTCTATTTAAAAAATGAAACTATAATATAGGCATTACTGAATGGTTGTTGCTTATTTATGTTTTTTTTTTTTTTTTAACGTTCTGTTTTTATTTTTAATTAACAGCACCAGTTTCCTTCTTTCATTTCCAAGAAAGACTTCAACTGCAGGACACACTGCGCATGCGTGGAAGGTGCTGTGTTTAATATTCAATTAGTCGAACCTTTTTGACCCCGAGTGACCCCTGCGATAACTGAAGCGTGCAAAAAAACAAGAGCTGTAAAACACGGCCGCGCCTGTAAGAGGCAAGCACACGCGGGCGCGCACACACACGCAAACACACACGCATCATGCCTGCATAAAAAGCGAGTCAGCGATGTGATTTTGTGCAAAAGTAACGATTATGTTCACTTAAATGAACAGGAAACATCCGGTTTTGACCATTACGGTGCCTATTCGTCAAACAGTTATTTAAAAAAAATGCCTCGTTGTCTTTAGTGACTGTTTTGCAGTTTAAACGCAGCGAGTTGTAATAATTGTTTAGTTTTATGGCAACTTGACGTTTTTATAAGTGTGCATAAAACACGTTTGCACATTTTTATTTAATTACAGACCAAAATAAAAATAAAAATCCAGTCATTTTAGTGTTGTTGTTTTATTTTACGCTCATTCATATATTTTTCAGTGGTTTTTTTGGGATGGGTGGGGGTTTAACAAATGTGTGTAAGAAGCCGACGAGAACAACAAAAGGGGGCAAGACGAAGAAAAATTAAAGGAAACGTGCACGTGAAAATATTGTTTTTTAATTTGGGGAGGTGGGGCTCATGTTGTATATGTATACATCTAATCATTGTGTATATATTTAAGGTTAGTATACAATTGAAACCCTGAGGATAATAATGGAGAGGTAAATCATTATTTACTTTTAAAGTGTATTATCTATCAGATTGAAAATACACATAAAAAAAAATATTTGTATTGTTATTCTGCAACTAAAATTTGTTTTAAAGAACAGAAAATTTGGCTATCAACATACTGGTCCCTGCTTAACCTTTAGCATTTTTTTTTAATTAAAATGAACGTATAAATTTAGTGCTTTGTATGATACAGACTATTAACATATGAATTTGTTTGTCATAGCTGTTTTTTGTTTTTTAAACTTGGAAAAAATATAAAATACAAAAAATAGCAGTTGTGTATCGTAAAATGGTTTAATCTAAGGGAGGAGGAGGGCAAACATTCGGATATGCATTTATGTCTTGTAATGATAATTATTTAAGACATGATTAATTAATTACAAATATGACAAAAACAAAGTTGTGTCTTAAAATGGAGGTAGGAAATGAGTCCATAAACTGTTATGTCATAAAATAAAGGGACCAATCAGGTGGTGTAAATTTCAAGCATGCCATTCACAAAATCTAACTGGTCGTCTAAATTCTTTTGTGTGAAAAAAAGTTGTACATTTGAAAAAAGAAAATCAGAATGCTTAATGTTTAAATATTTATTTCTTGTAATCATGATCCATTCCAAATTTAAAAAAAAAAAAAAAAAAAAAAAAAGTTTCAGAGACAGGAACTATGACGTCATTACAAAACACAGACCAATCAGGTTGTATCCATTCCAATTCGGCCTGTGAACAGAATCTGACCAGTTGGTTAGCTTCATGTAGCGAAAAAGTAATTATGTTGTGATTACACAAAAAATGTAAATGATCGTGTTGAATTTTTATATATTGTTTCCAACCATGATCCAGTTCTCAAAAAATAGAAAAATAAAACGTTTGAGGGAGGAAGTGTGATGTCATCCACACAAATTGACCAATCAGTGGTGTCAATTCCAAGTCTACCTATCACCCGACAAGTGTGACTTCATGTAGTGAAAAGAATTCTTTGTGGAGTAGGCCTAGAAAAATAAAAAGTTTCGGGGACAGGAACTCATCTATCATATCATCAATAAACGGACCAATCAGGCCCAGTTCCAAATCTGCCCTGCCTACAATCCGAAGTAAAAAAAAAAAAAAAAAAAAAAAAAAAAAAAAAAAATATATATATATATATAGTTATATATTGTTAGCAGTATTTCTTATCATGATTCGGTCAAAATAAAAACAACTCATAACAAAACAAAACAAACAAACTTTTTGGAGGCAAGACGTTAACCATGATGTCATCCCAAAAAATTGGATCAATCGGGCAGTGGCAGTTCCAAATCCGCCCGTCAACAGAATCCAACCAATTTTCTGATTTCCTGTAGCGTGATGGTGGCCAGCTGCCTGGCTTTGTGTCGCCCTTCGTCCAGCACAGCCTCCAGGTGGGGGCGCTCCGCCCTGAGCCGCACAACCTTGTCCCGAATGGGCGCCAGCCTCTGGACGACCACTTCGGCGACCAGATTCTTGTACGCCGCAGTGTCCAAACCTCGGGCTTGCGACACAGCCTCGTCGACATTGATGGCGGCGGCGGCAGCGTGGATGCTAACCAAGTTGGACACTCCAGGCCTCGTCTCCGGGTGGTACGTCACCTCCGAGGTAAAGTCGGTGACGGCGCGGCGGATTTTCAGAGTGATTTCTTCCGGGGTGTCTGTGATGTAAATGGTCGCCATGGTCAGAGGGTCCGATTTGGACATTTTGGATGAGGGGTCGCGGAGGGATTTGACCTTTCGGGTGGAGCCTGCAGAGGAAATCAGATGGAGAATGTGAGTAAAGGTTGCGCGAGACTAAAAATGTAATGGTGATCAGATGTCATTGTGGCACATTTACAGTTAAAACTGAATGTGAGAAAATAATAATAGGTGTGAGACAAAAAAGAAGGCGATGAGCATAAAAAGTTGGAGAAAGGCAAGCAGAATGGCAGTCAGGGAAAAATAATGACACATTTACAGTCAAAATGGAGTGAAAATGGGCAATAATTGGTCGGCCGGGCCCAACCACGAATAGTGGAAATCCGTGAATAATTGACTCCCATTACAATTGCATCGGGGCGAAAAAAACTACTTTTAAAACATTTAAAATTTTGAACCTTCCAAAATTCTTGAATAAGCAGGGACATGCCAATAAGCATGGTCCACGAGAAACGGGTGTTGGTTCCCCGAAACAAAAACAACAACAAAAAATGTTTAAAAGATTTAAATAAAAATCTCAGAATAGGTATAGCCGTAGGTGCTGAACCGCGAATATGTGGGGGGTCCACTGTACATATTCACACCTCAAACTGAAGGAAAACATGGAAACTAATAGGTCAGACAAACAATTGGGGCTGCAGTAGCTCTGTTGAAGAGGGTGCGACAGCAGAGAATCTCGGGGAACAACTAGCGAGAAGACAGTCTGGTAAAACAATGATGCATTTACAGCCTGAAACAGACAGAAAACATGAAAACTGATAGTTGGGGCACAAAGTAGGGGGTACGCAAGATTTGTTGAAGGGGGTGCGCAACAGAAAATTGTTCTTGTAAAATAACACTAACAAAGACACACTAACGCCCAAAACCGACTGAAAACTTGTAAACTGATAGGTTGGACAAAAATTTGGGGGTGTGCTAGTTCTGCTGAAGGGGGAGCGCAGTAGAAAACTCTCTGGAAAAGGATAGCAAAAGGCAGTCACGTATGTTAAATATATAGGGGGTACGGAAAGTATTCAGACCCCCTTAAATTTTTCACTCTGTTACATTGCAGCCATTTGCTAAAATCATTGAAGTAAATGTTTTTCCCTCATTAATGTACACACATCACCCCATATTGACAGAAAAAAACAGAATTGTTGGAATTTTTGCAGAGTTATTAAAAAAGATAAATATCACAGAGCCATAAAGGCCTCTTTATACTCCCACGCTCGTGCGGGCGACAGCGCCCGTATTGCATCACGTGACCGACGCATAGGGCCCCTTTAACGGCCGGGTGGAAAGGTTTAAAATCTCAATTAGCTCCCAGTATGCTCTCCCCAATCTGTCATAATCCAGATTTCAAAATTAAGAATATACCCCTTCATTTTAGCACATGGGACCAACATGGAATTGACCACTTACAACTATTTAACGATAATGGTTTTAGGACACTTGATGAACTGTTCCAAGAATTCCAAATAACAGGCAGCAACTTTCTTCAACACAATAAATTAAAACCAGCAATTTAAAAAAAAAAAAAAAAAAAAAAAAAAAAAAAAGAACACTCCAGTTTGTCAAGCAAATAGTGAAGCTTCTTCCGCAAAGGGAAAAAAAAAATCTCTCAAAAGTTTAGAAATTAATCAAATGCACTAAATCAATGCACTTACCAATCACTAAATGGGAAGAAGACCTTTCCATGTCAGTTGACCATAACTACTGGATACAGATATGTAACAATACGCTTAGAATGACACAAATTTACATCTTGTACAATATAAAGTGCTCCACAGAACACATTTTACTCAGTACACTATGCATAAATTGGGTTTATCTCCATCTAATATATGCATGCAATGCTATTTTCACGCTATATGGGAATGCACACCTATTCAATGCTTTTGGTCTTCCGTTACACAGAAACTCTCTTATATTTTGAACTGCAGGATTCCACTTTCCCCAAGATTGGCAACTTAAGCACAATCGACCTCCCTAATAAGTATTCACAATCATTACTTGTCGCGTTAGCTACTCCAAAGAAAAATATTCTATTAAACTGGAAAAACTAACAAACTATTAACATCAATTACTGACTAAATCTCATAGAATATTGCGTTAGAAAAAATATCAGCGGAATGAAAAAAATCAATTACCGGTACATATATATGTAGATAGCTGGTCACCCTTCCTCAACATGCTAAATCTAGATTATTGATTCCTTTGCCTAAGTAGCGTACCATCTGACAATAACAAGACTATTTTGTAAGTGTAAAAGTAAACTTTTGACTTCTGTATTCTTTGTTGTCGAGGTTGTTGTTGTTTTATCATCATTCTATTTTGGGGGGAACCACTGGATTGACCTCCCGGAGAGCATTGATGGTGTGATGGTGACTCGCCCATGTTCCGTGAGTGCTGGGGCGGTGCCAGTTGACGCCCGCCTGGGTCCCCCACTCTGGCTACTGGTGAGGGCGGTGGGGGCCCCCTATCGCTCCTTGGGCTTGCTTCCTCTTCTTCTCTTCGTTCCTTGCTTCCCGCTGCAGTCGCCTCTTCCTCTTCTCGTGGGGGGTCCCCTGCGGGCTGTGGGGTTTTCGTTCCTGCCTGGTTGGGGGGGGGGGGTCCACCTCCCACACACGGGGGCGGCCGTCTTCATCTGTGGTTGTCCTGCCTGATGAGCCGGACCTGCAGGAGCCATGCCTCTTAATCACTCACGTAGTACACACTCATACCACTCACTGTATATATTTTTCTCACTAGTCACATCTGGTCACACATACATATTCAGGGGTTCCTGGGGGACTGGTATGGGCTCGGGAAGGTGCGGGTGCCGGACCGGGTTTCAGCACATCAGTGCTGTTTCTCGGTCCGGGCGCCCTGCCCGCCCCCCTCGATTTTAATGCATCACATACACTCATCCCCATGTGTCTTTTAATGCATTACGTACACCCATCTCTGGGGGACGGTGGGTTTTGGGTGGGGGGGATTTGGCTGTTAGGCAGCAGTGCCTAGCAGTAGCAGAGTAAAAACAGAACAGCCAAAGTCAAGTCAATGTATCACTGTACCTACTGCACTACCTGGTGGAACCACTGGACATTACAGGACAAGGTCAAATGAATGGAGTCATGATTTTGATATGATCTGGGCGATTCTGTACCAATCTTTGGCGGGCCGAATTGAAATGATCAACGGGCCGGATGTGGCCTGCGGGCCGTAGTTTGACCACCCCTGGTATAGGGTCATTGTCTTGTTGGAAGGTGAACCTTCGGCCCAGTCTGAGGTCCTGAGCACTCTGGAGAAGGTTTTCGTCCAGGATATTCCTGTCCCTGATATCCCTGTACTTGGCCACATTCATCTTTCCTTCGATTGCAACCAGTTATCCTGCCCCTGCAGCTGTAAAACACCACCACAACATGATGCTGCCACCACCATGCAGTGATGAGCAGTGCCTGGTTTTCTCCACGCTTAGAATTAAGGTCAAACAGTTCCATCTTGGGTTCATCAGACCAGAGAATCTTATTTCTCACCATCTTGGAGTCCTTCAGGTGTTTTTTTAGCCAACTCCATGCGGGCTTTCATGTGTCTTGCACTGAGGAGAGGCTTCCGTCGGGCCACTCTGCCATAAAGCCCCGACTGGTGGAGGGCTGGAGGGCTGCAGTAATGGTTAACTTTCTAGAACTTTCTCCCATCTCCCGACTGGAGCTCAGCCACAGTGATCTTTGGGTTCTTCTTTACCACTCTCACCAAGGCTCTTCTCCTCCGATTGCTCAGTTTGGCCGGACGGCCAGCTCTAGGAAGGGTTCTGGTCATCCCAAACATCTTCCATTTAATAATTATGGAGGCCACTGTGCTCTAAGGAACCTTAAGTGCAGCAGAATTTTTTTGTAAACTTGGCCAGATCTGTGCTTTGCCACAATTCTGTCTCAAAGCTCTTCAGGCAGTTCCTTTGACTTCATGATTCTCTTTTGCTCTGACATGCACTGTGAACGGTAAGGTCTTATATAGACAGGTCTGTGGCTTTCCTAATCAAGTCCAATCCGTATAAATCAAACACAGCTGGACTCCAATGAAGGTGTCGAACCATCTCAAGGATGATCAGAAGAAATGGACAGCACCAGAGTTAAATATATGAGTGTCACAGCAAAGGGTCTGAATACTTATGGCTGTGTGATATTTCAGTTTTTCTTTTTAATAAATCTGTAAAAAATTCAACACTTTCATTTTTTTCTGTCAATATAGGGTGCTGTGTGTACATTAATGAGGAAAAAAATTAGATGATTTTAGCAAATGGCTGTAATATAACAAAGAATGAAAAATGTAAGGGGGTCTGAATACTTTCCGTACCCACTGTACATTTATCCCTCAAACTGGTTGAAAACTTGTAAACTGATAAGGTGGGACACAAATCTGGGGCTACACTAGCTGTGTTGAAGGGGCTGTACAGCTGAAAAACATGGCCTAGGATATTCCTTTGGTAACCTAGCAAAACCAAACCTCGTCTTTCGTGACTATTTGACTGCCCTCCCCAAAACAAAAACAAAAGACAGGATGGTGAATGGACAGATGAGACCGTCGCCGCTGCCATCCGCCAATCAATCAGATGTCCCGTCCCCCTCCGCAGTCAATTATCACCCTATTGGTGCAGCTTCTTTCATCAACACTGCTGACACCATTTTGTACTTTTACGATGCTTGGGAATAAACAACCGCATTCTCAGTGTGTGTGTCATCTATGTGTTTAATTGCAAGGCTTTTTAAGTAAGCATTTAAAAATAGTCCCATCCATCATTATAATCAGAATTTCTAAATGGAGGCTTATTGGCTTAACTACAGAAGGGGCTGGCATCTATTAACAAGTTCTTACTGAGCAAGGCACGGGGTTCAGGGAAGACGTGGTCCCCGTAGCGCTTGTTGAAGATACGAGCCAGGTCCTGGGCCAGCTCCAGATGCAGGACCTGGTCCTCGCCGACGGGGATGTGAGTGGACCTGAGACCAATCCAAACATTGGAGACCACGTGAACAACTGTACACAATCATCTGTACTTTAGCAAACGTGGTTAAGCAGAAAAAAAAATAGTTATGAAATGTATTTGTTTAAGAGCATATAATTTAATGCAAGACTACAATTTACTTTTTGAAATAAAATTCTGGTTTCTATATAATATTGAGGTGGATAAAAAAATAAATAAATTAAAAAAAGAGGGATCCTGGCCCAACTTCATAAAAAAAAAAAAAAAAAAAAAAAGTGATACCTGGAACATACATCATTAAAATGCAAAACAAAAATAATCCCAGGTCATAGTTAATAATAATAATAAAATGTCTTTCACTTTGCTTTCTAAAAACAACTACAACAACAAGAAAAAGAACATAGGGATCACTGGCCATATTCTATATATTATAAACAAGTAAATTAAAAAGATCTTTGGCCATAGATTTAAAAAAAATAAAAATAAAAATGAAAAAGAAAAAGTGGCATATACTTCATCAGTGACCCACCACATCTAGCAGATGAATGGGATTTAAGAAAAATAAAAAGTTTTTGCTTGCGCATATTGCCACTGCACAGATGAATGCACGGCACGATTGTTACAATGACAGGACAATGTGTGAGATGTCAGAATTCTCACTTGTAGAGGAGAATATCCGCTGCCTGGAGGACAGGATACGTGTACAGACCCACACTGCCTTCCTTCTTCTGCTTGCTCTTCATCTGGACACACACAAAAAAAGATGGACGCGATGCATTTGGTGATTGAAGACCAGAACATTTTTTGACTCGTCTTTTTCGGGGAATTTGGGCAAACAGAAGGTGAGTTTTTATCTTTTTCCTTTTTGGCTCCGGTGCCTCCTCAGGGCCCGATTGACGCTGCAGGTGGCTGGGAAATGACGGCTATTAAGAGGACAAATCTGGCAGGTGGAAAAACCAATAAAACAGACAACGACGACAGGGAAGCGGATGGTAATCGGATATGCAGCGGGAGGAAAACAAAACAAAAAACCCGCAACTATTACTTTATACAACAAATAAACATTTCACTTCTGTGTTGAAAAATGGGGGTTCCATAAGCAACAGCATGGTCTTAAGGCCGTGCAGCAAACCTGAATAGACGCAACTTCTCCACAGACAGCTCACCCATGTTGCATCCAAGTTGTAAACAAACCCAAAGGTCACTGTTAACATGAATAAATTAGGACTGGGCATTGTTAAGAACCTCACAATTCGATGGTCGTCAAACCCCATTGATTTATTGCCTCTGTCAACAAGTTTGCTATATTGTGTGTCTGTCAACAAGTTTGTGAAATTGCTCCCTGCGTGGCTTCAATGCAGGGCACTATAGTCTGCAGAACATTTTAAACTAATTCCCACACGTAAGAAATGAAATGAGAAGTGATAGTTACGTACGGTTAGTCACTCTGGAAGTCTAACCATCACATGCATGTGGCACTCCTTCTGCCGATTTAAACGACGCTAAGACCGCTGTCGTAATTCTGTGTACAGCTTCAGGACGGTGACTTCTGACGTGTTTTTGTGTAGGTATTGTTTATCTTCAAATGTCTTTTGTTCATTTCCTGTGTTGCGGATTTACAAAGGAATCCAAAACAACGGTCAAATTTAAAAGTACAAGTCGCTCGCTTTACCCTGCTGCTTCTGCGCCTGCTTGCTTTAATCGCCATTTTCTTGTCGCTTGGTCGAGTGTGACTTCCGCCTGTACAATGTGAATCACACGCAAAGCGCCTGGAGGTGCATCAAATCAGAGGATTTACTAAATTGATACTGAATAGCGTGGTAAAGAACTGCAATGCATTGACGAATCATTATTTTTACCCACCCCGAATAGACTTGGGCACAGTGCTTCGAGCTTGTCTGCGCTGTTCAGGCATGTGTGTCTACATGAGACATGTGGAAACCTAAAAATTAGATCCACCTGCAATTACACTACACTATTGAGCAGTCTTATTGCCGTGCAGCAAGTGCAAAACCCTGAATAGACGGAACTTGGCCACAGAGCTCTAAAGGCGTTTGCTTTGGCCACGCTGTTTAGGCAGGTATGAAAACTAAAGCAGGAAAAAATTATCTCTTCCTCCCATTACAGTATACAGAATTTTGATTGTCTTATGGCCATGCAGCAAGTGCAAACTTGAATAGACTGTGTGTGTGTGTGTTTGCTTGCGTGCATGGTTTTCATAGCTACCTTCCACTGTGGCAGGTGTCGGAGGCGCGGCATGCTGGTCAGGCATCCGAGGATCCAGGAGAGTTCGGCATGCTCAGGCACCTGCAAAGGGGGGAAATGTCCAGATGTCTTTAAACGCACCATCTGGAAGTTAAAGTCCCATATGATCTTTTACATTCATGAAGTTTAGTGGAGAAACCCCCCACGGAGCCACTAAACAAAACAAGATTGGAAGATTAAAGGTGACCCCATAGCGCCTCATAGTGGCAACAAAGGGTACTGCACACAAATTTAAAACTGATGACAAATGCAATAACATATGAGGAGATTTCAAGAAGTACGCAATTGGTCGATTGGTTTAAATGACAGATGTGAGTGTGTGTGGGTGCGCATGCGGGTGCATGTGTGCGTATGTTTCGGGGAAATATCCTCCCACTCCTGCAAATTAAAGTTTATGGTTTGCTGGCTCCTTTGACATCCTCTCTCAGTGGCTGGGCGCAATGAATTGTGGGAGTGACGTCAATGTCAGATAACTGGGACTTAAATCTGAAATCTACATAAGGGACCAACTCTCCAATTTCACCCTGAAAAAGTAGAATGTGAGATCATTTGTTAAAAGGATGCAATCTGATTGACAATTCCACATTAAAGATGTTAACTTGGAAAGCCACGCAGCATTGAACATCGTTTGGGATGAGACATGAACAATGGAGGGTCTCCTGTGTTCACATCTTGGAAGGAGGTGCTTTTTTTTTATGAAAGAGAAGACTGCTGCAGCACAGTGGAGACTTTGGAGTATAATACCACAGTGTCCAGAGCTAAAGCAAGGACAGATGGAAAGTGTTTATTTTCTTTTAAGGACATCCTCACATGTTAGAAGGAAATTTAAATTTTATTTGAGAGGTAACTAAGGACAGGGAGAAAATGGACCGCTGCCGCAAAATGGAGACAGGAGTCTCCACTGCAGTATCCGGAATCAACTCTGAGCAAAAGAGTAAGCTTATTATTGTCATTTCTAGCCATGTATCCTCAACTGTTACAATGATTGGGAAATGTTATCCAATAGGAAAATGAGGGCAGCAAGAAACTGGAGTGCTGCCAAACAGGGGTGAATTTGGTGTAACATACTAAACCTAAAGTCATAGTAAGGGGGTAAGATAAGGTTAACAAAAAGAGACGATGGATTCCTGTAATTACTTCGCGGTAAACGGACAAATTTAATCACAGAAGAGACTATAGCGCGCTGCAGCAATGTGGAGATTTGGGCATATCATACTAAGCAAAGATGCTGCAAGAGAAATTTTATAATAGCAACAATGGGGAACAAAGGTATCCTTTATTTACTTCTGGTAAGGAGGGAAATTTAATCCAGCAGGAGACTAAGGACTGCTGGAGCAAAGTGGATAATAATACTGCAGCATCCCAAGCTAGGACATCCACAGGCTAAGCTATCTTTAGCACGTGTGTTTATAGTTGGCATTTCGAGTCATCTATCCTAAACTGTTACAACGAGGTGGCAACATTATTCGAAGAGATAGAGAGCAAAAAAATAAAATGGAACGTCTCGAGCTAAAGCACAGCCACAGGCTAAGCCATCATTAACATGTGTGTTTATAGTTGTATTTTTTTTAATAAAAAGTTGTAATTTCTAGCCGTGTATCCTCAAAAGTTACAATGAGGTGGCAACTTTATCCGAGAGGAGACTGAGGGCAGCAAAATAGCGCAAACTAAAACAAAAACACAAACGTCAAGATCCAAGGCACAGTAACTGGACAACCCAACGTTAGGTTGTGTGTTTATCATAGTCTTTTGTAGATGTGCATCGTCAAATGTGATAATGAGGTGGCAACTTTATCCAAAAGGCAACTGCGGACAACAGAGCTAAGGCACAGCCATAGGGTAAGATAACTTTAGTGTGTCTGTGCTTACATTTGTCATTTCTAGCCGTAAATGTTCCAATGAGGAGAAACCTTTACCCGAGAGGAGACAAAGGTTGGCAAAAGGTGCAGTAAAGTGGAGACTGAGGCGTATCAAACTAGTTATATCATACTCTTAGTCATATTAGGGCAGCCTCCAAAGCTAAGATGAGTATTCAAAGGTCTCGTGCGTTTCCTCCTCAACATACGGCTGTTTGTCATGGTAAGAATTGTATCAGAGAGGAGACTATGGGCAAAAAGAAAGCAGTGGAAACTAATACTGCAGAGTTTTGTTAAGCTAACGTTAGTGTATAAAAATAGTTAGTGGTCACAAATTGTACTCTGGTGAGCATCCAAAAGGCCCAAAGCAGCTGTTAGGATTTCCCACATTGTCGTCGCCGTGACGTTGACATTTGCAATTTGCTCAAGTGCTGAAAATGGTCAAAATGGCTTCTTCTTTACCATTTTTTTCTCTCTTTCCACAGAGATTCTTTGATGTGGCTGAAGCGGCCACTTCTCGGCGCTTTGTGTTTGTGTGTCTTACAATCCTGCCCTATCAAAGACCCTGTGTGCATGTGCGTCCGTGTGCATGTGAGCGAGAGAGATAAGAATCAAGCGAGCGCTTTGAGGCGCCAGAGTGTGATGACAGGTAAACACGAAGGCGGTTGACGGCGATAAAATAAACTAAAAGAAAGAAAAAAAGCAATTGATGAATTTGGGTTTCAAGCGTGGGTTAAAGCTTTAAACAAGAGTTAGTGTTTCGAAGGTTTCAAGCCTCGGGTTAGAGTTTCAAGTTAAGCCTAGGTTTGAAGTTTTGGGTTAGCATTTCCAATAAGAAGTTTCAAGCCTACATCTGGGTTTCAAATTAAGGTTTCAAGCCTGGGTAATGGTTTCAACCCTAGTTTAGGGTTTTAAATATGTGCTATGGTTTCAAGTTCAGGTTTCAAGCCTGGGTTAGGGATTTAAAAAAGGGCTAGGGTTTCAAACAACGGTTAGTGTTTTCAATCATGATTTTAAGCCTACGTCTGGGTTTCAAGGAAAGGTTTCAAAGCCTCCTTTAGGGTTTTAAACTAGTGATATGGTTTTATATGAAGGTTTAGGGCTTTAAATTACTGTAGGTTTTAATGAGGTGGCACGGTGCATGAGTGGTTAGCACATCCGCCTAACACTTCTGAGGACCCGGGTTCAAATCCGGCCTCACCTGTGTGCAGTTTGCATCTTCTCTCAGTGCCTGCGTGGGTTTTCTCCGGGTACTCCGGTTCCCTCCCACATCCCAAAAACATGCACGGTAGGTTAATTGAAGACTCTAAATTGTGCGTAGGTATGAATGTGAGTGTGAATGGTTGTTTGTTTATATGTGCCCAGCGATTGGCTGGCGGCCAGTTCGGGCTGTACCCCACCTCCCGCCCGCAGTTAGCTGGGATAGACTCCAGCATACCCAGCGACCTTAGGATAAGCGGTGTAGAAAACAGATGGATGGATGGAAGGTTTTAATGACTCCTTCCCATGGAATCACCACCTGTGGGAGGGGCCAAGGGGTCGGTGAGGTGGGCGCCGGCCAAAGTGGGGGACGTTGGTGGTCTGGTCCCGGCTACAGAAGCTGGCTCTAGGGATGTGGAACGTCACTTCTCTGGCAGGAAAAGAGCCTGTGCGAGGCTGAGAAATTCCGACTAGATACAGTGGGGCTTGCCTCAACACACAGTTTGGGCTCCGGTACGAGTCTTCCTAAGAGGTGTTGGACTGTTTCCACTCTGAAGTTGCCCACGGTGAGAGGGGCCCAGCAGGTCTGGGCATACTTATTGCCCCCCCGGCTTGGTGCCTGTACACTGAGGTTCACCCCAGTAGATGAGAGTGTAGCCTCACTCTACATTCGGGTGGGGGGGATGGTTGACTGTTGACTGTTGTTTGTGCCTATGTACTGGACTGCACGATATTTGTAAAAAAAAAAAAAAAAAAAAGACATTGCATTTTAATTTTTTTTTTTTTTTTTTTTTTAAACCCTGCAATATATATATATATATATATATATATTGCAATGTGAAAAAATACAGAATAACACAATTCTTTTTCCCTCTCTGCATTTTCTTGACAATTTATAATAGCTTCACTAGAAAAGAAACTATGCTCAGTATGCACAAAAGTATACTGAGTCATTTGTATGAAGTCTACCTGCATTTAATTGCACTGTAGTATTGAGCAGGTAACAGTTCAGCCAGACTTGAATTTAAAATCATTTCTTTTCATGGGCAGTTATACTGTATTGTCCTTAGCACAGTCCTGACACCTTTTATTTGTTTTTAGCCAATCTGTTATTTTACACATATTTTAACATAATATGCATGAGTATTTATATATTTGAGTGCATTAGTTTAATCAACACACGTCGTTGTGTACACCTGAAGTTTGTTCCTTCAATAATGGATTAACCCTCTCCCCCGAGTACCCCTTTCCTTCTTTTAGCTTCATCAAGTTGCAATCTTCAACTCTCACCGGAGCCGTTCGCAGCTGAGTGTGAAGCGGTTGGGATGAGAATCAGCACCTCCAAATCTGAGCTTCTCTGGGTTGAGGAGGAGATCGTGTCCCAAGTGGAAGTGTTCAAGTATCTCAAGCCCTTGTTCACAAGTGAGGGAAGAATGGAGCGGTAGATCGCCAGGTGGATCTGTGCAGCGTCTGCAGTGACGTGGACTCTGTATCGGTCTGTCGTGGTGAAGAAGGAGCTGCGCTGAAAGGCAAAGCTCTCTATTTACCGGTCAATCTACGTTCCTACCCTCACCTATGGTCACATGCTGTGGGTCATGACCGAAAGAACAAGATCGCGAATACAAAATGAGTTTCCTCCCTAGGATGTTCGAGCTCTCCCTTAGAGATAGGGTGAGAAGCTCGGTCATCCAGGAGGGGCTCAGAGTCTAGCCACTGCTCCTCCGCATTGAGAGGAGCCAGATGAAGTGGCTTGGGCATCTGGTTAGGATGCCCACTGGATGCCTGCCTGGTGAGGTGTTCCAAGCATGTCCCACCAGGAAGTGGGACAAGCTGGAGAGACTATGTCTCCCAGCTGACCTGGGAACGCCTCGCTGCATGAAGTGGCTTGGGAGAGGAAAGTCTCGGCTTTTCTGCTTAAGATGCTGCCTCCGTGACCCTACTTATGATAAGCGGAAGACAATGAATGGATTGTTTTCATGACAAGGTTAACACTTCAAACCACGGTATGTGTTTGAAATTAGGCTTTGAAAATAGTGGTAGGGTTGGAAATTAGGGTTTAAACCCTGGGTTTTGGTTTCAAACTAGGATTAGAATTTAATATTAGGTTTTCAAGACAGGGTTAGGGCTTCAAATTATGGTTTCAAATAAAATGTAGGGTTTCCACTGAATGCTTGAAATCTACGATACAGTCCTAAACAAGGCTAGGGTTTCAAACTAAGATTACAGTACGTTTTCAAATATGGGGTTTCAAGCCTGTCCTCGGGTTTCGATATTCAAACTACGCTGTGATTGGCCAGTTGGTCTGAGAGAATGGTCAGTGCTTCTTATTCATTGGTCTCTAGCCCCCCCCCCCAACCTTTGCGTGTATTGGTCGTACCTGTGACTGCTGGAAGAGAATGGCCTTGTGCGGGTTGATGCCACACGCCAGCAGGCTGGCCACCATGTCCAGCGTGTTGGTCCTGAGACTGCGAGGGTCCTGGGGCTGGGTGATGGCATGCAGGTCCACCACACTGTACACGACGGACGGGTAGCGGTCCTGGAGGGACGCCCAGGTCTCCAGGGTCCCCAGGTAGTTGCCCAGGTGGGGCACCCCAGTGGGCTGGATCCCGGAGAACACCCGCTGCCATGTTGTCGTAGACGCCTATGGACACAGAAAAAAAAAAAAATAAAGCTAACTTTTAACATTAGCTATCCAGCTATAAAGAGCTAATGCTACGTAGCTAATGGATGGTATAAACAGGGTGAAAGTGAAAAGGTGTGAAAAATTACAGTGAGAGCAAGGGAAATTAGAGTCTGGGTTTCAAATTAGGGTTTGAAACAATGGTTAAGGTTCCAAATTAGGGTTACAACCCTGGGTTGGGTTTAAAATCCTTTTTCTACATTTAGTTTGAAGCCTGTAGCTCCAAAATGCCATGAGTACATAGCTGAGATTGCCTATAAGCACGGTGGAAATGTGAAAATGTGTGAAAGTCGCAACAAGAGAGAGCGAGTGTGCGAGAGTGTTCCGAGAGCAAAGTGTCAAATTTACACCATGGATGCTTCGGAGCGCTTGTGTTCTCTCCCAAACACGCTCGGAAGCAAAGAATGCGTCACCTTGCGGGCCAAAAACATCGTTTTTTTTTTTCTTTGTTGGCCACCAGAGCGACTGCTTGAGGTGGCGTGGGAACAACAAACAACCAGAATGGTCAAGAGCGCAGTTTAACATCAACAACGTGACAAACTCACTTAAGTGTTTTGGAAAGTCCTGTTAGGCCTGACATCAGCCACTACACTACAAAGTAAAGTTCCTTCCATAGAGGGCGCCATTCAGAATCCAAATTGTCCCCAAATACCAAGAAAAAGGTTATTCACAACATAGCAGCGGTGGTTTCAAAGCCTAGGTCCTGTTTCAAGACTTGGGCTGGGCTTTAAACAAGCTAAGGTTGGAAATGACGATTAGGGTTTCAAGCCAGGATCAAAGGTCAAGTTAAGGTTTCAAACTTGGGATAGGGTTTTAAATTTGGGCTTTTGAATTAGGGTTTCAAGCCTGGATTGCAATTCAAATGAATGTTTAAATACAGGGCTAGATTTTCAAACTAGGGTCTGAAATTAGGGTTTAAAACAAGGGTTGAGGATTCAAACAAGGATTAGAGTTTCAAATTAGAATAAATCAGGGTTCCGGTTTCACACTAGGGTTTCAAGACTGTGTAAGGTTTTAAGCAAGGGTTTTGAGTTACGATTACAAAACAGGGATAGGGTTTGAAATTAGGGTTTTAACCCATGGTTTTGGTTTACAATTCGGGTTTCAAGCTTGAGGTCGCGTTACAAACAAGGGTTAGGGTGTCAGAATTGGGTTTCAAGGCAGGCTTAGGTTTTGAAATAAGGGTTTCAAGAATAGGTTAGGCTTTCAACAAAGTTTAGGGTTTCAAGACAGGGATAGGGTATAAAATTTGGGTTTCAAGCCTTGGTTAGGGTTTTCAATTCGGGCTGGGGACACCAATTAGGGTTTCAAATTTTGTTATGTTTCAATAAAGGGTCAGTGTTTTGTGTTAGGGTTTCAAGCTAGGGTTAGTATTTCAAACTGGTGTTGGGGTTTGAAAATAGGGTTTTAAAACAAGGGTGAGGGCGTCCAGATTGGATTAGAGTTTATCCAAGAGTTAGGGTTTTAAATTAGTTTTTTAAAACCGGGTTTGCGTTTCAAGCCTGGGTTTAAATTTTAAATTCGGGTTTTAGCTTGGGTTCAGGTTTTAAACAAGGGTTAGGCTTTCAAGAGCGTGTTTCAAGGCAGTCTTAGGTCTTTAAATTAGGGTTTCTAGATTTGGTTAGGGTTTTAAATTGGGGTTGCATACAAGGGTTAGCGTTTTGAATAAGGGTTTTAAGATAGTGTTAGGCTTTTAAACTAGGGTTAGGGTTTGAAATTTTAGTTTTGGGTTTTAAATCAGGGTTAGGGAGTCAAATTACGGAGTCAAATTGGGGTTTTCAAATGTTTCACAAAGAGTCAGCATTTTGTATTAGGGTTCCAAGCAAGGGTTAGGCTTTAAAACTAGGTTTGAGTTTCGAATTAGAGTTTAAAACCAAGGTTAGGTTTTGAGGCAAGATTAGGTTTTTATACTAGTGTTAGGGTTTGAAAATAGGGCTTCAAACAATAGTGACAATTTAAAAATGGGATTAGGATTTTATCCAAGGGATTTTGAATTAGGATTTAACGTCACGGTTCGGGTTTCAAATTAGGGTTTCAAGTGTTTAAGATTTCAAATCAGAGTTTCAAGCCTTGGGTAGAATTTCAAACAAGAGCTTGGGTTTCAAATTAGGGTTAAGGCTTTAAATTAATGTTTCAAGCCCTTGTCTGTACTCTTGTAGGTTATCGACAACCAATCATAAAGTCCTTTTCTGTTCTTCTCCTGGTAGGACAATCGTATCACATTCAATCAATTTCTCCCGACTGGTCCTGAAATCAGCTAGCAGCAGAGCCTTCAAAACTCCCAGCCCTGCAAGCCACAGAACAACCACTGGTCCCAGGTCTGCATAAAGCCCTCGGCACGGGGGAGCACGAACAAGGCCGGAAGGAACTGACCGCTTATGTCATTAGCCACCAGGTAATTGCATTGAGTCTCATTGGGGACGTAAGAGTCGATATGAGGTGCAGACGGGACCCCGAGTCTGGCTCATGTGTGTTCTCACCTCTAGTTGACATGTTAACCCCCTCGAGGCAAGCCATTAGCCACGCAGACATGCTAATATGGCATCATTTGAGCCAATCAAGTGTCAAACCAGAGTCAACACCGGCCACTAAGCAGCCGTCACCTGGCCAGACGCCTTCGAGGAAGGCCGGGGTCTGGAGACGAGGTTGTGGGAAGGAGGTGTGAGGGGGGGTAAATCAGCTCCCGCCCGACGACAGGCCAGACAGCGAATGGTGTACGGTAATTAAATTTTTATGACGGATGCAGCAACACAAGCGCAACAGTCATAAAAGATGATACGCTTTTAAATCACAAGAGCCAGTGTCTGAAAGAAGCAGTCACTGCCACGAAACATGATTTGTCCCACAATATTTCATATCGCCAATAAAATTAGCAGGGAATAAAACACGGAGCATACTTGGTAACTTGATGTGATGTATAAAAATGTACTGACTCTATGCGCCTTACTATGAGACAAGCATATGGTTGGTTTCTCACAGCCAGTTGATGCCGAGATAAGGATAATTGTATTATAATTCATGAATGCACCCAGTTTTCATGGTGAAGCCTCAAAATGATCTCATCAGAAATCTATCTACAGTCCCCTCCAAAGTATCGGAACGGCAAGGTCGCTTCCTTTGTTTTTGTTGTATACTGAAAACATTTGGGTTTCAGATCAAAAGATGACTATGAGACAAAACTTCAGAATTCCATCTTTTATTTCATGGTATTTACATCTAGATGCATTAAACAACTCAGGAGAGAGCACCTTTTGTTTGAACCCACCCACTTTAAAAGTGAGCAAAAGTATTGGAACATGACTGATGGGTGTTTCTTGTTGCTTAGGTGTTGCCTCTTCGATTAATTGCTTAAGCATTAGCTAGTGCTTATTTTTGGCTTTGAGTTTCTCCTGTGAAAACTGCATTTGCTGGTAAGCAAACGAAGACCAGAGAGCTGTCTATGGGAGAAAAGCAAACCATTTAGAAGCTGAGAGAAGAGGGAAAATTTATCAGAGCTATTGCACAAATATTGGGCATAGCCAATACAACAATTTGGAATGCCCTGCAAAAGAAACTATTGGTGTACTGCGCAACAGACATCGAACAGGTCGGCCAAGGGTATCAACAGCAGTTGATGACAAACATTGTGAGAGCTGTGATGCAACACCCAAAGAAAAAAGTCAGTTACATCACTGCCAACCTCCACAGGACAGGGGTGAAGGTATCACAAGCCACTGTTCGAAGAAGGCTTCGAGAGAAGAAATAGACAGGCTGTACCACAAGATGCAAACCACTCATCTGCAAAAAAAATAAAATAAAAACAAAAGTAAAAAAATATAAGGCCAGATTGCAAAGAAGTACAGAGATGAGCCACAAAAGTTTTGGAACAAAGTTTTATGGACTGATGAGACCTAGATTAACGTCTAACAAAGTGATGGAAAGGCCAAAGTATGAAGAAAGAAAGGATCTGCTTATGATCGAAAACACACAAGCCCATCTCTGAAGCATGGTGGAAGTAATGTCATGGCTTGGGCTTGCATGGCTGCTTCTGGAACGGGCTCAATAGTCTTTATTGATGATCTAACTCATGGTGGTAGCAGCAGAATGAATTCTGAAGTCTACAATACCATTTTGTCTGGCAATTTACAGAAAAATGCATCCAAACTAATTGTGAGAAACTTCAACATGCAACAAGACAATGACCCAAAACACACTCCCAACACAACAAATGACTTCATCAGGGGAAAAAGTGGAAGGTCTTAGACTGGCCAAGTCAATCACCTGACCTTAGACCATGCATGTTACCTCCTGAAGAGGAGACTGAAGGGAGAAACCTCCAGAAACAAACAAGAACCGAAAGAGGCTGCAGTAAAGGGCTGGTAAAGCATTTCAAATGAAGAATGCAACAGTCTGGTGTAGTCAATGGGTTGCAGGCTTGATGCAGCAAGTAAGGGTTATGCCACCAAATAGTAAATGTTATTCATCCATCCATCCATCCATTTTCTTCCGCTTATCCGAGGTCGGGTCACGGGGGCAGTAGCTTTTGCAGGGAAGCCCAGACTTCCCTCTCCCCAGTCACTTCCTCTAGCTCATCCGAGGGGATACCGAGGCGTTCCCAGGTCAGCCTAGAGATGTAGTCTCTCCAGCGTGTCCTGGGTCAATGTTATTTATTAAGTTAATTTAACAATGTCTGTTCCAATACTTTTGCTCACTTGAAAAGTGGGTGGCTTCGAACGAAAGGTGTTCTGTCCAGAGTTAACACATCCAGATGTAAATACCATGAAATAAAAGGTAGAATTCTGAACTTTGGTCTCACATTCATCCTTTGATCTGAAACCCAAATGTCTTCAGTATACAACAAAAACAAAGGAATGGACCCCGTTCCAATACTTGTGGAGGGGACTGTATGTAGGATACCATAATGGCTGTTTCAACCCAAAATGGCCAACTTCCTGTTGAGAGGCTGCAGTAAAGGCCTGGAAAAGCATTTCAAATAAAGAATGTAAAATGCTTTAGAATGTAAATGAAAGTCTGGTGAAGTCAATGGGTTGCAGGCTTGACACAGTATGGGTTATGCCACCAAATATTATTCACTTTTAGTTAATTTAATAATGTCTGTTCCAATACTTTTGTTCACTTGTGAACTTGGGTGGCTTCAAACAAAAGGTGCTGTCCTGAGCTTTTTCACAAATCTAGATGTAAATACCATGAAGTAAATGCTGGAATTCTAAATTTTGTCTCATATTCATATTTTGATCTGAAACCCAAATCTCTTCAGTAAACAACAAAAACAAAGGAATGGACCTTGCCGTTCCAATACTTTTGGAGGGGACTGTATGTAGGCTGTTTTAACCCAAAATTCCTCTGGACCAGAATTTCCTCGAAGCCGCCCTGAAGTCGTTCTCCACGGCCTCACCGAACTCCACCCACGCCTGAGTTTTTGCCTCAGCGACCAACAAAGCTGCATTCTGCTTGGCCAGCCATTACCCATCAGCTGCCTCAGGAGTCCCACAGGCCAAAGAGGCCCGATAGGACTCCTTCAGCTTGACGGCATCCCTCACCGCTAGTGTCCACCAACGGGTTCGGTGATTGCCGCCACAACAGGCACCGACTAACTTACGGCCACAGTTCCGGTCGGCCGCTTTGGCAATAGAGGCGCAGAACATGGTCCAATCGGACTCAATGTTCCCCGCCTCCCCCGAGACGTGGGTGAAGTTCTGCCAGAGGTGGGAGTTGAAACTCCTTCTGACAGGGGATTCTGCCAGACGTTCCCAGCAGACCCTCAGAATACGTTTGGACCTGCCGGACCGGCATCTTCCCCCACCATCGGAGCCAACTCCCCACCAGGTGGTGATCAGTTGACAGCTCCGCCCCCTCTGCACCCGAGTGTCCAAGACATGCGGCCACAAGTCCGATGTCACGACTACAAAGTCGATTATCGAACGCCGACCTAGGGTGTCCTGGTGCCAAGTGCATGTGTGGACACCCTTATGCTTGAACATGGTGTTCTTATGGACAATACATGGTGAGTACAGAAGTCTAATAACAGCAATTTAGTGACCCATGTTAGATTATAAAAAGTTGGCTGTGACATGGCAACCTGAAAAGAAAACTTGAAATTCATGCACCATGGCTTATCTTGTACTATTGGATGATTTGGAGAAACATTTCAAAGAGCATGCCTGTCTGCTCAGTCAGAGCATAGAGTGGCTTCTCAGCAGATAACGCTTCCCCAAAAATATATTGATGAATTTATGCCGTGATTTGTTAGCCATGTTGGAGAAGGAGACAAAATCCACGAAAGCCAGTGCACAGATCCAACTTCTGAGAACATGAGGCAGGAGTGGTTTGAGTTTATTATTGAAATAACAAATTATTGTTATCTTTATTTTTTACAAATTAAACTGTCTAAATAAATGTTCACCCATGTATTTTTTCCCCTTTTGTTGGTAACACTTGAATCAATTGTTCCAAACAGTACTTTTTGGTTTGTTTCCAAGTATTTCTTTGCTCCGCCCTCTTTTTCAGAGAAGTAATCCATCCGCAGATTCTTAAAAGGGATTGCTACAACTGTATATGGTCAACTGGAGGCATTTCTCAATGCAAATGATGCTCGAATTGCGTGAGCGTGGCAGTTTAGAACAGCTGGGATGTATCAAAAATAGGGCTGTCAATCGATTAATTAAAAAAAAAAAAATCAGATCAATCACCCTTTTGAATTTTGTTTACCGTATTTTCACGGCTATAAGGCGCACCGTATTAAAAGGTGCAGTCTCAGTTACGGGGTCTATTTCTGTATTTAACACATACATAAGGCGCACCGTATTATTGGGCGCAGGCATGGTAAAACATATGCTAGCTTAAAACATACGGTAGCATGCATGCACGCTAAAACAATGTTTTTAAAAAGGCAGCGGGAGCAAAACTGAGTTCGGTTGTACTTTTTGGAAGTATTTAACAATGTACTCACGTTATTTTTTTAATCAATCCTCATCCACAAATCCATCAAAGTCCTCATGTTCTGTATCCGAAATGAACAGCTGGGCAAGTTCTCAATCAAACACGCCAGGTTCGAGTCAGTCTCGTTGCCGTGCGAAAGCTCGAACAACAGTGCAAGCAGACACATTAGCCCCAGCATCCACAATCCATTCACAAATTGTGGCGTAACTCGCCCGGCGCTGCTTCCTCATCTTAGTAAAGCTGTGTTCGCCATCTGTCATCCATCGCTTCCACGCCGCTCACAACTTCACTTTGAACGCCTTGTTTACAGGTGTCCAGCGATTCGTCAAGCCTCCCGGAATGATGGCAAGTTATTCTTTGCACATTAATGCATTGCTCGAGTTGGTCTTCCAACTCGGGCCACCTCGTCTTGTTTCCGCGTTTTGTTTTTCTTTTTTTTCCCCGCGAAAACTCAGCTTCGTCTTCTTGACTTGGCGAAGCTTGTTTTCCTGCTTCCTCCACTTGCAAACCATGGATTTATTGATCTTGAATTCTCTTGCGGCTGCTCTGGAGTCCTTAGCCAAACCGATGTTGTTTTGCACAATGCGCACCCCGGAAATGCTCCCCGTCAGTAAAGCGTTAAAAAAAAAAAATAAGAAGAAGAAAAAATCAAATATCAAATAAAAAAAAAAAAAAAAAAAAAAACACGCAGTGCTATATCCCCACTGGGGGTGTGGCTTTAGCGGCCTTCCCCTGTCCTCAGCCACGTCCGCTTTTCCTCTGCGTAAGCAGCGTGTCGGCAGGAAATGCAAAAAAAAAAAAAAAAAAAGATAAAAAAAGATGAAAAAAAAAAAAGAAAGTCGAGCGGAGCGCTCATCACACAACAACATTTATAGATGTTGGAACTCGGTGCACAAATAAGGGGTGCCATATTATAAGGCGCCCTGTCCATTTTGGAGAAAATTTTAGACTTTTAAGTGCGCCTTATGGTCGTGAAAATACGGTAATTGCGATTAATCAGAGGGGCCAAATATACCACACATAGGACTACATTTCGCTTTTAGATGGTATTTTAAACTTGTTGTGCTTCGATGAAAAGAAACTTCAGCGCTGCACTATATGCAAATTACCTTAGTTTTATTTTGAAATTTCGACAGACCTTTGAAGCTAAATTTGCCGCCAAGCACACCAGTCGGTGTCTCCTCACGTTTCGTTGCACTGGCGTATGAACTGACCCGATCACTGACCTTATAGCAATCTGAATCGTATTTCAGATATCTATCATCGGTTAAGGTATAGGAGGGTGTGTGGTCAAAAGAAATAGTTTGATTAATCTGAGTTAATACATGATTAAGGCAATAATTTTGTTGTGATTAAACATGAGTTGTTAACGGTTTAACTTTTACAGCCCTAATCAAAACACATTACTTACAGGTGTTCATGTGATAGGCGTCCGCACGTTTGATACATTTTTTGCCAAATATTTTATTTATCAAACGAACCTAAAACCCATTCTACACACTCTTTGATAAATGTGGCCCCTCGACTTCACCACAAAATGGCTGCTTCAAACCAAAATGAATGACTTCCTGTTCAATTTCAGCTATGGGTCATTGAGACTTTTTCGTGCATCCTGGGGAGTTAGAAACAAATCGGCCCCTCATACCAGTTTCACCTATCGACACGAAATTGGGTGGACAATGTTGATCATAAAAGGACGCACGAAAAAAATCTAATGGACCCATGCATGAAATTGAACCAGAAGTCAGCCATTTTGGTTTGAAGCAGCCCTTTTGTCTGCCATTTCAGGGCTTGTACTTTGACAAACTCCAATGAGGGAATTTTCCCAAATGAAGCCGAATGTGAAGCAGATATCCTCGCCAGATGGATGACACTAAATTGTGATGCTTTTTTTTTACCTATGCTGGTGGTGTCAAAGTTTGATCATCATTCCAAGGATTTGTTGTGGAAAAAAAAAGGGTTTAAGGGTCCGGTTCATCGCCTGCTTGCAGCTTTAATTTGTTATTGTGGTTGAGAAAGTTAGCGGAACTTCCCAAAATTCTCAACATGGAATTAAACTAAAATTAGTTTTGGTATGAAAACATCTTGCCAGCTTCCTCCAGGACTTGTGCAAGCCCTTGCCTCAAATGAAAATGTTTCTATGGCTCTACTTGCACTCTCTCTCTGGGTTTTACATGTATTTATCAGGCATTCTTGTACGAGGATGTCATTTTGTTGTGGCTGATTAATCCAATATTTTCACGCCAGCACCACAGCATGCGGTCGGTTGTTCCACGGCTCTGCTGCAAGACATTGGCGGACAAGAAAAGAGAAAAATGTTGGAAAAGGGCTCTCCTCTGGAACTGTAAGGGGGGGGAAAAAAGCCGCCGCTCACTCCAGTGTTAGCGTACGATTTGCTCTTTGTCCTCACATGACGTGACGACTGTTTTTCTGTGTGGCATCTTTTTTATTTTTTTTGAAGGCTCGTCCATCCAAGTTTAAGATGGACACATTTCCTCCACACCATGTTTGCGCTTGACCTCCGCCCCACTGCGGACGTTACCACACATGAACACCACCAAACAAATGAACACCTATTCTGGGAAAAAGTTTAAAAACATGGTGCTAACGTGTACGTAACCTTCTAAAAGTCGCCGCCCTCCGCATCCCCCCACCCCCTTCAGACTCTTACTCCGCACACACAAAGCGTGTAATGTCTTCAGCATATGGCGGCCGCAAAAGACGAAAGCTTTCGTCACCTTAGCGACGATGTAGCGCAACGGCTGCTGCTGTCGGTGTTAAAATATGAGAAAAGGGGGGAGGGAAACACAGCGTTTTCCGTGTCTGTTATGCGTCGTCGACAGGTTTTCCACGTGCTGACGTCCGTTTTTTTCAATTTTGTACGTTTATTTGTCAAGGAGACAGAGCATTTTGTCAGCCGCAGTTGGCTGTGGAGAAGCCTGAGAGTCATCAAACCTTTGACACCCCACTACGTCCATATTAGACAGGGTAACTAGAGCTTCGCAATTTAGCACCATCCATCTGTCTATAATACCTGCTTCTGATTGGAGCGAATTTGGGTGAATTCGTCAAAGTTCTAGCCTTGGAATTCCCTGAAAACGGCTGCGCTTTAAACCAAAATGGCCAACGTTCCGTAAAATTTCAGGCATAGGATTGAGACTGTTTTGTGCGTCCTGTTACAACGAGGGTTGGGCATCGAGAATCGAGAACTGATTGGAACCAGGACTAACGTTCCGGTTCTCCCAGAAACAATTAAATACGTCTATGCCAACATTGAGGCAGAAAATAAGTTAATCCGTTGGTTGCACTTTTGCACTGATGGTTTTTAGCATTTATTTTGTCTTGAAACCAACGTAAGAGAGAAAAAAAAAAAGCTTAACATTGAGCTAAAAAATCACCAAAGGTCAAACTAGTAACTTTACATCACAATGAACTGGGACAAAATTCACAAAGACTAACCTTGTGCCTCATCGGTGGGTAGGTAAAGGAATCAACGTTTTATAGCATTTGATCACAATCACTACCGTGTCGGTTAACTTTGGTTTTCAAAATAAACCAGTGTCATGTGAAGTTACTTTCCTGCCAGAATGCTGAGTTCCCATGTATACCCTCAAAATAAAAGGCTACAAGCTTAATACAGGAAGTCAACTTAACACTTGCACAATATAAACCATTTGACATGATAAAACAGTCCCAAATAACATTAATTAACAAATATTAAGTCAATTTGGTTAGTTCCACACACATTTCCACAGGTTCACAGGTTTGATATTGATTAAAGAACACAGAGTCAAATGTTCATTGAGTCTACGCTGCGGGCTGCTAAGAAAACGGATGTTCATAATTTGGACACCATTTAAACTATGCAAATTGTTTTTGACCCAGCCCTCTAAAAGAATCGGAATCGTTTGGAACCAGAATCGAAATGAGGAACCAGAATCGCTCAAATTCAAACGATGCCCAGCTCTAGTTACGACAGACGCGTCTACCCAATTTCGTGTGGATCAGTGAAACTGGTGCTTGGAGCTGTTTTCATCCAACTTTCTAACCAAGTAGTAGGCCAAGAATTCGCCCAAAATGGCTGCTTCTATCGCAAATGGTCTACTACATATTAAATTTTGGGCATGGATCCAAGAGACTTTTTCATGCGTCTTATTATGTTCGAGATACCCACCCAACTTTGTGTCGATCGGTGTAACAGATTGCAGCTTTTTTGGGGGGACAACTTTCTATCAAAGCACTTGGCCTATAATTCCCCAAAATGGCTGTTTCAGACAAAAATTAACAACTTCCTGTTCAGTTATGGGTACTGATCCTTGAGATTTTTTCATAAGTTCAGTTATGACAGACAAGTCCACCAAATTTCGTACTAACTGGTGAAACCAGTGTTCGTGTCAGATCCCCCCCCCCCCCTAATTTTCTAACCAAGTAAGAGTTATAGAATTCACCCAGAATGCCTGTTTCTAACCCAAATGGCCAACTCCAAGGTCAATTTTGGGCATGGGTCCTGGAGACTTTTCCGTGCGTCCTGTTATGATAGACGTACAACCAATTCTGTGTAAACTGTAAAACTGGTCCCAGGGGCTAATTTTTTTGAAACCATTATCTTGTGGGAGGGGGGGGGTGGGGGAGCAAAAATCTTTCGTTTTTATCTGCATTCAGTCACAGCCACAGATGCCCTAAGAGGCTGTGAGCAGTATATGGATGACGACATTTAAATTGGACCCCATGTTCCAAGCCATACAATGACAACATTCATGCGGGTTTTGTCCATTATGTTGTCTTTGATTTTGATATCAGTGGACATCATTTTGTTCCCACGGTCTTTCAGAAAACATCCAATCTTTTGCTTTTGAGAATGCTTTAATCCTGAACGAGCTACACATTTAGTTTTTGTAATCCAATGTTTTGTTTATAGGCGGCATGGTGAACGACTAGTTAGCACACCTGCCTCACAGTTCTGAGGACCAAATTCAAATTCAGCCACGCCTGTTTGGAGTTTGCATGTTCTCCTCATGCCTGAGTGGGTTTACTCCGGGTACTCAGGTTTCCTCCCACATCCCAAAAACACGCAAGGTAGGTTAATCGAAGACTCTAAATTGTGAATGTGAGTGCCTTTTGTTGTTTGTTTATATGTGCCCTACGATTGGCTGGCGACCAGTTCAGGACGTAACCCGCCTCTCGCCCGCAGTCAGCTGGGATAGACTCCAGCACGCCCACGACCCAAGTGAGGATAAGCGGTAGAGAAAACGAATGATTGGATGAATATTTTGTTTCTGATAATCATTTAGTCCCGAACAAGCAAAACATTTAGTTTTTGTTTCACTTTCAATCAGGGATTACATTTCTGGCTGTGCCATGACATCAAGGAACATCATTTTCTGTTCACGATCTTAATCTTGAAAAACATCCAATATTTCAGTTACGATAAGCAGCATCCTGCATATTTAAACTGAGGATTGGGCATTGTCATCAAGTATTTTCCAGCATGACCAGACCTGTCAACATTATTAATCACAGCTAAACAGACCATATCTGTTCCATGATGTGCTCTGGGCGTCGTTTAAGGGCTCATACGTTCGATAGCAGCCAAGACATTTCACACCGACGGACTGTGCCAACTTCAACAAGTCTGCGGGACGGCCGCCGTTTGGACCCCCGCTGTGAACGACCGTCAAGTCTTTGTAGGGGGACTCCGGCGTCAGATCTTTGCCAACGCCACATCCCGACAGGAGTGCAGATGGAAGGACGGAAGGATTTCCCCCCCACCAACTCCCCTCTCACGACTCTCCTGCTGAGCATCCCAACACAGAGGGTCCAGTGTTCCCCCTTCCGTCCCGGAACACCCCCCGTTAACACTGCCATTGCAATGTTAATTCACCTTGACGTGCTTTCCCTCCCTATCCGACTTCGCCATCTATGTCCCGGGACCTGTTAACCGAAATCTACGACATTGTGAGTGTTTTTGTCCGAGGTGAGAACACACCACAGCCTAAGACCAAGTACGTAGCAAGAAAATGTCTAGCCAAAAGAAAAGCTGGAATGTTCTTCCGAAACACAGCACACTCCAAATCCCAATTTTGATGGTTCGTAAAAATTATTGGGTGGATTTGCACCTGCAGAACTTTTTCATCTATGGAATCTTGGCATTAGCTATGTGGTTGGAGGGAAGCCAACCATAAGAACCCAAGAACCTCAACCTACAAGGCAGCAGCTGGGATAGAAAAATGCACCTAATGAAGTCAAGAGCACAAACGCAGACATCGCAAATCTGACTACAGTTGGATAACGGTAATTTATTTGTTGATATTTCATTGATTCCACTGTAATAGGTCACAACCTAACCCAAAACCTAGCCCGAACCTGAACCCGTAAACCAAACAGAGGGCAGAAGGAAGGTTTTTCCCAAGCCCTAAATCGATAAACCTAAAAACCAAGCTCGATATCCTGACCCAGATGGAAGGATTTTTCCGAACCCAATAACCTAATGATGCGCTGAAATGAAAAATCTTGGTCGAAACCGAAAACCGAAACACTGGGGGAAAAAATTATGATGCCCATTGTTTGTAAAATTGCATTTATGGCTATGACTGTGTACTAACCTATGGCTGGGCAATATGGCAAAAAAAACAAAACAGATCACGATATATTTTTTCATATTGTCTGATCAAGATTATTATTACAGTTTTTTTAATAAATAAATAAAATGCTTTTAAACTGAAGGTTTTTAAGTGTCTGTACTGAAAACTAAAGAAAAGTTCAACATTTCTATGAAGTAAATTAAAAAAGAAAAGAAAAACAATTTGCAAAAATCTACTCAACAGTATAACAAATGTAAAAAAAAATAATAACAGTCAACTAGTGTAGCACTTCGGGAAAATTATAATACTTGGAATTTGAATCTATTTCTTTTACCTTATTCCTTGGTTTATCGTCATTTTATATTTCAAAGGAGTACAGTAATTACTAAATGTTTGTGGCTTTATTTTGGACGCTTCCTAGATACTTCCTATATTTTCATGAGTTTGAGCTTTTATTTTGAGGCATGGTGGATATGATGTGGTTGCTCGTGTCTTTCAGTTTGCTTTCAATTTACCTGAGAGGCATGTAATGGACACGTGAACTAAAGCAAATGTTTGCCCTTTTTTTTCTCATCACACTAAAGAAATAAAACCCAAATTTGGAGCCACTTCTGTGTTCCTGCCCTTTCTATGTCACAGAAAACAACGAACGCAGTGTAGCTGGACATGCAGAACGCTCTGAACGCTGCTTGTAGCAGTGGGAAGCTGTGCAGACTCCGCTCGCATTTTGATACTTTCTAAATAATTACTTGGTGATACTTGTTCAAATGATTAAACAGGTTTGTTGTGGCCCGTTTATGAGGGCATCAACTGCCGACATACCTGAACATTTCTTTATTTGCTCCAAGCCACTTTGGAGATACCGCCACACAATCAACGTTGAGTGAGTATATAGCCTCAACTTCGGAAGGCAACTTCAAGTAATGGCTGACATCTATTTCGCTGCACTCAGCCACACATTTAACTCAAAGCATCTTATATATTTATCAAGGAAAGTCTACTTTGAGATATTTATCTTTATCGTTTTATTATCGCCTATCCGTAAATAAGACATTTTGACAGACCATCATAGCCACTAAATAACGAGAGAGACGCTTACGGGGCATGGCACCTCATTGTTGATGGCACCTCCGAGCTTTATCCAGAGAAGCGCACACTGGCCGTGCTGTTTCGGTCTTTTTGTTTCCGTGACAATAATCTTTCAGCCCGAAACCGAAATTTAATTTTTGGGCAAGTTCTGGCTGAAAATTTTCAGTGCATCACTCCTCTTAACCTAACAACCTTAACTCAAGTCCTAAACTGTAACCCCAAACCATAACCCTAGCTCTAACCCAAAACCGGATGGAAGGATTTGTACAAACTCAATAACCCTAAAACCGAATCCCTAACCCAAAAAGGAGTGCAGATGGAGGGATGTTGCCTAACCGTAGTCCTAAACCAAAAAGGATCAAAGAATTTTCGATAAACTGATAACCATTACCGACGCCAAGCCCAGATGGAAGCATTTTTCCTTAACATGATAACCCTAGCCTAACCCAAACCCAGGAAGACAGATGGGAGGATTTTCCCTAACCTGATAACATAAATTCTAATCCAAAACACTAACACCAAACCTTAACCCTAGCTCTAGTCCAAACCCAGATGGAAGGATTTTACTAACCCAATAACCGCAATCCTAAACCCCAAGACAGATGATAAAATGAAACCCTCAGGACATGTTTTAAATGAGAAAATCTGGGCCCGTGCCTACTCTACCCTTTGGTATAGAGCCTTAATTTCTTCAGTATAATCCTAGCGTTAACCCTAAACCATAACCCCCCCAAAATATATATAGATTTTTAAACCTGTCCCGCTCGGCTGCTTGGTCATGCAGAATGGATCATCCATATACCTTTTAGTGCAAGCGCAGTTTTTCTGTACAACCGAGGAGCACCATAACCCAAATCCTGACCCTGAGGGAAGGATTTTCCTTTACTAGATAACGTTAAGCATAGCCCTAAGACTAAACCATAACCCAAACCCTAACCCGGAGGGTTGGATTTTCTCTAACCTAATAACCCCAAGCCTAAACCACTCGCACTATCCCTGCAATATTATTCATTCATTTTCATACAGGAAGGATTTTCCCTAAACCGACAACCCCACCCATTTTCCTAAACACCCTAGTCCTAAACACTAACCCTAACCCCAAACCCAAAGCCTGGAATATTAGTGTCATGCATTTTCCAAAGTGCCTCCATGCTAGGAGGTTTGAAAGAAAATGTGTAAATCAAGTGTCTTAAAAACATAACATCTACGAATGTTTTTTTTTTTTTTTTTTAACCCATTCTAGATTTCAGTGTGTGTTTTTCTGTTTTTCCTCCACGGAGGGTGCCGAAGGGAAGCAGGGAGTTGGAGGGTATGCCCCCCCCCCCCCCCCCCAAAAAAAAAAGCATTTGATTAAATCTGCGGTGGAAAGGCAGGACAGGTGAGATTGATGAGGTTCCTCCAAGCTTCACACTGTGCAGAGTGCACGGCGGCAGGGCAGGAACAGAAACGCCGCAGTGTGGCAGGCCAGGGCTGCCGGCCTGCACTCGCACCGTGGGGTCCCTGGCCTGATTAATGGGGACTGGAGGCCCTTCAAAAACACCAGACATGGACCGCTCCAAAAATAACCTCAACGGGCAGCGGCTTCTGAAGGGTCCAGACTTCAAGACAGCCTGAAGGGAGGCCAGGGGAAGAGGGGAGGCGGTCAGGAAACTGTAATCTCCCTCATTAGGAACTCAACCTTTAAAGACTGTTTCCAGTTTACGCAAAGTTACAAAAATTGACGAGGGGAACTGTATCAACTATATGATCTTGCGAGCGGTTGCTGTGGTTACGTGCAAGTGACAGACACAATTAGCAGGAGAAGTTAGCGGGACACTCAGGCCCATAAACGACGTGATTTAGCAACATTTGTGGACTTCTTTCAACAGAAAATTAGCAAATCTCAGGGGAACACAAACAACAGGAAATTCGGCTTCAGTACTACTAGCTAGAATATTTTTGCAGTACCGGGCAGGCAAAAGAACCAAAACGGAACTAACAAGGAAGAAATTTCCCACAAGAACATTTTGAGCAAAAATAAACTGTAATACATAATCATCCTATGACAAAGAGTGGTGAAAAGTGAATGGATGCATCACGGATTTAGTTAGCTTCCTAAAAGGGTTAGGAAGAATTTAAGTAACAAGGAAGCAATTTATCACACAACAAATCTGAGCTAAAGAAAATATTGCAATACCAGGTATAACAGAGACAAAGACTGGTGAAAAGTAGATTGCGGCGCAATAGATTTAGGTTGCTGCCTAAATGGGTTACATACAAACCAAATGAAACGTAATCAGGAAGAAATTGTCACAGGACTCTTGAGCAATAAAAAAATATTGTAATATTTACGGTACCTATGACAAAGACTGGTGAAAAGTGAATAGATGCATAATGGATTTAGTTTGCTTCCTAAACGGGATGCGTACAAAAAGGAATCAGAAAGAAATCTGTCACGTTCCATGTGAAGCTAGAAATGTTACAATAAGATTTATATTCAAGAACAAAGACTGGTGAAAAGGAAACAGAAATAATGGTAAAAATTATACATAAATTTTACAACATTTTATCAACTTTATTGACCAATTGGTTAATAATAATTAATCATCAACAAAAAGGAGAATATGTTTTTTTAAATAAACTATTTTGCATATTTTACATACAGTGTACTTAATCATTTTGTATTATTTATCTTGTAGAATTATTTTATTCTAAATTTTTTTTTTTTAAATTAGTAAAATATCAAGTGGATCCACACAATTTGCAGGGGCTAGGGACCGTGCCGGATCACGATGGCGAAAAACTGCAAATACGCTCCCTTATAATTGCCATGCGAATAATGAGGGATGGGTTAAAATACAAATAGGTAAATTCGCGAATGCTGAACCGAGAACATATAGGTGTCATATATTCTCTTTTATTTCTACACCTGTATGTTTATATTATCAAACTATTGGCTAATTGATCATAATTAAATTAATTACAACAATGAAATTAAAATGATGAAATCAAAATAAACTATTTTACCTATTTCACATACACATTTCAGTAACTATAAAATTTTTAAAAATCAAATGTGGCCTTTTGAGCAGAAAATTTTGCTCAGCCCTGGTGTAAAGTGTGCTAGAAATCTTCCTTGGGGTATTTGGACAAAAATATGTCACCGACGTTATCAGATCACTCACTCTTTTAAACTCTGACAAAATGCATAATGTCTTCTTTTTAAGTTCATTTTGTTACTTGATGTTCAGACGAGCAGTGTGCTGCTGGGATTCATGATGAGAATGACTTCTAAAATCAACTTGTAACCGCACACAAGCTAAGTCAGCAGGACACGTTCTTACGCTATCATCACAGAGCAACTTTTTCACTCCTGTCACGATGTGGTTGCCTTCAGGGAGGTAACAAAACAGAGAAGGGGCGGATTGGGACGTGGTGGGGGTGGGGGATTTATAGACAATTTGAAGTAAAAACAACACATACGGCATGGAAAAGAGATGGTGATTGGTGATGCGCTAAAAGGTAAACATCTCCACAGGTTGCTTCCCTGAAAAATATCATCATAATAAATCTGACTTATATGGCCTTTTTTTCTTTTCTTGGGGAAGTCAAAAACTTTAATAAAAAACTACCAAAAAAAAAAAAAAAAAAGAATTTTTCATTTCCTCCTGCTTGGGAGGTTTACATTGGATGGAAGCTTTGACTTGGCAGAAGTCATTTTGAATGTCAAGCTGTCTTGATGATTTGTATTTTGTAAATACGTTGGCGTCAAGACGACTTTGGGGATTTAGGGCGCCAAACTGACATTTGAAAATAAATCGGGGAGTTGAGCAGCACTCATAAGGCCCAGGTTAAGTCCCCCCGCAACCCGCTAGTCGACTCTTGCCGCAATCTCCCATGTGGCACAAGGTGGGGGTGAGGTGGATTTAATGGTTTAAGTCGACACCCGAGTAAGTGAATTTTGGGGCCGTGGGGGAGAACAGAGAGGCCAATCATAAGTCACTTCCTGTTTCCTGCAGGCTGACAGAACAGGACTGATTTGCAGCAATGACGTGAGCGGCACTCGCAGCTGACAGCTGAACATATCAATTAGTACAAAATAATCCAAGAACCTATCGTCTTTTTACACTTGTGCGACGGTTAAGAATGGCAAAAATATGTTTCTCGAGTGGTGTTTTTGTCACAATTCAACGCCTTCCTTTTCCCCCTTCCAGCCTGCTCTAGTGTTATTTTTTATATTTGTTATGACAGGTAGACTGCACCAGTGCAAACTACAACCACCTTAACAAAAACACAGCAAAGCTCAACAATCCTCAGGTCCTACAATTCGGAGTTGATGTATCAAAGATATCTAAAAAAAAACAGCTCTCTGCCTTCATTTTTGTCCGAAAAACACCTTTATGTATTTCTACCTTAGACTTAGATCTCCACTCTTACTTTCATCGTAAAAACACCTCTCCACCTTTAGTTTCACCCAAAACACACCTGCCCATCTTAAATTCCACCTTTAGAACACTTCTCCACCTTTACTTCCACATTAACCTTTCAGCTTCACCTGTACTTCAACCTTAACCCTCTGATGCATGATTTATAAAAGGCTTGGTCAAGAGTGTTTTTAATTCTTCTTAGAACATGGAAAAAGATTTCAGCTTCCCCCCCCCCCCCCCCAAAATATGACTTTTTCATAGTTACAGACATGTCCAATCCAGTGGACTACAGGACCAAAGGACTGCTATGCACCAAAGGGTTAAACTAGGGTTAGACCGATTATCAGCTAACCCGATTATGGGCGCCAATATTCTGCATTTTGACGAATATCGCATTGGCCTTTTCTTTAAATCCGACGGCCGAGAAGACATCAATTTAAAACAGGCTAAACATCAGGGAACTATATTTATTTATTTAAATTTTCATTCAACTTTATAAAACATGCTGCTGACCGTGGGAGCTCCCTGCACTTTTTTTGGTTTAAACATAAAACAAAGCTAGGTAAAAGATTAACATTTCAGTTATATTGAAATGTAGTAAAATTTTATTTTCAATACAAAACTTTAGAAAGCTGTTTGTTTAAGTTTTCATTTAACTTCATAAAAAAATGCTACTGAACGTGGGAGCTCCCAACACTTTTTGTTAAAACCTTTAAAACAAAGCCGTCCATAGTCGAAGAAAAACCTTTTAAATTTGCTGCTTAATAAACACATGCTTTGAGGCATTTAAACTAGACTTTACACCGATTTTATCAGGCTGATCAGTATCGGCCGATATTTAGCATTTTATGCTGATCGGCTTTAATGTCATCATTCGCCTAGCCAATAAAATGACTCCGCAAAAGACATTTACTCTGCGTCGCCATCGTGCACAGTATATTTGAATCCAAAAGCTAGTTTATTTTTACCCTTGTCGCGCGTCTTTTGACGAGTATTGGAAATATCTGACGGCCAATAAAGTTATTTTTAAAAAAAACAACAAAAAAACGGTGGTGTGGAAGAGACAACACAACACGTCTGAGACAGACAACACGTAATGCATGGATCAGACTACAAGACAAATTTGCTCTTTCACGATTGAAAGAGCAAATTTGTCAGACTACTGCAATAAAATATTGTATTCCGATACCACCGCATCCCGTTTTTTACGATCATTGGGCTTTATCTTGTCAACTCAAATGCGACCAGAAACTCGTTACCGTGGCGACGACAACAAGAGTGGAGCGCGCCGACTTTGTGTTATAAGGACAAAATGGGGAAAAACGTGTGTTGGTGGTCACCGCCGTTCTGTCGAATCATGTCATTTCGGTGTGGGTGAAGTAATTTGATTACATTAAGTTAGCACCCATTATTTCTTTCATGTAATGTTGGTTTGACCTGATTGATTAGAATACACGATCTGAGTAGAGCAGTGATTTCCAACCTTTATGAAGCCAAGGAACATATTTTACAATTGAAAAATCTCACGGAACACCAACAAACAAAAATGTCGCAAAAAGTGGATACATTAATTACTGTATGTACTTCCTGCCATCTAATAGAAGACCATTTATCATTTGTTCTGTCACTATGCATCACTGGCATAAATAGATGAACAAACATAAATTATTTATTGTAAATATATTTTTTTGAGCAATTAAGTACACAAGTATATACAGTAAAGGAACAGGTCATTTAAATAGGCACATTCCTCCATCTTGTGATCGGCCCCAAAAATCCTGATCGTGTAAAGCCTAATTTAAACTGTTGAATTTTGTATTATTCTAAAGTTTGTAGCCAATATTTTCCCTTTTACTGCAAATAAATATCAGCTCCAAATATCAGTTATTGGCCTCCTTGACCATTAATAATTGGTATCGGTATCACCATATCGGCCTAGCTCTACCTTAAAAACCTCTCTCCACACTTACTTTCACCTTAAAAATGTCTCTCCACCTTTTCTTTGGCCTTAAACTTTACAGATCCACCTTTACTTTCACCTTAAACACACCTCTTCACCTTCAATTCTACTTAAAAATACCATGCACTTTTATTTCCACTTTAAAAAGAATCTACCTTCCTACCTTTAATTCCACCTTAAATACACCTGTCCACCTTTACATCCACCTTAAAAACACCTCTTAACCTTTAATTCCACCTAAACAAGACACCTCTTCACCTTTACTTCTGCCTTAACTGTACAGCACCACTTTCAATTCCACCTTAAAAACACCTCTGCACCTTTACTCCCATCTTAAACACACATCTCCACCTTTATTTCCACCTTCAAAACACCCCTCCACATTCTTTTCCAGCTTGAACACACCTTTTCACCTTTATTGCATACACCTGGCTGAATACATAAATTGCTGTTTTCCTGTTCATCAGTGGTAAACTAACTTTTCCACTTCACGACAGGAATGTTCCAATTAGACATGAAACGTTGCACGTACACAATAAAAGGTTTCACCCTGGCGAATTGGATTGACATTTTTACCTACGGGGAAAACATTTGCAGTTTAGGCCGATGTACGAGCTGCACCATATGTATTTTGTGAAGGCGTGCAAGGTGTGCTTGCAGCAATAACATAGCAGATGAAGTGTTGCTTTTCATTCCTTTTAATTCTCCCCAAATGTGCAAAGCGCCTCACACAAAAGGGGGCAGAGGTGTGATGTGCGTCAAACCTGGCCAACCTTCACCTTCCCTTTCACGCTCTGGAATTTTTTTTTCATGAATCTGATTGCAAGATGAAGTGTTACCTCTCTGTCACATGTTCTATATGCTCACCACTTAGAGTAATATTTGAATATGAGCACTGGTTAACTTCTACTTACACTTGTATGACAGGTAAACACATTTATAAGGTGAAGGTAGAAGTGGAGAAGTGTTTTTAAGGTGAAAATGAAGGTAAGAGGCATTTTAAAGGTGGAAATAAATGTGGAGATGAGTAGTTAAAGTCAATGAAGGCAAAGATGTCAAGGTAAGGTGGTAATGAAGGTGAAAATAAATTAAGAGCACATATGAGAAAATTGCCATTTAATTTTAAGAAAAAATACTATCGGGATTTAAATACTGTAGTTATTAGGACATACAATGATCAATACTGGGATTTGTTTCCCCATATTACACAGCACTGCTTGTAAATATTGTTATATAATCTTTCTGTACATGTTACTGCACCATTTGTGTTTGAATATTCATTATTTAATGGCTATATCATCGATGTTATGCGTTACCTCATCTATAGCGTTAGTTTTAGCGTAAACTTCAACTGAGTGTGCCGATAAACAGCTTGAAGCAAGTACACGTTAACTTTTTTTGAAGAACTTTTGCTACCTGCCAAATTGCCCACCGCACGCTAAGGGAGGACAAGAGTATAGTACAAACCCCAGTTTCAATGAGGCTGGGACATTGTGTAAAATGTAAACAAAAACAGTATACAAAGATGTGCAAATACTTTCCGGCCTATATTAAATTGAATACACAACAAAGATATTTAATGTTCAAACTGATAAACTTAGTTTTTGTACAAATACACATTTATATATATATATACACACACACACATATATATACATATACGTATATATAAATATATATACATACATACATATATATATATATATATATATATACATACATACATATACAAATACATATATACATATACACACACATATATACATATACACAAACACACATCTATATATATATATATATATATATATATACACACACACACACAGATACATATATACACCGTGCCATTCAAGGTGGGACTGCACACACGCGCTGGTTTTTTTTGTTGTTGTTGTTTTTTTGGCTGAGTGCTTACTGACATTTTGAACTTTTAAATCGTGATGACTAGCTTAGTTCAACTGGCGATTGTTGTGTCAGCTTCGGGCCATACCTGGCTGTGTGTCCTCCTCGAAATGTCTTTTTAGGGTCGCACAGCAACAACACTGGAACGTATAAGTGGACCGCGAGGAGTGAGTTTTAGCCCATTGGAATTGCCAAGATGTACCTACCTTTGCCATATTGTCTGCTTGCTTACAATCTGTGGCGCACATTTCGCCGCCGGCCCTGGTATCGGGAACGGACTTAAAATAAGGTACGTAACGTTGCATTCAATGTTAACAACACCCGGGCCAACGCCACTTTGCTATCGCTGTGACCACGAAAGTAGCTTAACTATTGAAAAGCTATTTGATGTTGAAATAGCGACGTTACGGAGACATGTAGTTAAACTGGTAGTGTCGCTAGTATCCATCACTGCTGTGCTTGGTTGTAAACATAACGTTACCTGCGGGGGACAGCGCGAGACCTCTCGCACTTGTAAGTGGTGAAAACCACAAAGCCGCAAGCAACCAATTCACGAAGGCAGAAAATATTTTCCTTTGTTCATAACGTTGCGTTTAAAAAAAAAAAAAAGTTCGGTTTCTGGGAGAAACAGCCTAATTTAGTAAAACCTACATATATTCAACTATTGATTACTAAAGAAGGGGAAAGGTAGAATCAAAATTATTTTTCCTGGTGAAAGAAGGGAGTTTATTCTTTCATTTGGTAGAATTGGTGCATATCAGTCTTTAAAAAACAAATTCTAAACTCCGAAATAATTAACAAGTAGGAATCAGGACGCTCATTTACTAAAAAGGTCAATAATATTATAAACAGTGTTAACAGTTATTATGTAAAATTAGATAATAAATTACATCACGTAGTCAAGTGTTTATACATAAAATTACCTCATATTTATTTACATGTGGAATGCGCCTTTAAAACGAGAGAACTACCACTTGATGTCACATCCGACGAAATAAGCCCCAATTCTAACAAGTGTTGACTGTTAACACGTCCAAAAATATTTATTTGAGTTATTGATAAAGAACATTTATTTATACTACTAGTGAGTGACGGCAAACAGGAGAGTGATGTTACGAGTGTGTTAAAGGCAGTAAAAAAGGCATTCGTCTGCATACAACTTAGACAGCGTAAATGCCCATCTTTACCTTCGTTTCCAACGTGCCCCCATCGCAGAGAAACCTTCGGTGGACTCGGTGAAGCTTCCTGAAGAACTTGATCAGGAGATGCCGTGCTAGCTTAGCCCGCACCGGCAGCGCCATGTTGGGATTCGGCAGGGGGGGTTTGACGTCACCCCACAGCTAGTACGGTGGCCTGGCGAGGACGAAAAGACTTTGAGAAAAGTGTAAATTGGATAACTTGGTTGGAGGAATTTTAGCGATAGTTTCTATGTATGATTATCTAAGGGCAAATAACTCTCTTATTGTGTTACAAAATGAAAAGCCAACAACATTTATGTATCCACCAAGGGCTATTTTAATAGCATCAGTGGAAGTGGAGAGGTGTGTTGAAGGTTGAAAAGGTGGTGTAAAATAAAAAAATAGAGCTGTGTTAAATGTGAAAATGAAGGTAAAGTGTTCTTAATGGAGAAAAAACGTGCTGAGACGTTCTTGAGGTGGAAATAAAGGTGGAGAGGCATGGTTCAGGCAAAAATTAAGACAGAAGGATGTGTCTAAGGTGGAAATAAGGGTAGCGAGGTGCGTTTAAGGTGGAATTGAAAGCGGCAAGGTGTAAAAAAAAAAAAAAAAGTGAGCCATTTCTAAGGTGGAAATAAGGGTAGCGAGGTGCGTTTAAGGTGGAATTGAAAGCGGCAAGGTGTAAAAAAAGAAAAAAAAAAAAAGTGAGCCATTTCTAAGGTGGAAATAAAGGTAGCGATGTGTGTTTAAGGTGGACATGAAGGTTGTAAGGAGTTTAAAGTTTAAATAAAAGTGAAGACACTAATTTCCAGAGGTGGGACAAAGTCATTGCTTTGCAAGGCTCAAGTCTTTGCCCTCAAGTCCCAAGTCGAGACAGGCAAGTCCCGAGTCAAGTCTCAAGTCGAAACATTCAAGTCCTGAGTCAAGTCGCAAGTTCTACACTTTGAGTTTTGAGTCCTTTCGAATCATTTACCAACAAAATAAAGACATATTTTAATATACACAATATTTACATTTAATATGTATATTATATACTGAATTTATATATTTAATATATTTTAAAATCCATATCTATTTATAAAAAAAAGATAAACAAGTGGCGGCACGGCTACCTGACTGGTTAGAGCGTCTGCCTCACAGTTCTGAGGACCCGGGTTCAATCCCCGCCTGTGTGGAGTTTGCATGTTCTCCCTGTGCCTGCGTGGGTCCCACATCCCAAAAACATGCATGGTAGGTTAATTAACAACTCCAAATTGCCCGTAGGTGTGCATGTGAGTGCGAATGGTTGTTTGTTTGTATGTGCCCTGCTGGCAACCAGTTCAGGGTGTACCCCGCCTCCTGCCCGGTGATAGCTGGGATTGGCTCCATCACGCCCGCGACCCTAGTGAGGAGAAGCGGCTCAGAAAATGGATGGATGGATGGATGGATAAACAAGTGCATTGAACCTTTATAAGAAGACTAGGGGACTGATCAAAATCTTTGCACCTTCAAAGCCAATCATCAAAGGAGGGGGCTTACTTTATTGCCCCTTCAAAACCGATTGATAGTAGGTTTTCAATTATTTTATGTTAATGCTATGCTATGACTTACTCTTTCTCACTTTATTTCTGTAGTGACATTAAACAGACCTGTCACAAATAAGTATTTGCATCCAGTAGTGCTGCAATTAGTAATCGAGTATTCTACTGGAATAATCAAGAGTAAGGATAAAATATAATTTCTGCTTGGCTAAAGAGCAGCGGCACCGGAGTGCTCGGAGAAAACCCACCCAGATACGGGGAGAACATGCAAACTCCCCACCGGTGGGGCTGGGATTTGAACCCCAGTCCCCAGAACTGTGAGGCAGATGTGCTAACCAGTCGACCACTGCGCCAGTATGTAAGACATTAATTAAAAAAAAGAGGAACATAAGTTTGTCATCTTGTTTACAAAGGACAATTTTATGCAACTGTGATATCTCAGATAGAACACTCGGGAGCACTACGTAAAAATATTACGTCAAAACGTTGCGAAGAAGAGTGTAGTTAAATAGATGCTAGCTGTGTGCTTATCGATAAAGGTAAATAGAGTACAAGACTGATTCTTGAGAACACTACACTGACTAAACCAGACTGTAATGTACAGGAAGCCCAGATAGCGCATGGCCGGCCTGCCGTGTAACTATTTGCGTGATCACTCTGATATACATGATCAAATTAAGTAGTTTTTTCATTGTGGAAATAGAGCAGTATATATAATGGAAATAAAGCTGGACAGGTGTGTTTAAGGTGCAAATAAGGGTAGAGACATATTTTCCAGGTGGAAATAAAGATATGTGGAAAACAAATTCCATTGAATTTATTTAATTTGAACATGTACATTGGTTGCAAATGAATCAAATGTGTTAAACTATCAGATATTTGATCATTGCCATGGCAAATAGTGGGACATTATGTCAGTTTATCACATTTGAATCATGTGCAACCGAATATGAAGTGCTCTTTTAAAGACAGATGTGTTTAAGGTGGAACTTAAGTTTCACAGGTGTGTTTGAGGTGGAAATAAACGTGGCGAGATGGAGACAACGGTAAAAAGGTGGACATTAAGGTAAAGTTGTGTAACTGTAAATGTGGTGAGTAGGTCTTAAGGTGAAATTAAAGGCGTCGAGGTGTTTCCAGGAGGCCATACTAATTGCTGTGTCTGGGCCCCGACGGGGCTCCCTTCACTTTCCCATGACCGCTGAGCTCTTTTCCATGCGTGGCCGTCATATATTATTATTACACATATCGACTATATTAGCGATTAGTCGGCACACGGGGGTCAGGTTACACGACACCATGTTTGCGGGGCAGCCTGGCACTACCTGAGAGCTTTCATGTCAGCAACATCTGCTGCATCTGGTTGCATTTGCCGCACAAAATGGGAGACCGTCATTCCATATTCATTATTGGTTCCCGAGGCAATGGAGCCGCATGGTTGGCTGTTGCATTCTCTCATGCTGCTGCTGCTGTGTGTGTATGTGTGTGTGTGTGTGTGCGCATGTGTGTGTGTGTGTGCGGGTGTGTGCGTGCACGCGCGCGTGTGTATACCTTCAGCTCCTGTTTCCTGGCCACCCACCAGACATAGACACACACACACATACACTATAGTGGATCCAGTAAGAAATTCCTTGACTTGACTCAAGGCAAAGTTCTTTGCAATGAGGTGGAAAAAATGCGGAATAATAATGAAACAGAAGAGATCGCTCCAGTTACAAGTAATGAAGTAGTGGAATTTTTAAAATGTGAATTTAATGCTAATAAAATAACATGACATGGAAATGAATGTGATTAAAGACATGGAAAATATTTATTATTATTTGTTATCATAAAGTTCAGTAATTTTTTAAATTATGAAAATACCAGATAGAACCTAAATATTAGAGCCAATAAACAGCATGAGTGCCCAACAAAAACATCTTGAGATTGCTAAAACAAACTAACAAAATATATTTATCTTTATTCATTCTTATTGATCTATTATTAATTTTATTATTATTATTATTATTATTAAATACAGAAATATTGTATTTTTATAAATATTTTGGACTAACAAAACACTATTAAATACAAAATTTATATTTATTTTGAATAATGAATGGTAAATAAATAGAAATACTGTACAGCCTTTTTGTAAATGTTTTGTATGATTGAAATACAAATAAAATGAGAAATACTGTATTTTAAATATAATAAAATGAATGCAATTATTGTTTTTCTAATTTTTGGAAAATATTTAGTTTAATTGTCAATAAATATTTTTTTAAATGTTGTATTTATGTATGTATAAGAAAATAATTCTGCAAAATATATTTTTTCCTAAATATTTAAATACAATAAAATATAAACTACAATATTTTATCTTTTATTTTGTCAAAGATTAATATTTTATAACTGTACTTAATTATAATCAAATACAAAATACTTTAAAAAATATTAAATGTATTATACTTATGATTATATGTATGATAAAACACATACTAATATTTATTTATGTAAACGTTGAGTATGAAAATTCCTTTAAATACTAATATTTTGTGCCAGAGCCAAACCAGGGTATTAGTTTTTTCAAAACAAAAATGTTTAGAATTAGAAGCCTGATTAAAAAAAAGTTTCAGTCATGTCTTAACGAGAGCACACAGTCCACCGAATTTAGAGTGAGGAAGTTTGGCGTCAAAGCGTTCAACGTGTCCGTCAGTCCCAGAGAAGAAAAGTTTGACCCGAGGAGAGTGAGAGGCCGAGCGAGCCAGCGACGAGTGAAAGCGTCAAAACGCTCTCAGCAATAACATATAATACAACAAGCTCATTTGTCTTGCTCTGACTTCGCCTCCTCCTCCTCCTCGTCACCATCTGACACTTCATTAGGTACACCCACACCATCCAATACAAAATACACAAGGCTCCATTCGTACATTTGCAAATGTTTCCCCACAGGAAATAATGTCACGTCAATTCACAAGGGTATAAACTTTTAAGAAGTGTTCAGGCAGTGTTTTACATCAAATTTGAACATTCCCAACTGTCAAACAAAGGAAAAGTCAGCTTACCACTGATCACTGGGTGTGGCGCTGCTACTCACCACTACTGAAATTTACCCACATTCGGCGGGTTGTCGGGTGTTAATGCCAAGCCCTGTGAATATTATATTTAGAAATAAATCTCACAATTCACTTTACAGGGTCTTAAATATTCCACTGATTCAGTGATGACTGAGAGTTAACTGTTAGTTGTATGTCTCATGAATGATTGTTGTACTTGTATTGAACTGGGAGCTGTCAACTGAACTGCCCGTATGAAATCAAGTTTTCTAAAATTCAGTCTGTTAAAGGTGGAGAGATGTGTTTCAGACGTAAATGAAGCCGGAAATTAAGGTTGAGCTGTATCGTGAAGGTGGACTTGAAGGTGGAGAAGTATTTTTAGGGTGGAAAAACAGGTGTAAGTTTGCCTTTATGACAGAGATTTGGAATTGGAATTCCAAATTATACGAGTTGAGGGGTGTTGGTCTTTAGCGGCATGTTTATTATGGTGGTTGTAATTTTTTTGGTGGTGCAGTCCACCTGTCATAATAACACCACCCTTTCTTCTGTGGGGGGGAGCAAGGTGCTGAGTGAGGGCTCAAATGGGTCAATGTGTGTGCGTGTGTGTGTGTGTGTGGCGTGTGGATGTTGATGCTGAAAGATAGCCGACATTGAAGGCCTTCAGTGTGCACACAGGACGGCCGGACGCCACCCAAGTGGATGATGGATAGACGGATGGACAGACAGACATGGACGGACAGCCAGTAAGGGTTGACACTCGACATCTGTGCTTATGTTTGGCCATCGATTTGGTGATCGATTTTTTTTTTTATACACACAAAAAGTCACATAAAAATACAAAATAAATGTATGCGTGTGTGTGTGTCTGTGTGTGTTTTACTACATCTGTGTGCGTGAGTACTTCCCTAAGGGCGACCGGTTTCAGCGCCTTGTCTCATTTCCTGTTGTGGTGTCGACAGCAGCTGAAGTGTGTGTGTGTGTGTGTGTGTGTCAATTGAAGTGAATGGCAGAAACAGACAAGTTCAACCAAGATCATGTACGATTATTCCCTGTTTGAAATCAATGTTTTACATCAAGTACACAAAATATTTTGGACTTACTGTGTTTTGATTGACAATAGAACCACTGACGATTAAAGTGGCCTAACTCCATTCTTGTCATTTGGAAGTTAAGTACAGAAATGAAGAGAGAGAAAAGGCATATCTTTCAGATGATCAAATTCAAAGTTTACTTCCTTTTTTACATATTGGGAGCAGTGCATTAATGTACTCAGCACTTTTCCTGATCATCAGTTTAACACTGGGCTAATATTCCAGAAAGTGACGTTCAGAGATTGATAAAAGACTCGGTAAGTAAATAGTGCTTTAACTTGGGCACCAGTGCATCTGCCTGTTAGTATAAGTGAGTTTTATTTATCAACATTCATGAAATATCAATAGATGTGATGGATGTTTCGACTTGGACCACTATTTATTTATTTTTTTCTCCCCTCATCCCAGTTTCTTTCTTTTCTTTCAGACGATGCTGACCGAGATCCGTGAATCTCAAAATGCTGACAGTATCTCAGTTATGGATAAAAGTGCAAGCAGTATGAGCCAAGTCCAATATCATTACACTGTATTTGTCGTAATGCCCCAAATTTAAGGAAAACCGCAATTCCTGTAAAATCAAATATCCAGAAGTCATCGTTGCCATACAAATCATCAAGATATAAGATTTGATAGCAGCGATGAAACTTTAAATCACTCACTCTCCTGCGGAACGGCAGTACTTAGCCCACTCTAGTTCTCACTGGCTCAATTTGTGTTTAAAATGAAATTGAAGGTGGAAAAGTGTGTTAAGGCCCTAAGAGAAAACGGAGAGATGGTTTAAAGGTGGAAATAATGTTGGAGATGTGTTTTTAGGGAGAAAAAGAAGGTGGAGAAAATCTATTTTCAAGTGGAGGGGATGGTGACGAGGTACAGTATGTTTAAGGTGGAAATAAAGATAGCATGATGTTTATAAGTTGAAACGAGAGGCAACGAAGCACTTTTAAGGTGGATACAATGATACAAAGATGTGTTTGCGTTAGAAATAAAAGTGGAGAGAAGTTTTTAAGGTGGTAAGGGTGTGTTTAATAGTGGAAATAAAGGTGTTGAGACATTTATAAGGTATAAATACAGATAAAGAGAAAATGGAGATATGTTTATAAGGGGGACGGAAAAGAGAAGTGCCTTTAAGGTGGAAATAATGATGGAAATGTGTGTTTAATTTAGAAATAAAGGTGGAGAAAAGTTTTTAAGGTGGCACTAAAGTTGCAAGGTGTGTTGAATGAGGAAATAAATGTGGAGAGACATTTTTAAGGTGGAAATACCGGTAAAGTTGTGTGGTTGGCTAGTTTAGATGCCCACCAATGGGTGTACAGCAAAGCATAATAAAGCCAACTTCATCGTTGCGTTATGCGTTTCCCTGAGTCTTGACAAAATGTCAAATATGTGTGAATAATGGATGTATAGTAAATACAAACTGTGCGTGAGAGAAGCTACATCTTTTCATGTCCTCGTGTGTGCGTGCGTGCGCGTGCGTGTGTGTGTGGAGAGCACCTAATCAGAACCAGACTCGCAATCCATCAACGAACCCTCCGTCCGAACATGACACACACGAGAGACACGAGAGGATGGAGACTTTCTCTTCTGCTCGTTAGTCAACCTGACAGACTCCTGCGGCCCCTGTGAACAATTTAGGACTGTCTAACACACACACACGCACCCGCACATGCAAACACGCAATTTGTACTAAAAGTGTTATCATGTTTTAAAAAAATAATAACTGCATTTTCAGGTCCAAACACAGCATTTTAAGGCAATATAATATATTTTTGGTAGTCTAATATAGCCTTTTTGTGCGAAAATCTAGAGTTTGGCAACATTTTGTAATTCTATGGGAAAATACCACTTTCCCTATCATTTTTGTCACAATAAATTGTGTCTTATGTTTAAAAGACCGCATTGTTATGCCAATATACAACTTTTTGTGGGCACATTTTGTATTTTTGTGTACAAATAATGCAGTGTTCTGGCAAATATAAAATACAACTTTTTAACACATATTGTACAAAATTATATTTACAGTATGTGACGAAACCATTTCCTGGCCTTTTGTGGTCTACTATTGCCTTTTTGTGAGCAAATTTAGTGTTTTAATGGCAAAATGTTGCATTTGCATTTGTGTGGGTAACTACCACTTGAATGCAAACTTTGCATATATTTAATTGAGTTTTTTTTAGGGCAAAGCATAGCATTTTTGTGCCCGAAAATATCTTTTTCTTGTCAACAGTTGTATTTTTGTGAACAAATATTGCACTTTTGTGACAAAGTAGAGCATTTTTGCACCCAAAATAACTAAAATGACATTTACACATATCTTTAATCATATGTTACGTGATATTACCAAACAATTTCCTGACCCTTTTGTGGTCATATGTTTTAATGGCAAACTGTTGCTTTTCTGTGAGAAAGTACCATTTTCCTTTGCCCTTTTTTGGAACAAAATGCAACTTTTTGTGGTCTATTATTGCATTTTGTAGCAAAATAAAATGAAAAAAATGTGAATATGTATAACATTACTGTGCCACAATACAATTTTGTGTGGTCAGCTGTTGCATTTTTGTGAACAAATATTGTAGTTTTGTGACAAAGTAAATGATTTTTGTACCGAATACAAATTAACAACACAATTCAATGATCTTTTTGTGGTCTAATGTAGTGCACAAATATGTTTTATTGACAATATGTCACATTGTTGTGGAAAACAACCATTTTCCTTTTCTATTTCAGGGACAAAATACAGCTTTTTGTGTTAAATTCTAACCTTTTTGAATCTATAGTAGATATTTTAATTGTGCGGCAAAGTATAGCATTTTTGCGTCAACAGAGAAATTTTAACCATGTATATTGCAATGTTGTAGCATTTATGGGCTCAAACATAATCACTGCATGCATTGCAATGCAATTGCAGCTTTTCTGGTCTATTGAAGCCTTTTTTTGCGAGAAAATATTGTTTTAATGGCAATATGTGGCATTTATGTGGGGAAAGTACCAATTTCCAGGACAATACATAGTTTTTATGGGAAATTATAGCAATTTTGCATGGAAAATATAACTTTTTCTGGTCAAATGTTGTATTTTGTGTACAGAAATGTCCCGTTTTTGGAAAATTATATGCTTTTCTGTGGCAAAGACGATACACCTCTGCTCCAATCATGTTTGTAGTTCATTACAAAGGTGAACTTTTTTTTACCATGTAGTAAAGATACTCTGATTTTTCTTTGAGGAGCACCTGACACCTGAGAGGCAGCTGCTACAGGCACGTCATTTGGTTTACGTGACACTTTCTTGATTTATGTAACACAATAGGCAGAGTAGCACCGTGTCGAGAAGAAAGACTTTCCTGACTTTAAACACAGAGAGAGAGAAAAAAAGACATCATGTTTGGATTTAACACTACCTCCCTGGAATGTTCACAATTCTTTCTCCAAATATTAATGTACAGTACAGTGGAACCTCCAATTTTCAACACAATCCATCGTGGGGCCTCAGAATTGAAATCATTTATCCCGTAGGAAATAATCCTCAAACCGCGGCTATCGTAAATGCTCTAGTAAGTGTACAGGCAATGTTTTAGCGTAAAATTTTAACACTCTTAACTGTCATACAAATGGAAAAATAACTCACTGTCACTGATAATATTAAATTGTTGGGGGGAAAAATCACTCTAGTGTACGTGAAAGTGGAAATTAAGGTGGATAGTGTGTTTAAGGTGGAAATAAAGGTAGAGAGGCTACTATAAAGTACAAATAATGTTGGAGATGTGTATTTAAAGGTACAAAAAGGTGGAGTGGTGTGTTTGAGTGGAAATAAAAGTGGAGAGGTTATATAGTAGAAATAAAGGTGGAGGGATGTAGTTAAGGTATAAACAAAGGTGGAGATGTGTGGGTAAGGTGGAAAAACAGGTGAACAGGTGTGTAAGGGAAGGAAATAGGGGGAGAAAGGTTTCACTCGTACAACAGATTTACAAAGCAAAACAAGGCTTAAAGACATTTTCTTGTAATTCTTGTAGTATTAGTACATTTATTCTTGTGACATTTATACTTTTGTTCCTGTAATATATTTTTTTATTTTATTCCAGCAATTTTTATATTTTTTCCCCTTGTAATAGTTTTATTTTTTACTTTTTACTTTTTTTTATTAAAATATGTTTTTATTGTAATATTTGGGCTTTTTAAAAAATGTTTTTACTTTATTCTAGTAAAATATTTTTTTCTTTTAATATTTGAACTTTTTGTTGTAATATTTGTATTTTATTCTTGTACTATTTATGTTTTATACTTGTAATATGTGTACTTTATCCTAGTAATATAAGTACTTTTTTCTTGTTATATTACAATTTCTTTTCTAGTAGTATTTGTACTATTAAAATTAAAATTGCTCATCAAATTATACCGATTTTTCTAGTAATAATTTGACTTTATTCTGTCCATACTTTATTATTTATTATTTTATTTTACTCACTGAAGAATCAATGCAACCTTTTTCTTGTAATTACATTTTTTTTTCTTTCTTCTGGTCATCTTATGGCTGTTTCCCATGAAATGATATCCCCTTTTTCATAGGGTAGCTTTACCGCTTTCGAATCTTTTGACTCTGTCTTATCAGCTAAATCAGGTAACCAAAGTATTGGCGACAGCTCTCAATCTGATCTAAACAACAAAAACAATAATATTGTTAAATACTGTATACATTGCATTAGCTGTTGTATTGGAGGTGATTAGATTTTGACACAGAGAGCATACATGGTTCCATTTACTAAAAATGATGCAATGCTGGGTAGATTAAAAAAATCTCTTTGATGTTGACGCAGATGTCCGCTTTAATGAGGAGACATATTTTATATGCTCCAAATATGCCAACTGGTATCAGGACAGAAACACTTAAAAAGTGGGCGAGTCACGTCTGCTGCGCCGATCTCACGCGTTCCCAAGTGTGCGTACGTGTGTGTGTAATAGACGCGTAATATGTGCTCCAATGTCTCGCCGCTGCTGTCAGCACGTCGGAAATCAGCCACTTTCAACGGTGGATAACTTTATTCAAGTCGCTCAGCTGGAACGAGACAGCATTCAGGCTTCTGAACAGATAAAGGCCGACTTAAATAAATTAAATAAAGCTATGCGTCTCTCCGCATAGTCATTGAACGCATCGAAAATCAACAGGGACATGTTCCTGACTCCGCTCCTTCGTGTACATATCCAGTAACATTATTCCTCTTTGCCTGATTGCCATTTGCAGTGCATTATTTAGTCTATTTTAGTATAGTTTTTATATTATTAAAAAAATCAAGCCATTCTCTCCACTATCAAATGCTGTGACGTGTCAGCTGCATGCGCTGAAACCACGCCCCGTTCAGATGTCCACTGTCATTCACTTCCACAACCTGGAAAAATAATTGCTATTTCATCTAGCATCTTTCTTATGCCTACAGATAACTACATGTTTGAGCAGCTAAAATATATCCACCTCCGGTGGTTGGAAGCTATCCCACCGAGTCGTTGTGTGGCTTTTCCATGCCGCGACAACGAGGCACTCTAAAGCCGCCACACCAGTTGTTATGTTAACAGTGATTCTTGGAATGTATACCTTATTTAGCTATCCCATTGATTGTTGATTCATGTTTTGTTTGTTTGTTTGTTTTTTGTTTTTAAATGTAACCATTACTTTATGTAGTGTGTGAAAGAATGACCTCTTGGTCAATTCCTCTACCAGAGTGTCCCCAACAGGGCGTGACCTGTTAAAAGATAATAAGAACAAAATACACATGAGCAATAACGCCGTGGGGAACGTCAACCTAATAATTATTCATCAAGACCTTCATCATTATGTTGTCACTTATCGTATTTGCTGCTATCGAAACAGTAAGTTGCACATACTGTATAGCTATAGAAAAACAAAACTACAAAGTGTTGGTTTCTTATTGCTTTGGTTAAAGCAGTCTTTTCATGTCAATGGGTTCAAGTCCAAGTGAAGTCATGTGTTTCCAGTCTTTTAACATATTGTCAAATCAAATCTGAAGTCATCAAATTCATGACTCGAGTCTGACTCGAGTCCAAGTCATGTAACTCAAGTCCACACCTCTGTAGATTATGCCGGACGCGATCGCCCAAAAAAATCTGAAAAAGTGAAATGGTGAAAAACAGTTCAACATATCTCCTCAATCATACTACAGAGTTCTCAATCTTTGCACGTTTTCAGTTGCCCTTCAAATTCTCTTCAAATACGTACAATGTGTTTAGAAACAAATGTTTTAATTCACTTTACAGGTTCTTTAATTTTGCCACGATGAACTAGTGGTAAGCACAGCTGACTCACAGTTCTGAGTTCATGGGTTCAAATCCGGCCTGCAGCCTCCCTGTCTGGTGTTGGCATGTTCTCCCAGTGCCTGGATGGGTTTTCTCCAGTTATCCCGGTTCCCTCCCACATTCCAGAAACATCCATGGTAGGTGAATCGAAGACAAATTTCTGGTGTGGAAGGTTTTTTTGTCTATATGTGCCCTGTGATTGGTTGGCGACTTGTTCTGAGTGTACGTCGCCTCTCGCCCAAAGTCAACTGAGATAGGCTCCAGCACAACTGTGACCCTAATGAGGACCAGCGCTGTATAAAATGGATGGGTAGGTGGTTCTTTCATTTGTCCAAAGTATCTTTGTTCATCTCTCTATGCCAGCAATGTATAGTGGAAGGCAGCAGAATTAAATGCTCTTCCATTAGGTGGCAGAAAGTACAACAAACCTGTTGACATTCATACAACAGAAGAATAGCTTTAAGACGAGATCATCACTATTTCAGGGCGGCATGGTGGACATCCGGTTAGCGCATTCAGAGAACTCGGGTTCAAATCCCACCTCGCCAGTGTGGAGTTTGTGTGTTTTCCCGTGGCTGCGTGGGTTTTCTCCCACATTCCAAAAACATGCATTCTAGTTTAAGTGCAGACTCTAAATTGCCTATAGGTGTGAATGTGAGTGTGAATGATTGTTTTGTCTATGCGTGCCCTGCAATTGGCTGGCGACCAGTTCAGGGTGTACCCCACCTTTCGCCCAAAGTTAGCTGAGATAGGCTCCAGCATGCCCGCGACACCAGTGAGGATAAGTGGTACGGAAAATCGATGGATGGATAATCACTATTTCAGCATTTATACTATATGTGAGATTTTGTTTGGTAGTGTACCATGAGATTTTTCTCATGTAAAGTGTGGGTGTCTAGGTTAAATATGGGAAATGCTACACAGTTTATTATAATTAATGTAGTTTTTTTATTTGTTATAAATACTGTGTGTGCAAAGGTGAAACACGTCACACGTCCATTTGAATTTGAACAGCTGTAAAACTTTCCACAGTCACCATTCATGCACCCTCGCTTCATACGTTAGCCTGAATTCTGCACCAAGTATTGTGATTTATGAATAATGTGCAAAAAAAAAAGAACTTATTGTTTGTCTTGTGGAGGACGTGGATGGGCAGCCATGCTTTATTAGTTTTTATGGCCGCACAGACAGATGCATGTGGAGTGAAAGAGTTATGGCCACATGCGCATGCTGCACACACACACACACACACACACGAGCGGAAAAACCAACTGAAAATGTACAAATATCCATCCATCCATCCATTTTCTGTACCGCTTCTCCTCACTAGGGTCACGGGCATGTACAAATATTAGATGAAGATAGAAAAAAAAAAAAAAAAAAAATATATATATATATATATATATATATATATATATATTTGAATTTTTTTTATTTGAAAACAATGTGAAAAATATTCTGAAAAAATAAAAAGTGAAAATTTACAAATATAAGATAAAAAATACACAAATATTAAAAAATACATATTACAAAAACAAATCTATTAGAAAACACAAATATTGGGGGGAAATGCATAAAATATTAGAAGAACATACAAACTAAAAATCTACAAATATTATCTGAAAAACCCACATAAAAAATAAAAATAAATAAATATTGGTAAAATACACGAATATTGGAACAAAATACACAAATATAAAAAAAATACAAAGATGAAAAAGAGTTGAAAACCCAACAAAAAAAAATATTGTATTATTTCTAATATATTGGTAAGAATGTTTCATAAAGTGTTTTAAAAAATATGATAACGTCTCGAGATAAAGGCCTTCCGCGTAATGTACTTGTCGCTACCATTTCTCAGCACTCATGCTTGCTAGTGACACCATACTGTGTCCAATAGGTGGCTTTCATGTTTTTGTCATGTGGAATAAATGGCGCTTTAGTGACAGCTTCTTCGATTGGCCTCAGCACGGCCGGCCTACTTTGAAGAGCTATCCTGCTAAGTGCGAAGGAACTCCAGCTGATTCCCATTATGCCACTCAAAGGTTTTTTTATCCTTCTTTGGGTATTCACGGATATTCCTGAAAGTTAGTATAACCCCCCAAAAACATGACACGAATAACACCCTCAGCAGGGTTAGTTTGGCGTGAATATTGCGTGTGAAACAATAACAGCACAAAACTGGAGAGCCGACCTCCACCGGGCTGGAAAAACGACAACAAGAAAAGCACACAACAGCTTCAAATCATAACATACGGGTTTCAAGGTATACTGCGGATTAGAAAAGTTTTTTAAAAATCCTAAAACTTTCCATCAGCTGGCTCTTTTGGGTTTTTTGGGGGGAGGGTTTGGTCGAAGAAGGATATGCAAAACGGATGCTTGTGAAGAGTGGCTGCTAGAGGAGGACTGTCTTGATATCCCATTTACAAATGCGTCATCTGTCACTCTTTGACAAAGTCAAGGTAACGTTAATATATTACTTAAACGCTGTCTCGAGATGAAGGTGGTCAACCAGCTACGAGAGTTAGCGTGTCTACAATTGGGGAAATAAATACTATAGACTCGCTACTGAGGCAGCTGACGAGCTAACTAGTATGGCTAACGTTAGTTCGGTCAGGCTCCTGTGATACCGTGAAATCACAATATTTTCATCAGAATCTGATAATGCCCCTTGCTTAAAGAGTGGCGGTTATAGCGAGTAACTGGTCGGAGGAGCAATCACATTCATTATATGAAACGTCAACTTTGACTTTGGGGATTATTTCGCGTGATTGTGCATAGTTAAACAGTTTTAGTAACTTGTAGGGGGAGTAATTAGATTCATTGTATCACTTGTCAATACATTTCAACAGCCTTAGTGTCCTCAAATTTTGAAACACCTGTACAAAATAATTTTACAGACACACATATATATACATATATACACACACACACACAGTGGAGCTTCACACACACCGAAACCTTATGATTCGACAGAACGCCGGCATGTTTACGTACAACCGTTAGTGCTAGCACTAGCTTGGTAGGCTACATAACTTTTTGTTGCCTGCTTGCGAGCCGTATTGTATTAAAAGTATGTGAACATACCTCAGGCAATCCTGAGAAGAAAGTCCTCTCCCGAGCACCGGTGATACCACCACACGTTTTTCCCCATTTTGTTCTTATGATACATGTGGTGCGATCCATTGTTGTTGTCGTCGCCATGGTAACAAGTGTATCCAGTTTGCATTTGAGTTGACAAGATAAAGCCCAGTGATCGTAAAAGACGGGACGGGGTGGTATCGGAAAACAAGATTTTATCGCAGTAGTCTGACAATCGTGAAAGACCAAATTTGTCTTGTGGTCTGATTCAGGCATTACATGTTGTCTGTCTCAGACGTGTTGTCTGTCCCACACTGCCAACATGTTTTTTAAAAATAACTTTATTGGCAGTCAGATATTTACAGTACTGCTGTATGTGTGTGTGTGTGTGTGTGTGTAATCACTCTTTAGGGAAAAGTCAGCGTATTTCAGGATTAAAGAATGACATTTAGGGTATTTTTATTGCTGTTAAATGTCTATTCTAAAATATGTAAGGGTTGAAGGATATATGACATACAGTACAATGAACCTCGGTTTTTGTATGCCCTAGTTTTCATATGATTCACTTTTTAACGATTTTTTACATCTAAATTTTGTCACGGTTTTCGTAAATCTGCTTGGTTTTCATACAAATAAAAAAATGGGACTCGACCATTAATTCCCGGGAATTGATGTGCCTTAATTTGAAGCATTTCTTAATTTGTGTATCAAGTTTTCAACAGACAGCAAGACATATTGCACAATGCAATGCGGAACGCATCTTGTCAAGTCAGACTTTCAAAATAAAAGCACTCAGCCAACAGTTTCACAACACTTTCCATGGACACATGGAAGCTTATGTAACAGTCACACTCAATGAACAAGCACAAAAAAGTAGAGTGTGACTGCCAAATAAGCCAACATGGGTCCAAAGAAAGTGTGGTGAAAGTTATTTTACTTGGGTGGTTTGAGTTTGATGGCCTGACATTTGACAGCGTGTTACGCCGATGTTGTCCCAACTTGTCTGCGTATTGGTGAGCGGACCGGGGGGCTTGTTATTACTTTGCGTTGATAATGAAAGCCTGCATTGTGGAATATACACTATGCCGTCTGCTGAAACCTTTTTACACAGTACGACAAGGTACAGAGTGTCAGCCATTTGATAAAAAAGGCGAGAAACACCATAGAATTCAAGGAAGAACTTGGAAAATGGCTCACCAGTCTCCCCTTGTCTACACACCATCAAGAGTCTTCATCCATCCATCCATCCATTTTCTGAGCCGCTTCTCCTCACTTGGGTCGCGGGCGCGCTGGAGCCAATCCCAGCTGTCATCGGCCAGTAGGCGGGGTACACCCTGAACTGGTTGCCAGCCAATCGCAGGGCACACACAAACAAACAACCATTCGCACTCACATTCACACCTACGGGCAATTTAGAGTCTCCAATTCATGCATGTTTTTGGGATGTGGGAGGAAACCGGAGTGCCCAGATAAAACCCACGCAGGCACGGGGAGAACATTCAAACTCCACACAGGCGGGGGGGGGGGTTGAACCCGGGTCCTCAGAACTGTGAGGCTGACGCTCTAACCAGTCGTCCACCGTGCCGCCCAAGAGTCTTCAATATAGGTAAAAGTTATGTTAAATGTTTATGTATCCACTTCATTAGTCATTAATGTTTTTTTTCACAGTTTTTTACATAAAGCTTTAGTTATTCCCTCTAAAATATATTTTTTGTTAAGATTTTGGGGCGTCTGGAACGGATTAATAGGATTTACTTTAATTCCTATGGGAAGTATTTCTTTGGATTTTGTGAGATTCTGTTTGCGTTAGACATTCTGGAATGGATTAATCATCAAAACTGAAGTTCTACTCCAATATCTTTTTGCAAATGATTTTGCAGACCCCGAAGCCATGTTTTGCGGACCCCAATTTGAGAACCCCTGGTCTAATACATTTGTTAAGCACTGTTTGTTGGTCGAACAATAACTACCTCCTACACCCGACCTCGCAGAGTAGGTCCACCATCGTGAATTACGCCATCTCACAGAAAAACAGCAGACGTCAGCCCGTCCAGATGTTATGTTTTGTCAGGACACTTGAGACTACGTACCAGCTGCTCATCTCTGAGCCGAGAGAGAAAAGACGAGGAGATACAATTAGGGCTCATGAGTGAGGCAAACTGTCCGTGACGGGGGGGGGGCGTAATGAATCCCCAGGATCGCGCTGCTGTTTACGGATGACCGACGGGTAGCGGGCAGCGCTGATGGAAACGATGCACATTGATCACATCTTAAAGGGAGCCATATGAGCGGGTCGCTTGGTCGGTTGGTTGGTTGGTTGGACCGACGCATCCTCGAAACAGATCCTAATCAAGGCCTGTGAGGCAGAAAAATGGATAGGATCGGGGTGATTTGAAGCAAAATAGAGTGGTGTTGCCTGGGAACCCGAAGCTCAAAGAAGTCAATCATGTGATCTATCGGTGGCATCTGGAAAAGATTGGGCCGGAGGGCGCCTGGCTCTTTTGCCTCCATCCTCTCGTTTGCTCCCCGGCTCTCCATTACGCTGTTTATTTGGGCAGCCGGACTTCGCTGCACCAACAGGATTACGTGGCCAGATCCTACACAAACACTGTTATTAAAGCTGGATTTCTGATATATTCTCCGCAATAATCGATTTACAAGGAACAGATTTCTTTTTCAGCCCCCCCCCCCCGTAGTCTCTCTTTGTCATTGGTTTTCCAGAAATTGAAACCAGATCTGGCAGCGATGTGCGCAGCAAGAAGGAAGAAGCCAGCGGATGGCTTTTTAGCACGGCATTAAAAGACTTCCACTACAGCACAAGGGTCAAACTCAAGGCCCGCGGGCCACATTTGGCCTCCACGTCGTTTTATTTGGCCTGTGAAAGCTTGACTTCTGTTCAAAAGTAGCAAAATATAATCGGACCATTATTAGGGTTCCCACACAGAACATATGACTTAAGGCCTGGTACACAAAGAAATTCCACTCTTAAAAGATTTGTATTCTGTGACAGAAAAAATCTGGCATTTAACAACTTTGGTCATATTGTGTGTGGTGTGGGCGGCACGGTGGTTGACTGGTTAGCACATCTGCCTCACAGTTCTGAGGACCTGGGTTCAAATCCGGCCTCGCCTGTGTGGTGTTTGCATGTTCTCCCCGTGCCTGTGTGGGTTTTCTCCAGGTACTCCAGTTTCCTCCCACATTCCAAAGACATGCATGGTAGGTTAATTGAAGACTCTAAATTGCCACTGCTAAATTGACCAGTTTAGGGTGTACACCGCCTCTCGCCCAAAGATAGCTGGGATGGGCTCCAGCACGCTCACGACCCTAGTGAGGATAAGCGGTACGGAAAATGGATGGATAGACGGTGCGTGGTGTGTGCCGATAATGTTATTTTTATTATTATTATACAACACAGAACAGCACAAGCATAAAGATTCTGTTCGAACGGCGAACTATAAATCTGGCGTGATCACACGTGATCTCACAAAACCGAACAAGAAGAAACACTTCTGGCTTTGCACTGATGTTTCCCGAATGTTCCCGAAGGTTGCCAGAGCTGGGATCCTTATAAAATGGCGTTGTCCTCAAAAAACAACTTGCTTTGGAAAATACTTCTTGTCGTCTGGGGAACCCACTTTTATACAAAAAAATATTACATCGGGTAAGACATGCTTATTTTTATTTACAGCTGTTTCCTTTTCTTTAGTCGGGGTGCTTGTTGATTGGCTATATTCCGTTTCATGTGACAATTCACAGCGTCATGACTCGGGAGAAGTCGGCTCTCCCCCACACGCATGAAGTCTTGAAGAATTGAACACGTTCATTATTTAAGTTGTCGGCCCCAATCTGTTACTGTCCCTAAAATCGGGAGGAATCCACTCTTAACACACATCAGACCTAAGGCCAATCTTATAGGATAGTTAAGATTGTCTGGCGATTGACGTGCTTGGTCGAGAAGGGGCAAAATCGGCATAAAAACAGGCCGATTGTCTTTATGTGTGTAATGGGCCGTAAGGGACAAGAAGTCAGTGAAGAAACACATTGCAGCTAAGCTTCTGGCTAGCAGATGTCATAGCTAGTGCTACAGTACGTTTAATAAAATGCTAACAACATCTCCCACGCTCTACAAATGGAGCCAAAGTAATTACAATGATTTTTTTGTGTTTTTATCGCATGATTCACACTGTTTAAACTACTTTTACTACTATTGATCTTGCACTTTCCTGAAAAGAAGGCAAACTTGATGTTTAACTTTCCTAAAAAGAAGATAAACTATTCAAGTTGAATTTGACCAACACAGGACAAAATTATTGATGTTGACCTTTCCTAAAAAGATGACAAAATATTGATGTTAGTTTCCTAAAAAGGAGACAAAATATTTATGTTGCACCTTCCTAAAAAGAAGACAAATTATTCAAGTTGACGCTTGACCCAAAGAGACGATAAAGACACTCAGTGGTGTTCTCAACAAAGCTGAACTACAAACGCTACGCTGGATATTAGCTTTGTAGCAAAGACCAATGCTGGATAAAGACAAAATAATGTGGTGATTATGGGCTGCTGACAAATTTCCTCGACTCGTTCTTTGGCCCACACCCAAGGATCCACGGTATTGTGTGGAAATCAGCTGAGTGGTTAGCGGCATGGGGACGAACATATGACAGGAACATCCCGAAAACGCCTTGAGTCTTTCACAAAGAGAGCCATTTTTTCCTTTTTTTTTAATAGAGAACCCGGCAACACAGCATACAGTTCAAAAGATGTGTCAACAGTGTGTGCTTTCACCTATGTCTGGTATGATGTATGGAATACAGACGGTCACAATTTAACAGTTGTTCCAGCTATGCAGTGGTCCCTTTAATGCACAAGCCCTACTTTTTTACATAGGAACCGTCCTGCCTCTGTTCCAGCTCTGGCATTACCTCCAAGTGGCAATACTGCTTCTAATTATATCTTACTAACAGGGCATAATTTGTTACCATAAATGGCTCCAGTATACACTGTATACACTGCTTCAATGACTTGGTCTTGACCTGGTCAAGACATGACTGTGTCAACTTCTCTCAAGTCTTGGTTCGACTTGGCTTAAAATGTCTTGGTCTTGAAGGGGTCTACATTTTCAAAGTCTTGACTTGCTCTCAATGTGAAATATAGTGAATATGAAAACATTAGCACCTTGTGGGAGGTAATAGAGACAGTAGCTGAGCTCAGTGCTGCTAATTGGATGTGGACATACAACTCTACTCTAACTCCTCCAGTATTTTGTGTTAGAACATTAACACCTTTGGGAGGTAATAACAGAGGCGATAGGTGAGGTAAATCCTGCTAATCGGAATTTTGACACTCCCCACAACAACGTGGGCATACGGCTCTACCAGACGGAACGCCTCCAGTGTTTTATGTGTATGATGGCCATCATGGCTTTAGCAGAGGTAAATATGAAAACATTAGCACCTTGGGCTGGTAATAGCAGAGGCGATAGCTGAGGTAAATGCTGCTAATCTTAATTTTGACATCCTACAAAGCAAAGTGCGCATACAACTCTTCCACTTCCACTTCTTCAACTCCTCGAGGACTGAGAACAGCAAAAACTAATAATCCTGCCTGGGCCATCATCTGGATTATATTTCTGCACTGTAACACGCTTGAAAGAGTTGGAGGAGGAAGCAATGGCGAGATAAAGCCTCACAAAAAGGGGTGTGAGATGAGAGACGTGGCATATGATTCTCTCCCTGTCCAATTTGGAGTTCTCCACAACAGGAAGTGAGGCTGCCATGTCCCCTTTCCCCCACAATCCCTCAGGCGGGGCCTCCTCCCGCCTCCAAGCACGAAGTGCCAGCTCCAATCTCCGCTTTGCCGCCTCGCTGCGGGGCCCTCGGGACGAGATGAGGGGGCCGCCCTTCTGGTCCTGCATGGGGGACCAAGGCTTCTTGTGGTGCTGGTTTCTCTTCGGTAGACTCAATGAGATTTACATTACACAGCCACGTGTTCATTATCACAACACACATTACATTCTCTGCATATATTAGGAAGATTTTTTTTGTAATGAGGAACATAATCATTTTTATACAATTATATATATATATATATATATATATATATATATATATATATATATATATATAGACAGACAACAATTCACACTCACACCATCACTGAGTGGGAACTGAACCCATACTGCCCAAACTAAAGTTAGGCAAATGTACCACTACACCATAAGTGACTATATATGAAATGAATACATCTTTTTTAGTTATTTTGTATGACAAATAAAAATGTGCCAATTTTGGGAAATTTGTATGACATTACATTTTGTATGACACATGCTGTATTAATTTTGTATGGCAATTACATGTTTATTTTTGTCTCACATAATTATGATTAAATACTTAATAAACTTTTGTATGCTATTATATATTTCTGAATGACATGACCTCATATTTCTAATTATTCTACATTACATAATTAAATAAATGTGTTATTTTGTATGATGTTATGGTGCAGTTTTTTTATATTGCATGACAATGATTACATGATTTTTTAGTTCTTTTCATATGCCATAATTCCATATTCCTAGTTACATTTGTATTACATAATGACATTTTTTTTTTTTTTTTTTTGTCAACCGATGATGTAACCCTGACTAAATCCAGAAATTAATTTAAGTAAATCAGTGGAATTATCTTGTATTAATTTCTGATTAGTTATTAGAGTGACTTTAAAAAACCTAGTTTATATTGTGTTGATGAAAATTTGTTTGACGTATTTCATATTTTAGCAGAATAGCAGAAATTTATTGACATTATTAAAAAGAAAGGCACTGTTTATCCAGTAAACCAATAAAACGTGCAGCAGTGTCAAACAAATGTGACTAAAAATACGTAATTACAATACACAATACACATTGGGAAGATGATTATTTGGTGAGAAATAAACTCTTAAAGTATGCATTAAAAAAACAAAACAAAATCAAGCGCTGATCTGTCAGCAAAATCCTCAAAAGTAATTTATTGAAATCGATGTGGTAGTTTTTTGTGCTGACAGACGGACAGAGAAACAAATAAAGCTGAAGAGCTGGCCGGCGAAAAAGAAAGATGTGCTAATAAATCCACACATGCTGCGTATGATTCCCAACACCTCATTTGCATAGCATATTGTTCCCATTAGGCTTTTGAAATGACAAATTTGGCGTATTGTCCTTTGCTCACCACAGATGCGTGCATGTGTTGCACATGCGACACAGAACCTCGCCTGCACACAACGCACCGCCATCGAGAATGAAGCTCGAACATACAAAGGTCAGCCACTGCAAATTTGTCCAGGTGCCCCTACCCACAGTTCTAAACATGGAATTTGGTACACAAGGCAAACTAGGTTGTGTGTGTGTGTGTGTGTGGGGGGTCCCCCCAAAAAAACGTGAGGGGCAATTTTATGGGGGGCGTAGATAAATGGATTTATAATCCCCCTGTCACCCATATCAAAAAATGCCCCTGCATGGTAAGTCTGCCATTTTGCTCGGAAGCTGCCATTTCAGGGGCATTTTGGCCATTTTGAGATTCTGTCCGATTGCTACCGAGTTTAAGGTTTTGGAAATTCAGCCCCCAAAGCAGCTTTCACTTAGCTGTATGAGATTTCATATGCATGTCCATCTTGAGTAGAGCCACAAAAGAGACCCAAGAAGCTATGCCCAAAAAATCTTCCATTTCAGTTTGGAGCAACCATTTTGGAGTTATTTTAGTCATTTACAAGGATCCTGGAAACAAACCTGTTGGACAAAATTTGTCTGATTGCTACCAAATTTGAAGCATGTATGCTAGTTTCTTTGGGCAATGCCAAATTGAGAAAATGCTGGATTTTAGTGATTGCATGTGGGCAGAGCAGGGCACCGAAATGTAATAATTTGGCATAAAACATGAAACTCAAAAACCAGTTTAACATAGCTTTATGAAATTTTCTAGACATGTCCAACATGAGCAGACCCACAAAATAAGCCTCAGAAAACCATGCCCAAAAAGACGCAGGAAGTCTGCCGTCTTGGGGTCACTTTGGCCATTTCTAGTGCCCCTTCAAAATCGTGATGATAAAAATTTATTGGTGCCCCCTTTTGGCAGAAATGCGTACTGTACATGCGCTCACTGAGTTCTTGTTGTTCCAATTTTAAACCCTGTTCGCTCACAATGAGTTGTCCCTCTGGCTGTTTTTAAGAATTCGGTACATCTGTGGCTCACGGCTTCAAGTTTCATGCCACTCCCTTTAATGGAAAACAACACAGATTCTCCACTTTGATGTTTCCGGGTGGATTTGATCTCGCAGCAAAATACAGTCCTACCTCCATTTATGTGTCCCAACTTACAGTTTTTTTCAAATTACGAATCATCGCTTGGTTGATTTTTTTTTTTTTACTTTTGCTTCAAGCCAAAAGTTGAGCTATGAGCGAGCTTCAAATATGCCGCTGCTCGAGTGCCAAGCAATTAAGGTACTCTGCCCTTGCATGTGGGCCAGGAGAGTCACAGTCGCCGATGCACTTTCACATGTTTACTGAAGGGTCAGGTAGTCAAATACACAAATACAAAATGACAACACTCACCAGGAGGTGCTGTAGGCTACAACTCACGCCCAGAGGTTCACACGCAGACGAACCCAACCAAATTATCCAAAGCACACATCTAACTTCCAAATTCCTCCCCACAAAAATCTAAATTGCCCTTTATAAAACCAGTTATTTATTTATATTCTCTTTTATTGTGTTTTGTTGTGTTTTTATACAACACAGTGCTATTTTTCTTTATTAAAAACATGTAACATAAAAAATTCTTTTGTGGGGGCTGGAACGGATCAATGGCATTTCTATTCATTTCCATGAAGAAAATTTATTTGATATACTGTCCAGGTTCCTGAATATGGTAGAAAAGACGACACGGTGGACGACTGGTTAGAGCGTCTGCCTCACAGTTCTGAGGACTGGGGTTCAGTCCCCGTCCCCGCCTGTGTGGAGTTTGCATGTTCTCCCCGTGCCTGCGTGGGTTTTCTCCGGGCACTCCGGTTTCCTCCCACATCCCAAAAACATGCATTAATTGGAGACTCTAAATTGCCCGTAGGTGTGAATGTGAGTGCGAATGGTTGTTTGTTTGTTTGTTTGTGCCCTGCGTTTGGCTGGCAACCAGTTCAGGGTGTACCCCGCCTCCTGCCCGATGATAGCTGGGATGGGCTCCAAGCACGCCCGCGACCCGAAGTGAGGAGAAGCGGCTCAGAAAATGGATGGATGGATGGTAGAAAAGTCCATTTGTTTCAGTAGTACATTATACACACATTATATACTGTAGATTTTGGGGAATTCAGAAAATACTTTTCAGAATGCAAAGTCCTGCCTAATTTCTACATTAAAAATCATTTTCATTGTTTGTTTATTGTTTTTTATGTAATATTCTTGTTTCTAGAGGTAGTCAATTTGGGGTTTCAGTTTGCTGTAACCTATAATGCAAACTATCAATGCAAACTAGAACCAGTAGACATTCCAACAGCTTCTTCCCTCTTGCGATCAACTTCTTGAACACCTAACCTATAATTCCATTACAATAAGCTGGGAATTTTTTGACTTGAGTTCGTTGTCACATTTCTGTGGGGCCAATTATGTATTACTCGTGCACTCACTGTAGTTGTCTCGCCATGCTGCACTATTTGCATATACTGGCCACTCATGCCAGAGTAGCATCTGCTCCATTTGCACACTGATTGAGGAGTATCTGCAACATTTGCACCACCAACATTGTCCCAGATGATCGCACTATTCGTCACTTTAAACCGCATACACTCCTTGAAGTCTCAGCGCCCTTTGCACAATGGTCATTGCACCGTTCTATTGCAATATTAGTCATTCGAACTGCTCTAAGTGCTAGAGGACTCTGCATCTTTTTGCACAATTGTTTTTTGTCAATGTCTTTATGTCTCCAAAGTGTTCTGTAACTTGACTGTCTGTTGTACTAGAGCGGCTCCAACTACCGGAGACAAATTCCTTGTGTGTTTTGGACATACTTAGCAAATAAAGATGATTCTGATTCTGATAATCATCAAAATTATACATATGCGTATATATATATATATATATATATATATATACATATATATATATTTAAAAAAATCAAGAAATATTTCACTCTGAGTGTGTGTTGTACATCTCTTTCACTTTTTGAATTGAGCTACCTAACTAAATTAGGTTTTGACACCATTCTAATTATTGAGATGTCATGGCATGAATTGGACACGTAAGTCAAGGTATCACTGTAGTGCAAAGCTGGTATGATGCCTACATCTGTTAAAATGCCATGAAAGCCTCTGTGCCTCCCCCCCCCACCCCCGAAAAGGGGGACTGGACCGATTCCCAGTATGGAGAAACCCTGTCGAGGCAAACCCGGACGAGTGGTGCACAGACCAGCTCCATGTGTGAGCTGTATCTGGGCACGTAGATAACAACAACACATGGTTTAATCATTTTCACAAGTCTGACTGCACACATCAAAACCGTGTCGGACAGAATGTGGAACGCAGGAAGCACACATGCGACATAAGGGATTAGATTATTGTCAATAGCATGGGCGTGAACCCTATTCGCTTTGATGGCGAATAAAAACGGAGATTAAGAGGAAGTGGACTCGCTTACGTCCGGACGTAAATTTAGACCGATGACGCATCAAAAATAAATAAATAAATATGTTCAATACATGAGACAGACGATCATGATTTATTAGAAAACTAATAGTCCATATATCACAGTGTATATACATTGTATGCATGTGTGCTACACGCGCTTTGCATTTTACTGCAACATGGTGGCCCAATAGCAAAGAGCGCAGTTCGGCTGTAGTCAAAGTGAGAGGCGTCGTGCCAGGAGAGAAACCGGAGAACTTTTGTTACATTTGGACGACAATGCGACAGCATTGATTTTAATCTTAAACATATTCTCCTAATCTCAATAAGTATTCTGGTTAGATAAAGCAAGTCCATATTGTTCTTTTTGGGGGCAGTTCTTCTTCCTGGTTTAACAGAAGGCTTAAATTTATGACCTCTCATTATCTAATTAAGGACATACTAACATTGGGTCGCGATTTAATATGTTTAATATTAAATCACAATTACTTTTGTTTTTAGGGCGGGACCGTTACACACAAGACAATATGGAATTATGTGTGGTCGCTTCAAACCAAAATGACAGACTTCCTGTGTCTTTTTAGACATGGCTTCTTGAAAATGTTTTGGGTGTCTTCTCATGGTAGATATGTCTGCTAAATTGCATGCTGCAAAATTAAACTGGTTTTTGGGGAAAACCTTTCTTGAAATGACCCCTGGAAATGGCCAAAAATTATGCTAAAATGCCCGCTTTAAAGCAAAATGGCAGTCTTCCTACGTCTTTGAAGGCATGGCTTATTGAGACTTTTTAGTGGGTCTACTACTCATAATAGACATGCATAACAAATGCCATTGTCACGAATGGTATTTGAAGGTGAGGAAGGCAAGGCAAAAATGTGGAGGACCCAAGTGCAGGGAAGCAGGGAGGCAAGGCAGGAGAGCAGGAGTCTCAAAAAATGATACAACCCCAATTCCAATGAAGTTGGGACGTGTTAAACATAAATAAAAACAGAATACAATGATTTGCAAATCACGTTCAACCTATATTTAATTGAATACACTACAAAAACAAGATATTTAATATTCAAACTGCTAAACTTTATTGTTTTTAGCAAATAATCATGAACTTCGAATTTTATGGCTGCAACACGTTCCAAAAAAGCTGGAACAGGGTCAATTTTACTACTGTGTTACATCACATTTTCTTTTCACAACATTCAATAAACGTTTGGGAACTGAGGACACTAATTGTTGAAGCTTTATATGTGGAATTCTTTCCCATTCTTGCTTGATGTACAGCTTCAACTGTTCAACAGTCCGGGGTATTTTATGCTTCATAATGCGCCACACGTTTTCAATAGGAGACAGGTCTGGACTGCAGGCAGGTCAGTCTTGTACCCGCACTCTTTTACGATGAAACCACGCTGTTGTAACACGTGCAGAATGTGGTTTGGCATTGTCTTGCCTGGCGTCCATGAAAAAGATGTTCCTTGGATGGCAGCATATGTTTCTCCAAAACCTGTATGCACCTTTCAGCATTAATGGTGCCTTCACAGATGTGTAAGTTACCCATGCCATTGGCACTAACACAGCCCCATACCATCACAGATGCTGCTTTGCATATAGACTTTCAAGTTGCACCTACGGATGTAGCGCTGAACTGTATTTACTGATATTGTTTTTCTGAAGTGTTCCTGAGCCCATGTGGTGATACCCTTTACACATTGATGCCGGTTTCTGATGCAGTGCCGCCTGAGGGATCGAAGGTCACGGGCATTCAATGTTAGTTTTCGGGCTTGCCGCTTACATGCAGTGGTTTCTCCAGATTCTTTGAACCTTTTGATGATATTATGGACCATAGATGATGGAATCCCTAAATTCCTTGCAAGTGTAGGTTGAGGAACATTGTCCTTAAACTGTTGGACTATTTTCTCACGCACTTGTTCACAAAGTGGTGAACCTCGCCCCATCTTTTCTTGTGAATGACTGAGCAGTTTTATACCCAATCATGGCACCCACCTGTTCCCAATTAGCCTGTTCACCTATGGGATGTTCCAAACAGGTGTTTGATGAGCATTCCTCAACTTTCTCAGTCTTTTTTGCCACATGTCCCAGCTTTTTTGGAAAGTGTTGCTGTCATAAAATTCGAAGTTAATGATTTTTTGCTAAAAACAATAAAGTTTCTCAGTTTAAACATTAAATATATTGTCTTTGTAGTGTCTTCCATTAAATATAGGTTCAATATGATTTGCAAATAATTGTATTCTGTTTTTATTTATGTTTAACACAACGTCACAACTTCATTGGAATTGGGGTTGTATTTCATTTCCCAAAAAAGGGAAAACAAGAAAAATGGATAAAGCAAACTAAACAAAGTCCCACAGCAGAGTAACAAAGAAAGCAAACTAAACAAAGTCCCACAGCAGAGAGTAACAAAGAAACACTTGAATAAACCTAAAACTGGAAACAAAAGACGTGGCACAGACAGAGACAATGACACCTGACAATGACAATGAACCGACAATAACTGAAACAAACCAAGGAACTAAATACAAACAGATTGACGAGGCAACGAGGAACACCTGGACAAGACACCAGTGGCTGGAGGGAGCTGATTGGTTGGCACAAGGTAGAAGGTTGATGAGAACAGGTGGACACGAACTAAATGAGCACACAAGACATGAAAAAACATGGAACACAGGAAAACATGACACAAAACCAAACACAACCCAAACCAAAACATAGACCATGACAGTCATGTTGGTAAATGAAACTGGCTTCGAAGTCTGAAATTTCAAATATATTTAAGGACCCCATGGAAATGGCCAATGTGGGCTGAATCTGGCAGCTTAAAACCAAAATGTCTGACTTCTTATTCAATTTCGGGCTTGGGTCTTTGTGACGGTTTCATGCATCCTGTTATGAAACACACACCCACCCAATTTCATTATGATCTGTGAAACTGGCGTTAGAGGAAATCTAAGATTACGAATTAATCACAGAACTAAAAACCCTGTCAAGAAGCTATGCTACCTTGACATAGGTTTGTTCTAAATACCTTTCCAAGTCATTTGACTATCTTAACGCATCTCATCCCCGGACGTCCATATATACTGTATTCCATTGGTAGGAGGCCATGTTCTCGTTACCAACTTCATCTGTCTTTGCTTTTGTGCTGGCCAGGGAGTGGACAGTGAGCTCATTCAAATGTTGTTGCCGAAAAACAACACATGGTGGATAAAATCAGGTAAACGCTAATCAAAAGCATTCTCTTGCAATTATTTCATCTTATGTAGCTGTTAAAAAGCGTGAGGTTCAGGACCTCACGCTGTTTTTCGAAGTATACCGTGGTTTAATTAATGCACATTTCTCTGTCTTTTTATAGACTATTGTTTTATATTTTGGCATTAAAGGAATGATGGCTTTTCCACCAGTTGATTTTCTCGTTTGTAACCGGACGAGATGATGAAGTCTCCATAAATGTTCTGCTTCCTTTTTTCTGAAGGATCTATGGCAGAATAGGCCTTGAATCCGAGTCAGTGGTCAGTCAGTTTTTCCACAGGGACCAGTCCCAGCGTAGGTTACGTCAGGTCAGCGCTCAGAAGCGGGACGATGAGCGAGCTTTGGCCTCGTGAACAACACATTAACGTGAGTTAACATAATCCGTCCTTACAAAAAGCAACTTGCAGATCTCAAAAGGCGTCTTCAAAGGAGGACATCTCAAGTCTGGCAGCCAGAAAGCTTTGGCAAGCAGGTTTTGCTTTACTTAATCATTACGTGTGGCGTTTTCTAATTATATCCCTTCGCAACAGCTTTTCCTAAGAACTTTGTGTGAAACAAACATGATTTGGAAGGTCATTCTAGTTGCAGTACAGTGGCAAGAGTTTTAGATCATAGACAAAGAAGAGATAAGTGGAAATTAGTTTTTGTTGTTTTTTTTTTAAATCAGAAGCATAAATCTGGTGCTTCTAAGATCAGTCGGAACATAGCCAGAAGACAGTAGGAGTGGCCGATATCAGACAAGATGATTTGAACAAGAAGGGACGACAGGGATGATGACTCTGCATAGTCGCTGTCGCCATTATAATGCTAGAGAGCTGATTTTGAGTAAGTCCTGTTTTAAAAAACAACATCCACAGTCAGTCGACCTTTGAATATGTATAGACCTTTTCATAATGTTTGTAAACAAAAGGCGACAGGGTACTTCGTGTGGCAGAAAATGATTCATTGGCATGTAAATGAACCACTGACCTGAACTGAAAATGATGAAGCTTGCTGTGTTTGGGGTTGCGCCGCAAGTTATACCCCAAAAGGTTCTGGCTTTTCTCAATTTCTTTAAAAAAGGGATGGACTGTGAACCAAACCTCCAATGTTTGGTTGACTTGTCTTTGAGTCATTTAGCAAATCACAATGGCTAGCTTGCAAGCTAACATTAACGCTACAGCACGATATCCATTTCAGCATCAAAATAGCGCTTCTCTGCAATTAATCAGAGCAAAATAAAAGTCAATTTATTAAACAGTCCCTCAAAGATCATGTTTACGCTGTCTGAATTTCCACCATGTTGATTTTTGAAACAACTGTTAAAATGTAAATTACGCCCAGTAATCTCTCCTATACGTCACACATTCAATCTATGGCGGTAGAGAAGACTTCAATCATCTTCCGTGTGTGTGTGTGTGTGTGTGTGTGTGTGTGCAGCTTGAGTTTAGCACATACCCCAAGAGATGCATGTTTTACAGTTACTTGTGATAAAGTAGGGCTAATGTGGGCTAATATGCACAGCCAAAACAACATCTGCAATTTACACAAGGTGTTTTCTCAAGTTAGAAGTGGGCTGAATTATCCCCATTTGGGCAGACAGTGCCAGAAAAATGCTATAATGCATGAAACCTGTTGTTTTTCTTCATCTGAATGTAAACACGGTGCGCGCATTTGCCTTCAATGGAAATGACGACCTTCCCAGCATCGTTGCCACGTAGGGACGGCGTTTAGCCGGGCTGGTGTATCTACTGTTAATACCTATCCCCGGGAAGCCCAATCGAAGACGTTGTGTGCAGACATGTGACTTCCTTGTGTCATTTGATTGGTGAACTAGACTTAAAGGTCACTAGTGCTTAAATTGGATTAGAGCAAACAGCATCCAATGCAGAATTCGAAGTCATAGTCTAAACAGATAGGTAGTTGATAAATAAGTAATAATTAATAAATAAAAGTAGAGAGCGGCATTTAGATCATTGTAACGGAGTAAAGGTACTGTTTCTTCTTAACATAAATAAAGTAAAATGTATGCTGTATTAAAACTACTTTGACAAGTAAAGTCGATCCAAAATGCTAGTTGAGAACACATAACAGCAAATGTAACGCGTTACGAGCCACCTCTGGTGAAGCCATGTTAAAAGGTTATATTTAGACGGTAACTACGAAAGAAGCATTTAGCATGGTGTACAGTGATGAAATATTTGAGCGGCATGTGGCGTGATATATATGAGTATATGATGTGATATGGCATAGCACGGAATGGTATGATGTGATACGGCATGGCATGGCTGGTATGATACAGCAAGGGATGGTATGACATGGTATGTGGAATGACACTAAATGGTGTGACATGGCATGGCATGGTATGATGTGATATGATATGGCAGAGTATGTATGTGATGGCATGCTATGACATGACATGACATGGTATAGTATAATATATAATATATCATGACATGGTATGGTAGGTATGCTGTGGTATGATGTGATAAGGCATGATATATGATACAGTATGTCATTAGGAGTAAGATGTTTAGTCTGCGTTCAGTCGGACTAATGTAATCATTTGTAAAGGTACTCAATCAGTCAATTCATCCGAGGCGGGGAAAAGGGTGTTCCTCAGGGATTGCTCACCGAGAACCCGCAAAGCCTCAACTGTGTGAAGGATTACCGCTGATCCCGTGCTGAGGCGTCAGAGAAATATGCTTCTGCAACACATCCAATGCTTCTTTTATCAATCACTGGGCTGGCATTGACTCCTCTGTTTTTACAGGGCTATGCGAGAGGCTGAGGGCAGCGTTCCGTCTATTCCGACTTGTGCCAGCCGAGATGGAGCTTTGAAAATGAAATGCAATAAGGCCCCAATGGCAGAGGCCAAAGAAGGAAAAATGATATTCTTTTCATTAGAAAATCCCCCGGCCGTGGGCCCTTTGTTGTGGGGGCTTCTGCTTTTAACCAAAAACAGGTCTGGGCGGCCTCCTGTCTCACCAGTGCACCCCCGACATCACCATGCCCATATTTTTTCCCTCAGTGTTCAAGTCTTGCTAAGTTTTCTCACCAAGGGGTTTCTAAGTCCCAGAGGGTCAAAGGTGTGCTTACGCTTCGACCTGCGGTTTACCACGAATGCCGATACGTTCTATCCCACCCTGTCATGTTCTGATGGGGTCCTTCATATTGATCATGTTCTATCAAGTCTTTCCAAGAATAAAACGTTAACACCAGGCAGCTTTGGAGCATGTTTGTGGCGAATGAATGAGCTCCCCTGCTGGGCCTGGCCCCAGAGTCGGCGTCAGCGGAGGGCTGGGGGGCACATACTCCAGCTCAATAAATTTGAGTAAATTACTTTTCCGTCAACAACTAATTCACTATTTCATCTCTTGTATCAAAACATGCAAAAGAGCCCGTTATTCACATACACTCTGCACACTCTGCGCATCCTCTCTCTGTCTCTCTCTCTAATTTTGTCAGGATGGACAGACGCAATCCTACAAGAATAGAAACGGAATTTCCAAGATAGTTGGAATATTAAAGTCATAGTTCAGCGGGGTAATAAATTCATTTATATGTTATAATAAGTTATGATAACAAATTTGTATTTTTTAGATGAAAAAAGCTGTAATGTCATGGGAATAATGTGATCTATTTTCAAGAAAAAAGTTGTCATTTTAAAATGAACAAACACCTACTTTGTCGGTATGAAAAGTCGTCATTTTACGAGAATGAAGTTGTATTATTCCTGGATCAAGTTGTAATATTATCACATTTAAGTCAAAGTTTAACAATGAAAGAAAGTCATATTTTATGTTATGATTTTATGTTATGATTTTTAGAGAAACAACGTTAATATGTGTTATTTTTACAAGAGTATAGACTTATTTGGGGAAAAATGTCGAGGGACACATTTGAACACGTGAATTTCATAAATCCAACTTTATTTTTGTAATATTACACGTTTTGTTCTGGAAAAGAAATTCATTCTAAAAAAAAATGCTTTTTTAAAAAAAAAAGACTGCTCATGCAGGGATGTCAGATTTATGTGATGATATGACACATAAAACTAGAGCTTTTAATTAGCCCGAAGCTAACGTAGGGAGGAGTCATTGGTTTATTATACTTGTTTTCTTTTAGTGGTGGGCCGTTTGTCATAAATTGGAATGCATAATCATTTATTGCAAATAATTATGCAAACCCCCAAGCTACAGCTCGAGGTCCCCAGTTTGAGAACCACTGGTGTAGAAAACCAACCATAAAAGTAAGGCAATCTCATTTTCAGTCCTGCTCGTTTCCACAGTGAGTCAGTCTACTGGCTCTGAAACACATTTTTCCCCCTTTTTATAGCTGAAACCGATCCTCCAATTTCAGCTTCGGATGTTTTCCGCCTTGTGAAAATCAAAATCCCGACGATTTCATTTCAAACTGCTCCGTTAAATGATGCATCTGTTCACGTCTTATCAACGGGAGCTTGCTTTTCAACTACATGCTGTTCTAATGTTGCATTATTAGAAGACGTTTATCCCGTAACACTTGACTTCTCCTCTTTGGAGGTTTCGTTCCTGGAGAGCAGAAACCCTAACTGTGGTGCTCATGCACCACTGGGGGTGCATGAGTGCATGAGCGCACTCTAGGGGGTGCGGGCTAACTCTGTGAGGGTGTTGAAAGTTCGATGACGTAAAGCCAACATCACTACAGGCTAAACCGAGTTTGTTTGCTTGTCATTTTAGTTCAGTTTAGTTTTTGGCAGGTTGATGTGCAGTTGTGGTTCCGGATACAGAGGTGCGCCAAGTCTATCGGCGTGTCCAATGGGGTGCATGGCTTAAAGTTGAGGAAACGCTTTTTGATAACAAAATCACTATGCTAAACAGGTGTTTAGATATTTTGGAGAGGCGTGTCGATGGGGCTTGTGGTGACGAGGATGGGGGTGCACCGAGTCTGTCGGGGTGTCGAAGGGGGTGCGTGACTACAAATGAGAGAGAAACGTTTGGTCTATAACATAAATTGAACAAACCTATATGCTAAACTGTGTTTCTTTGTGTCCACTGGATATGATAAACAGGTTGGTTTACATTCTTTGGGATGGGTTGATTCGGGGCTGTGGTGTCAAGGATAAGTGCATACAGAAGAGTGTGCATGGCTTGGAAAGACTGTTGTATGACATAAAAACAAAAACTGCTAAAATATGTGTTTATTTATTGACTTTATTATTTATTTTTTTGTGGCAGCACGGTGAGCAACCGGTTAGCACATCTGCCTCACAGTTCTGAGGACCGGGGTTCAAATCCCGGCCTCGCCTGTGTGGCGTTTGCATGTTGTCCCTGTGCCTGCGTGGGTTTTCTCCAGTACTCCGGTTTCCTTCCACATCCCAAAAAACATGCATGGTAGGTTAATTGAAGACTCTAAATTGTCCGTAGGTGTGAATGTGAGCGTGAATGGTTGTTTGTTTATATGTGCCCTGCGACTGGCTGGCGACCAGTTCAAGGTGTACCCCGCCTCTCGCCCAAAGATAGCTGGAATAGGCTCCAGCACACCCTTGTGAGGATAAGCGGTACAGAAAATGGATGGATGGATTTATTTTTGTAGCTTCTGCCTTGTTGATGCACATAGGCGTGTGCCAAGTCTGTCAGGGTGTTGAACTGGGTATGTGGTTTAAAATGTTTTGGGAAAGACCTTTCTACAACGTGGACTTCTAAAAAAATAAAAATAAAAAAAAATAAAATTTTTTTTTTTTTTTTTTTTTTACATTTTTGGGGTTTTCGTGGATTGTTGGAGGGTTATGGTGTCGAAGAGGATATGTGTGGCTAAAAAGGTTTGGGATATAAAACCAGGACATCTATATGCTAAACCAGATTGAATTTTTGTTTATTTTAGTGTCAAGGATTGGGGTGCATCGAAGGGGGTGGATGGGTTAAAAAAAAATGTAATGCTGTTTTACTTGACAGCCTTATATTTCCTTATTTCGGAAACCAGCCACTAAGAACTTAAGTGGCCTAACTCCATTCTTGTCTAAATCAAGGTTTAGTCATAACTATGACATATAGGGGGCACTCCTGTATTGCACGCAGCCCTTAATCTGACTCATCAGTGCAACACTGGGCCAACTCCCATTTCTTAGATTAGCCAGGGCTTCACCAACCACAAAAACATCCCAGAGAGTGTGGTTCAGAGAATGACAGGAGACTCAGAAAGTAAGTAGTTATTTATCTTGGGTGCCAGTGCATCTGCATGTTACTCTAAATGAATGGAATATATCATCTATCAGGAATTATTCATAGATTTTACAAATGTCTGGATTTAGACCGCTATTGCATATTTTTTTATCATTAAACTAATTATTACATCTTATATATTCTAATAATGTCGTAAATAAATACTATTAAATAAATGATTGTTACTTATTATTGAGCTGTTTTTTAAAACTCTCCATTAATCCAGTTTATAAAATGCTTTATATCCTGTTCAGGGTAACGGGTGTGCTAAAGCCTATCCCAGTTGAATTCAGACAAATGGTGTGCTGCACCCTGGACTGGTCAGCCGCCGGGCTCATATAGAGATAGACAACCATTCACTCTCACATTTACACCATCACTGGGTGGGAACCGAAGTCAGGCGACTGTATCACGACACCATCAGTGACTTTTTATTGAACTAATTCAAACATTTTTTTTTTTTTTTTTTTATTCAATCTGAGTAAAACCACAATTTCTGTAAAAACAACTATCCAGAAGAACTCATCATTGCCATTTTAATAACCAAGATGTAATTCCCCTAGATTTTATTGCAGCCATAAAGGTTTAAATGCCTTTCCTGCAAAATGACAACAATGGAGTTAACCCACTCTAATTCTCAGCGGCTCAAATGTGGCTTGACTTTTGGTTTCAGATTTGATATATTCGGGTGGTGTGCTGTGCCAGATCCCGTAGCGAGGTGTGCATGCAATCCCTCGTTCTTGCTGAGTTAAAAGGAGGTAGTGATGGACAACGCTAAGTGCTCACCGCAGGAAGGAAGCGCGGATCTGTGTTCACTTTCGGAGGCAGCTGCTCTTTTTTATTTCGTTTTTCTTTTTTCTTTTTTTTAAAGAAATTGTCACGAGAAAAGAGAAAGTCGTTGCTTGTAAACCAGGAACTAAGCTGCTTCAACAAAAAAAAAAAAAAAAAAAACACTACAAAACAATTCTTAGTGGCGGGCGTCACTCGCTAGCCTATTTATCGCCTCTCAAGAGATCCTCTCGCCTGCACATGTGCACATAAAGACCAGTAAAAAAAAAAATGATAGATTTATCCCTTTGAGCTAAATATATTCCTCAAGTTGTCTTCGGATTGATTAGGCAGCGCTCCGTGTTTACGTGCAGCTGTCGCAAATTAGGTTGGGGTTTCATAAAAATAAATATCCGGCTTTATGGAGCCGAAGGAAAGGATACAATTAGATGCTTGGACGGACGCATCGTGCGACAGGATTTGGACAGAAAAAGACAAAGAATGCATTGTCACAGAGAAGAAGATTCAGAAATACAGTTGAAGAGAAAGCATATGAAAAGCGATTCGTGGCTGCTGTGTTTCGCAGTTTTTTATGCTGTCGTTAATTATCAACATCACGTTGAAGCGTAAAAGTAATACCGATACTATAGTCTTAATATAAATGACCATTCATTTGTTAAATGATGTAATGCATTTATTCAATTATGTCATTATTAAGACTATTGTTATTACTGTCCATATACAGCTCTGGAAAAAATGAAGAGACCAAATGGAACACTGGACCTTTTTTGGTATGTTGACCGTTTTTAATTTTCCACAAATAAATGCTCTAAATGACTGTAGATGATTTATCTGAATTAAATGATTTATAGTACTTGATCTGTAATTTGCTTGTTGTCAATGGCTTAAAGGATTAAACAAAGGTGTTAATTTTCTTCGAACATCAACCTTTAAATTGCAAAATCTATATAAATACGTCTTTTTTTCCAGAGCTGTATGTTTGTTCAACAAATCAACAATTTTCAATTACTTTCAAGTCCTGGGTTTAAATGGACGTGTGTTTAAATGACTTCTTTTTAAAATAAACATAAATAAATACAAATCATGAAAAATATATATTTTTGAAATATAACACATTAAAAAAACTTCTGCTGGCTTTAATTTTGTTATTTTTTCAATTTTCAAACACCATACATAAATGGTACAATAACTATACAGACTTTTGCTCATTTCCTCTTTTAATATATTATTCCTTTTTATGTTTATAATTTTTTTAAATTGCCACCCAAGAATACCTGGGATGATGAATATATTGAGTTTTGTTCTTTTCTTCTTTTTAATATATATAGTATATATTAGGGCTCGCCCTTTAAGTCCACATCAATCAAATCAGGTGAGTGTGGCGGTTGTCCACATGATTTGGCTCTCTGAGCACACAATGTAGTCCGCAAGAGGAATAAAGAGCTCAGCAGTCAACCTTTCGCCATAGATGATGACATCGTTGATGTCAATGAAGAGTACAGTATTTGGGTGCCAAGACTCAAGCTTCTATGAAGAGGGGATCCGTAAACTCTACGACCGCTGGAATAAGTGTGTAAATACACAATGGGATGACATTGAAAAACATTTTTTGTACCACATGCCACCAACATTCCTATTAATTTGGCAACACTTCACATACTGTATATGGTGGTAAAAATATATCTCTTGTTTTATTTTTTTGGTTGGAATGAATGTGCAGAATGTATACAATCAGCTGTTTTATATTTTGTAACATTTCTGTGGCCACTTAAATGAAGGTTTTCATCAAATGTATCATTCATTAAATTATCGTTAGGTCCTGAACTTCAGTCTGTGCTTATAAAATGATATAAGGTGTGTATGTAGGTTGCCAGGTATATTGGAAGTAGGTTGGTAAATTGCAGACTTGTTGGTAGATTGTATAACAGTAGATTGTACACATATATCTCAAGTCACTTGGTAGATTGTAGTTTGTAGGTACAGTAGGTAGGTAGACACATCGATTGAATTTAACTAGATTGTATGATTGTAGGTATGTAGGTTTATAGTAAGTAGGATGGTAAGAATACAGTAAGTAGGTTTAGGTAAGTAGATTACTGGTGTATGTTAATGTAAAGTGCCTTACAAGTACAACCCCAATTCCAATGAAGTTGGGACGTTGTGTTAAACATAAATAAAAACAGAATACAATGATTTGCAAATTATGTTCAAACTATATTTTGTTGAAAACACTACAAAGACAAGATATATAATGTTCAAACTGATAAAATTGTTTTTAGCAAATAATCATTCACTTAGAATTTTATGGCTGCAACACATTCCAAAAAAGCTGGGACAGGGTCATGTTTACCACTGTGTTACATCACCTTTTCTTTTAACAACGTTCAATAAACGTTTGGGAACCGAGAACAGTAATTGTTGACGCTTTGTAGGTGGAATTCTTTCCCATTCTTGCTTGATGTACAGCTTCAGCTGTTCAACAATCCAGGGTCTCCGTTGGCATATTTTACGCTTCATAATGCGCCACACATTTTCAATGGGAGACAGGTCTGGACTGCAGGCAGGCCAGTTTAGTACCCGCACTCTTTTACTACGAAGCCACACTATTGTAACACGTGCAGAATGTGGTTTGGCATTGTCTTGCTGAAACAAGCAGGGGCGTCCGTGAAAAAGACATTGCTTGGATGGCAGCATATGTTTCTCCAAAACCTGTATGTACCTTTCAGCATTAATGGTGCCTTCAGAGATGTGGAGGTTACATTGGCACTAACACAGCCCCATACCATCACAGATGCTGGCTTTTGAACTTTGCGTCCGTAACAATCCGGATGGTTATTTTCCTCTTTGGCCCGGAGGACACGATGTCCACAATTTCCCAAAACAATTTGAAATGTGGACTCGTTGGACCACAGAACACTTTTCCACTTTGCATCAGTCCATCTGAGATGACCTCGGGCCTAGAGAAGCCGGCGGCGTTTCTGGGTGTTGTTGATAAATGGCTTTTGCTTTGCATCGTAGAATTTCAAGTTGCACTTACGGATGTAGCGCCGAACTGTATTTACTGACGTTGGTTTTCTGAAGTGTTCCTAAGCCCATATGGTGATATCCTTTACACATTGATGTCGGTTTTTGATGCAGTCCCGCCTGAGGGGTCGAAGGTCACGGGCATTCGATGTTGGTTTTCGGGCTTGCCGCTTACATGCAGTGATTTCTCCAGATTCTTTGAGCCTTTTGATATTATTATGGACCGTAGATGATTAAATCCCTAAATTCCTTGCAATTGAACGTTGAGGAACATTGTCCTTCAATTGTTCAACTATTTTCTCATACACTTGTTCACAAAGAGGTGAACCTCAGTGACCCCCACACAAGCAGCAGATGTGGACGAGATCAAGCCCTCGCATAATCAAATCCTCTTTGTTCTAGCCTTAACGATTAGCATAAATTGTTGGGAAAAAGACGGCGAGGCCTGATTAAAGGCCTTGTCATAGTCCATCGCCGTTTTTTCCCTGGTCGTCACCAACCCACCAGCCGCCTGGAGGACATGTTAAAAGGAGGACATGTTACCAGGAAGACGGTAAGCGGGAGATGGCAGCCGGGCTCTTATTTCAGTCCGGCTTTTAAATCAAAGCTCGGCAGATTGTCAGCGAGCTTTTTATTTGCTTTTTTACGAGCGATGCGACTTTGATGGCTTTTAATGGGGCTTCATTTGGCGTGGCAATGACTTCTTTAAGCACCCCCACACGCCAGTAAACTGTACTGGTTGACAAGGGAACAGCCATCTGAAAAGCAACAGGGTCATCAGAGATTATTGAATGCATAATCTCTGATGACCCTGTTGCCCTATACTTTGTGTGTGTGTGTGTGTGTGTGTGTGTGTGTGTGTGTGTGTGTGCGCTCCCCAGGGTGACCTACCTCACATCCTGGCTCCATCTCTACACACACAAGCTCTTTGGCATAGTCGCATTCCCTGTTCAGTGGCATGGCAACTTCCAGTCATGTCAAGCTAATCAGCGTCCACTGCTGGAATTGCAATTTTTTTATTTCACGTTTTATGTCTCATCATATCGCTGCAATTTTGAAGGTAAGTTTGTTACGATTGAGAGCTAGCTTACGGTCATGCTGACTTAGTGTAGTTGTGCTTATGCAATACAGACGCGTTATGATGATTGCAATAATGACTAAAATGTTGGTAATGTCTTTCGGTGTCACAGTATTTTTGGGTCAAACACGTTTTATTGATTCGTTGCTTGCGCTGTGCGAAAGCACAGCATTAAACCTCATACGTCGGCAGCCTTAAGTGGTGTCAACCATTTATATGAGGCTGGCAACCATTGGGTTGTCAGCATGAGTATTAGTTTGTAGTTTAGCTTAGTGATTAGCACTAAAGCGAATAAACACAGAAGTGGGTGATTTTTGCTAGCATGAGTTCGACCCCGGTTAGTTAGCCTGTCTATGGCGTTTCCCGTTATGTGTTAGCGTTAAGCTAGCGGACCTCCGTAAGACAATTTGCTGCCTTTGCATTGTCTCTCCACGATATAACAAAAAATCCCTTTGTAATGATTTGGGAGTAGTGAATGAGCAGTTACTGCATTTGGAATCGTTCACTCATTCCCTACTTCCTAATGACATTTCTAGGATTTTTTGCCGACTTTTTAGTTAAGTATATAAAAATAGGGACTGCGCAGGCAATGAGTGAATGATTCCCAACACAGGCTATAAGAGTTAGCGTCACCTTTCGCCCAGCTGTTGGCGCAAAAAGAACAACACATTAGGAGCATGCAGCAAACAGGCATTAAATTGTCTCCGGCTGCGTAATCAATGGAGATTTATGCAAAAAGGACAACAAACAAACCGCCCACCTCCTGCGCCATTATCACCCTAACCCCAGCTCGCTTCCTAGAGCCAAGAACTATTGCTGTGCATATAATAAAACAAAAATAATGCCAACTTGATGAAAATAAAATGGTGTGTTTTAATTGCAACTGTTTCAACTGATTACAGACCAAGCTCAAAATGTTCTGTACAGGCATTCTTAGCTGCCTTTCAAGTGAAAAAAACATAAATGACAGTGATGTCATGATGCAAAATAAATAAATAATAATAATAATTTCAGGGATTTCACTTTTTTAAATTTGTTTTTCAAAAACAACACGAATATACAGTCTTCGCTCACCATAGCGCGATCCACTTGCGGTTTCACTCGATTGCAGATTTTTTTTAAAAAAAACATACATATATTTAATTGTATATCGCAGATTTTTCGCTATATCATGGGTTTTTGTGGTGGTAATTTTTCCACACTGACTTTTACTACAGACATAAGTGGCAATAAGTGTCAGTAAGAAAAGAGTGCGTGAAAGACAGAGAAGGTCAAATGTTTGGGATCATTACACCAAAAAAAGAAGATAACGTGCAATGTGTCTACTTCTAATCAGAACTGGCTTACACAACTTCACGTCTACGGTAAAGTAAACATTGTGAGCTAATTTTAATATAGCCTACCAGCCCTACTTAGAGGTACAGTACATATTGTAATCCTTCCACAGATGGTCATATAGCCACAGCCGCTGGTGCAGGTTCAATCGCTTTATTGAACAAACAGTAACAAAATAAACACATAACAAGTCGGGTTGTCACGATAAAAAAAAATATTGAATCGATTATCCTAAAGATATTTTGTTGAGTACTCGAGTAATTTTTTTTTTTTTCAATCTTGTTTTATTTTTACTACTAACACATTTTATTATCAGTTATACTTCTATCCTTAAATTGCATATATTGGTACTGAGTGTATGGTATAAACTGTACTGAATTTGAGGCAATAAAATCAGCCTTTGCTAAATGGTTATGCATTCGTTATTAGCATTAGCGTGCTAGCGATGACCATTTTAGGTTAAAGAAAAACGCTAACTACCATTCATCTCACTCATACATCATGTTATATGTACATAACAAATCTAATAGTGTCTTATGACTTAAAGATGCTCTTCTGTCGTTTTTGGCAATGCTTTCCCACTGGCCCAACAGTGGATCCGTCTGCAAGAAATGCCGGTGCGGTAAACATGGACAATGGCCAAATGGTTCCAGGAGGCGCAAATTGCTTCCGAGGAGCGCAAATATGCTTTTCTTAATACTTTTCATTGCCTCAAGACCGAAATGTTTGCGTCGACCAATGTTTGTGGTCGACTTAGCTGAGTTAGCTGATTTCTTTTTTTTTCACAGCCCTATTAACAAGCACACTCATACTCTGGCTGCATGGCCACAATGCAGACTGACTAACATGTAGCCACTAGCCAGTTAACATGCCAGCTACTATCCTGAGCCAACAACAGCTAACTCTACACTCTCATTCACTGACTTCCACGTCACTCAACAGGCCAGGCCCTGCCTTTTAAAGCCACACACATTCAGTCACAGATACTACACTGTAGAACACGAGGATGGCGACAAAAAGTGGACAAAAATAATATCTGTATGTCACATGCACATTTTGTATTGGTAGTATGCATAAAGCTTTTAAATGTATATAAATAATATAACTATATCGTTATGACTTCGCAGATTTTCGTCTATCGTGGGGGGTTCTGGAACGTAACCCCTGCGCTAAACGAGGGACTACTTTAAACTCGTAAGGTCTCACTTTAGGTGATACTGTATGTTTGTTTGTCGGTGGTGTGCTGTGAGACTTTTTTTAACCTAAAATTTGGTACCCCGCCTCTTGCCTAGAGTCAGCTGGGATTGGTTCCAGCACAGCCACAACCCTAGTGAGGATAAGCGGTACGGACAATGAATGGATGGATTGATGGAATGGATGGTTGGGAAACACTGACACGTACAAACACGTACATGGGAAAAAAAATCCAAATCAGGATCCTGGGGACACATGGGAGTCAAGAAGAGCGCCATACGAGTGGGATTCTGTGGCTAGTAATCTGTCCCAATTCAAACTACTCTATGATGTCACCAATCACCTGGTACGGAGAAAATGATTTGATGTCACATGCGACCGCACGGCGGTTCGTCATCATCCGTCAACGTCACATTAGGGGTGCTTCGAGGAGGGGTTAAACCCCACACATGGAATGATGTTTACCACCCTGGAGTAGAAGAAGAACAGCTATGCATCATCTTTAAAGCAACGTGTCACTTTTGGCCACATGCACAGGCCTGCTGGGAATCACCAGTCTCTCATGATGGTGTACTAAAAGTCCTCAATCACGACAAACAGACTCTGGTATCCTCGAACGACCGGGTAACGGCGAAAAAACACCCTGACATACTAAACTATCCACACTGTCTCGGACGAAACGAAAACGTGTTCGAAAATCTCCGACCGTAAGATGAGAGTTCAGCGCCTGGGGTTCGAGCGTTCAAATAAAACTACCTGAATGTTACGTATCTACCCAGAGATAACATCCCCAAACTGTGGTGTGCTTTGGATAGATAGATAGATAGATAGATAGATAGATAGATAGATAGATAGGGATGCTTCCATTCGTCAACAGGAATCCAACCTGTTTATATATTTGTCAAGTACTTTTTTTCACTTTTTTACATGTATGGTATAAACGGACTGTGTGTCGCGGTAGGTTGTACGAAAGTGTCTTGTCACGAACAAGAGAGAGATGATGCAGTCCGTGGAGTAAATAGCAAACGCTATATAAAAAAGCCAGTGGCATTCAACTTGAGCCGTGCAGTGAGTCAGCGTCACTCATGGCACGCTTTTTAGTTGTATAACTGGAAATATACAACTTGTCATCAAAAGCACTTTATCAATCTCTTTTTCCTCTTTTATAGTTTGAGGTGTCACAAAAGCAAAAAATATTAGCGTCAAAGTTGGCTTGAGATGTTTCTTCTCGCAAAAAGCTTGTTTTTGGTGAAACCAACCCATGTTCTACTGCTGATTACTAAAGAACGCAAAAATCAAGAAACAAACATTTTTTTCTGGTGCAATAAGAGAGTCTACTCTTTCTTGTGGTAGGTTCGTGCTTATATTGCCACAGAACACAATATTCTGTGGGTCTTGAAAGATCAGTCAAAATGCTGTGCTTTAAAAACAGCTCGCGGTGAATACGTTTAAGGCACAGGCCATCGTCCTCCACCTTGATAATGTGAATTCTACAAAGCCACAAAATTGCCTTCCCTGTTTTTTACGCGTCAATTTAACAAGGTCTGCAACATTGTGTAAATCTTGAAATAAGATAAAGTTTGGATAACAATAATAATAACATCAAAGGCGAGGCTGAAGTTATGAGGGATATGATATGTTTTGTTTTTAGGTCACACAATGTTCCATGAAACACCCAAAAAATCGACAGAACACAGTGTCCTATTAAAATGAATTGGTTGAACATTTAAAAGTACAGCTAATGAACATCCATTACACGGCCCATTTAGCTGGTCTATTTTTGACATTTTCACAATTACGCACGATGTGTTTTGTCGGCAACAGTAAAGATGAGTTGGCCCTCGTAAAAAATATTTACGAGACAAACAAAAACAGGGCAAAAAAACTTTTGTTTCTCAGCTTCACACTTGTAAAAATTCGAGTCATTTTTATTCCAGCCTCAATTTTGAATCCCTTTTTACAACTCCATACTTGAATCTGCCTTTTTACTGCCTTTTTATGTTGGTTTTCATCACGAAGCATTTTTTTTAATGGCTCACACCTTTATTGCATGGGAAAGCAGGAAATGTGTCTGAAAAGCGCAGCAGGTAACGACGTTACTGCCTTTCCCCACTGAGCCGATACGCCGACATATTGAATACCACCATGACAATGACATCATGGATGCCAACTTAGCACCCTTGCTGCTAGATTTGGCTACATTTCAGACTACCCCAGCTACTCCCCGACCCCGACCCCCCGCCCACCCCCAAAAAGAAAAAACACCAAGCAACAAATGTAGGTACTTTTAAAATATGACAGTATTTACTCTACATCCACACCATGCATTTAGGATGTACACGATCATGAACCCATGTTACACAATCGACTGTATTCACTCGTTCAATTGTTCAACACAAACAAAGCACCTTCACATGAGGGTCATCAATATCATTAGCCTGCATAGTAGCCTAAATAACAGTGGATAAGTTATAATAACAAAGGATAGGTTCCCCCCCCCCCCCCCCCCCAAAAGAAAACTGCGATTAGGTGAATATGCAGAAATATGGAACACCGCAGTGACGTTGAGCTGTATTTAGTGTGACAATAGCAGACCGGTGGAAGCGCGAGGGCCAGGACACGATGACACCTTGAGAATTGGACACATGTGCTACGAGCACGTGGAAGAGTTTTGCCACTCAGCTGAAGCTGGCAGCGGCGTTTATGCGGCCAGGCGCAGGATGCAGATTGACACAGTTTGCGCAGGTAAAGGCGCGACGCCTCCAACGGACCTCTGCGGGGGTCCCACTCAACTGATATCCGACAATGCCACTGCATTTTCACCATCAAATATAATGTATCCCATAGGTGTGGAGACCAATAAATAGAAAGTAAATATGCTACATTGTTGCCAGAGCCGTTAGATTTGAAGTAAATGTGGTACATTAGAGGTGTATAGACCTTTAAATAAAATGCAATTAGACCATCAAGCATGATGTAAATATGCTACATTGCAAGTGTACACATTGTCAAATGCGATGTAACTGTAGTATGCTACAGGCGCTCATCCCATTAAATACTGTATATACTGTAAGTATGAACCATTAGCGATGCACAGAAATATAATGTGCAGGTAATATGGTACATCAAAGGTGTGCAGTTATTTTATATGTTAGATTAGAGGTGGACAAACCACTAAATATAATGTAAATATGCTACATCTAAGGTGAAAAGACCAAATATGATGTAGATGCTGTGTGGTACATTATAGGAGTACAGACCTATAAATATTATGTTCATATGTTAGAGGTGAAATTATCATTAACTATGATGTAAATATGCCACTTTAGATGTGTGTAGAACATTAAGTGTAATATAAATAAGTTAGAGGGAGACAGACTGGAAAATATGAAATTTGGTACGTTAGATGTATTTACATATTGCCATACATAAAATTGTTAATCTGGTCAATTAGAGGTGCAACGACTGTTAAATGGGGCAGAAAATTAAATATAATGCAAATATGTCAGAGGGACACAGACCAATGGATATGATGTAAATATGTTATAGGTGCACAAACCATAACATATGATGTGATTATGGTACATTTGATGTGTGTAGATCAATATAATATGATGTAAATATGCTGCAGTAGATTTGTATTGAGCATTAAATATTATGTAACCATGTTAAGAGGCGCTCTGACCATTATTTGGTACATTGCTTTTGCATACATATTTATACATAACGTAAATATGGTCAATTAAAGGGGCACAGACCATTAACCCTGACATAAATATAAAGCATTTGAAGATTAAATGTCATATAGAAAGGTTAGATGTGCACAGGTCATTAATTAAAACTTAGCTATATAGACAACATTAATTATAATGTAAATAAGTTTGACGGGCACAGATCATGAAATGTTATTTGGTGCGTTAGATGTGTGTAGATAATTATATGTTAGAGGTAAAAATAGGGTCACTTGGAGGTGCACGGACTGTTAATTATGATGTAAATATGTTGCATTAGAACATTAAATATGATTAAATGTGATGTAAATATTTCAGAGGGTCCCAGACCACAGAATACGATGAGAATACGATGATGTATCGTGACAGATATGGTACACTAGCGGTGCACAGAAAAGTAAATATGATGTACATATGTTCCTTTAGATGTGTACAGAACGTTAACTCTCTGGATGGACGGGTTGAAATATTTCAGAGGTGCGTCGACCCTCCAATAAGAAAAAACAGTTTTTGACATGCTAACCAAACGCAGGCCTAGAAGCTTTCCCAAGCTATTTGCTGGACCCAAAAATAGAATAATTCCAATTCTAGCCTAATGAAATAAAAGCAGGACAATGTGATTACGAACCACAAGAGTTGCTTTTAAACAGCAGACCTTAATTTCGCTGAGGGGTTCATTCCTCATCATCACTTACAGGTGCCGTCTCCAACACGACGCAGACGGCGGTCCGAACGTCCGACGGGCCAATAAGTGTCGACTGGGGCGGGGTGGGCGTGTTGGCGTGTGTGCAAACACTTGGCACCTTCACACGAAGAGGTGTGCGTGGATTCCCTCCTCCGAGTGCAAAGGTGCCAGCTATTGTTTTCAGTGCAGATTGTTGCTTAGCATGGCTTTCAAGCCATGAACAAAGCATGTGCCAATCCAGATGAAAATCGGATTCCTCTTGTCATGTTTTGAGTCACGATGAAAGCGTTTCTCCATGCGCAAAGATGACATGCAAGTTTGTGAAGCCTTTGTAATTTTCAATTTAATACTTTGGAAAATTCGATTGAAATCTCTTTTGAGGCGGTCGTAATGGTTTTTCACTGTTTTTCTTCATGCTGCACATTTACAGCAGAGTAATATTTATTTGTAGTAATACTATTCATGGCAGGGCTTGGTCCCTAATAGCAAAAATCCGCCGGTAACTGACAGCGGTTTATACAGCACTTGAATTGCCTTGAGAGGCCATAAGATAGCAGTGAGCAAGTACTTTTGTCTAAATAAAGCTCTTAGACCGTCTTCAGCACCGTGCTGCCACCAGATGGCACCAAAGCAATACTGATATTGTTTTGGCCTGAGCACAAAAACAGCAAATAGGTGAGTTTTCAGCAAATAACAGAGGATAGGCTACAAATAAAATGCTAAATCCAACCAGGCGAGTAACTGACACATTTGACCATATTTGTGACACCTTCTTCATTTTGCAATTTAATACATGGACAAATTACAAAAACGTTTTCAAAGCAGCTGTAATACTGTGTGAGATGTTTGCTTCATGCTGCAAAATTTACAACCAAGTCATATTCATTTGTAATAAATAGCTTACAATGGCGCACCTGGTACTATTGGAGCTGCAAGACTTGAACAAACATCTTTCAACACCATCGTCTGTGGACTTAAACGTAGGTCTTTGCTGACACCTGGTGGAAGAGTTGAGAACTGCAGGGAAACCAGTGCTAAGTCAGGGCTTTTTTCCCCAACAATGACATATATATATATATATATATATATATATATATATATATATATACCATTTGCACAATTGACATTGTCCCAGATTATCGCACTACTACTAACTTTAAACTGCATACATTTCTTGAAGTCTGTGCACCATTTGCGCAATGGTCAGTGCACCAGACTATTGGTCTATTAGTCATTTCAAACTGCTCTAATTGCCAGAGGACTCGGCATCAATTTGCACATGTTTAAAAATAAAACAAATGAATACAATTGTCCCGGCATTACCACATTACTGGTAACCTTTTTTGCTCAGTGACTGTGTTTTTATGTCTCAAAAGTGTTCTACGATTCTGTTGTCGTACTAGAGCGGCTCCAACTACCGGAGACAAATTCCTTGTGTGTTTTTGACATACTTGGCAAATAAAGGTGATTCTGATTTTGATTCTGATTCTGAAAGCGGTAAATAAGAAGTTGTGAAAATTCACTGATGGCCTCAATTTGGGACCACTTAGTCTTGGACAATTGTATGCTTCCCATTTTTGCAATGAGCCATGACATCAAACCCCTCCTGCGTCACAGTGGAAGCTATTGGGAGGGAAAGCACCTCCTCCCGAAGTCCAGGATCAGCTGTCGGGCAAGGCACTCAGCTCTGCATTAAATACAAAAAATAAAAATTTAAAAAAGACACTAAGCTCTGTATTAATTACAAAAACAGGCTATGATTATGACCAAATGATTATAACGGTTTGTTTGTGTTTGTCTTACTTCCAGAGTGGAGAGAAACACAAGGAGTGAGCCTCACCATCACTGCCTGAAATCAAACAAACAAGCAAGAAAGGGTTAGGGTTTCAAAATAGGGATTTGCAACAGGGTTAGGATTTTCAATTAGGGTTTCAATACATGGTTAGGATTTCAAATTAGGGATTCATAACAGGGCTAGGGTTTCAAATTAGAATTGAAAAACATGGTTAGGCTTTCAAAACAGGGTTGGGGTTTCAAATTGGGTTTTCAAGACAAGGTTAGGGCTTCAAACTAGACCTAAGGTTTTCAAATTAGGGTTTCAAAACATGGGTAGGGTTTCAAAATAGAGTTAGGGTTTTTAAGACAAGGTTAGGGTGTCAAACTAGGGCAAGGGTTTAAAACCATGTATTCAAAACTGGGCTAGGGTTACAAATTAGGGTTTCAAACATGGTTAGGGTGATTCCAAAACAGGCTTAGGGTTTCAATACACCATAAAGGTTTCAAACTAGGGATAGGGTTTCAAATGAGGGTTTCAAGAAAAGGTGAGGGTTTCAAAACAGGATTATGGATTCAAATCAGGGTTTCAAGACAAGGGTGGAAGTTCAAACTAGGGCTTCAGAACAGAATTCGGGTTTCAAATTAGGATTTCAAGACATGGATAGGGTTTCAAACTAGGGTTCATGTTTCAAATGAGGGTTTCAAGACAAGGTTTGTGTTTAAATTAGGGGTCAAGCCAGGGTTAGGTTTCCCAGGCAGGATTAGGGTTTCAAGCTTGGGTTAAGATTTCAAAATATGATTAAAGTTTCTGGGTAGGTTTTCAGGCCTAGGTTAAGGTTTCAAATAGGATTTTCGAGACCATGTTATAGTTTCAAATAAGGTTTCAAGACATGGTTAAGGTTTTAAAGGAGTTGTTCAAGCCAGGGTTAAGGTTTAAAATGTGGGTTTTAAGCAAGGGTTAGGTTTTAAACAAGGTTTGTTTGGTTTTTTTAGACTAGATTACTACTGTTTTAAAGTAGGGTTTGAAGCATTCATGTGTACAAAGTGTTTGACCTCCCAACTGTGTGACCTCTGAGTAGATTTGTGTGCATTTGTGCTGGGCCCGGTGGTCGTCCACAGTCTCCTCCTCATCTTGGTGGTGGTGTCGTCGTTTGCTACTTGGACGTCCGGGCCTTGGCGACGCCCTTTTTGTTTTGGTCAGAGTCCACTGGAGGACTTCCAGCATCTCTAGCACCAAGTCCACCATCAGCAGGTGAGCATTTTCCTGGACAGTTGCAGCTACAGTTAAAACATTAATCCTGAAAATATACATCATATATATATATATATATATATATATATATATATACACACAATAAAGGGCAGGACAGGAGGGGGAGCGAGCAGCAGCAATGCTAAAAATCCCAAACCCTGATCACAAACCTAAACCTGAACGCCTAAAATCCTAACGTAACCTTTAATCCCAAAAATATGACACTAACCCTAAACCAAATTCTCATCGTAAACCATAAACCCCCCAGTGCTTCGGTCACATGCTGCAATGCGGGCGTTGTCGGCCGCGTGAGCGCGGGAGTATAAAGAGGCCTTTAACTCATCACTGTAAAAACCTAATCCTAACTCTAGCCATTAAATCTTGACCCCAAACCCCTCAACATAACACGTACTCCTCCCACTAATCACAATAACCTTACCCAAATGTCTAACTGTAAACCGAATCCTAACTCTTAACATTAACCCTAACCCCAAAACCTAACCTTAACCCCCATATCCTCAGGATTAGGGTTGAAATAGTTCATCAATATTCATGAGTAACCTTTTCCATCTCCCATTGGGCACTGCAGTGACCCATGCCCCGCCCCGTGTGCTTCTTCTCAGCCAATCGGAACTTGCCGCCAACAGCAAGGTGCAACCTGGTGCCCAATCTCAGACAGGGACAGCCCCTTTTTGTGAGGCCCGTGTGGTTGGAGCGGGTGCCTCCCATGGGGCCGGAAGGGTCCTCGGACCTTAAATAAGACCAAAGTTAAGTTAGACCTTGACTCGGATTCTAATTCTGAGTGACTGTTCTACGAATCGCGTAGCCACGTACAGGGCGGCACCCCCGCAGGAGATGTGTCTGCAGCGTCTGGAGATGACCGGGCTGCTCCGGCGAAGACCAGCATTTTGTGGCTCGAAACTAGATTGGTCCGTGGACTGTTTTTCCAAATCCTCCTCATCAGGTGCTCTTCCACAGGCTTGTGGTGGTGACACGTGAACTCGGGTCAGAATCCCGTTGTTTGGGCGAGGATCTGATATTTGTGTAAAATGTTTTAGAACATGATTCAAAGAAAACCTGCTGGATCTGGTGGGGCAGTGCAACATTTGCTCTGTATGCAAAATCTCCACTGCTAGGCAAAAGTTGATGGGCATGACAACAAACATCATCATATGTTTTATTCTCCCCCCCAATTCACAAAATTGCAACTGCTGGCAAAATATTGTAGGACACGATTAAACAAAATTCAGATGGAAATGGTGGGGTAGTAAAACACTTGCCCCGAGGCAAAATCTTCATTGCTCCGCAAAATTTGTGGGGCATGTTTTTACTCCTGACTCGCTCCAAATCAGCTCCAAAATTGCATTGCTGAATAGACGATATGTCAGAATTACTTTTGTTTCTGGCATTTCAAAAATAAATTGCCTGAATGGAATGGAACAAACTGCAGATGCACCCAAGCTAAAGCGCTACTTACTTTCAGAGTCTTTTATCAATCTCTGAACCTCACTTTCTGGGATGTTTTTGCAGGACGTGAAGCCTGAAGAATCGCGGAAACTGCTGAGTGCAATTTTAGAGTTCCCTCTATATGTCAAAATTGGAATTAAACCTGTATGTCAAAATGGGAACTAAACCTTTATTTAGACAAAAATGGAGTCTAGATCTTAGTGGCTCAATTAATCTACTTACGTCTACTCGTCCTAGAAGGCGCAAAAATGAATGGCATGGCAATTTCTCAAATTTGGCAGACGCAATCCCGGGTGCGCTCGGCTAGCATATAATCAAGTTTGTGCCCGTTTTCGCACCTGCAAGTGTATTGGCCAGGTGGTCATGTAAAGCGGAAGTTACCTGGTGTGGCAGTTACAGGAAGTGGAGAGTCCACGCACCAGCTGACATGTTTGCATCGGGGAGTTCTGGAGGACATGATCCTTCCAAATGCTGCTGTGACACTTCTTTGTCCCGCTTTGTCTGTGCGTCGTGGCTGTCAATCACGTCTACGACGACACTTGAGTTGTGTCGTGCAACTTCCTGTGTTGTCAACTCACATGTCAGCAATGTGCCTGATGTAAAGCGCACTTCTTGTATTCACTGGCAGGTTGTACTTTTCGTCCCAGTCTTTCTGCACAGGATAGAAGTAATGAATATTTGTAGCACGTGGCTTTTTCTTTGCCTTTCTTGTGTGATGTCACCACAGGAGGGGTACTGGCAAAAGTGTAACGAAAACCACGGAATGTGAAAAGAAAATGTATTGTGACAGGACAACTCTAGACCTCAGGGAGAGTGAAGTGTTCAGACAGGCTCTCTGTCACACACACAAACACACATTCTCTCTCTCCCTGCACACACGTGTTTAGGCCTTGTTTTCACAAATCTGCAAAAACGCACACATTCGCCCACTGACTACGTGACGCCACTTTTATCCGCTAGGTGTCGTTGTTGACCAAGCTTCGGCCCTCCTTTCCACGTCAATGCAATACACACATTTTCAAAGTACAGTACGTGTGCCTTGAATAGGCACTTCCGGAAGTTGTATTTTGAAAGGAGTCCGAGCGGAAGTGTCGTGTAGTTGTTGTTGTCTTTGTGGTGTAGTTTGATGCCGCTCGCGCAGCATCGACGCGGCAGGAAGCGGACGAGAGGCGTAGCGCAACCGACGGGGACGGCGAAGCAGCAGCAGCAGCAGCAGCAGCAGCATCACCATCACCACCATGGCGACGCAAGGACCGGAGACGGCCCGCCCTGCGCCCCTCGCGTCGCCGCCGCCCGGCCAAAATCTCAGCAACGGCGCGCCCTCGCCGCCCAACAACCGCGGTTTGGAGAGGACGCTGGAGGAGGCGACCCTCAGCGGCTCGCTCAACCTCAGCGCCCGAAAACTCAAGGAGTTCCCACGGACGGCCGCCGGTCACGACCTGAGCGACACGGTGGAGGCAGGTAAGGAAGCGTGGGCGTGGGGGGTGTGTATCGGTATGGTGTGGGCGCCGTTCCCATGGAATTGCCCCCCCTCGTCGCTTCCTGTCTGTGACTCGGCGAAGGCTTGTCAACATCCACGGGGGCGCGCGTGCTGTCAACCCGGGAGGTCTGTGTCGTCACAAAGACGCGCCGGCTCGAACGCGTAAGCACGCATCCACTGATACTGCGGCGTGGAATAAAGCGAATTGGAGGCTTTTGTCGATGATACTACAGCAAAGTGGACGCTGTGGAGCTCGGCTCAGCAACCTTTTTGAAACGGAGAGCGACTTCTTGGGTAATAATTAACTTTGAACATCGGAAGTAACACATTTGCTTAAATTACCTTACCTGTAATTATTCATAATTAATATCATTCATTAATATAAAGACAGCGATCGTGTTATTGATTTCTTACAATAAAGAGCAATGATTGAACAATGTATGAAACAGATGTGTCACAATTAATCAATTGACTTAATCAACAACTCTTGATAATTGATTGATCGTTGTGAGTCACGCTTTAACTTAAAATTGTCCAAATCCTCTGATTTCAGCCTCTCAACATTAAATATACTCTGATTTATTCCTGAAGACCTTCATGAACACTTACTGATTCTCTGTCATGTTGAATCAAAATAAGACTTTTGCAAACATTTGCTTTTACTTTGGAAAACAATGGTCACAATCTTTGCAAATGATGTTACATTTCACAGGCCAAACCAATAACTGAGTCATAATCAATTAATGTGAAAAATATTAATGATATAAATAACCTGTAATTGACATGTAGTTGAACATGAACAAGCCTCAGAAGTGTATCTCAAACTCGTAACCCTTTTGCATTAGTCAGTACCCAAACTGGTTCTCAGTTTCAAACACATTGGTGAGTACAACATCTTTCTCTCCCTCTCTCTCGTGTGATATTGCTTTATTTGTAATTTATTTGGTTTTGTTAAATCATCAAACATTACCAAATAAACAGCAATAATAGTTAATAAACAGACTCGGGGGGGACATTTTGCAATAAACTTTATTACAAAATATTTATCTCATTATTCACTGAATTGATGGAATAATTGACAGAATAATTGATTCTAGAAAATATTAGCTAGTGAAGCCCCAAAAACATATAAATATCAATTTTCAACACTTTATTTCTATAAATCTCTCCACGTGTTTACCTTTTCAAATGACCACCTCTATAACATTCCTAGGAAATCAGTCACAATGTCCCATCTCTAGTGAGCTATTTTTAGAACAGGACAATGTTGGTGACCCATGCTGTGAAGTGTAATACTGCAGTAGTGGAGACTGTGGAATCGAATGAGGCAAAATGCAGACTGGCGTACAATCAGTGAAGTGGACACAGTGGAGCATGATGAAGCACTGTGAACGTTGTAGTATAATATTAAATATATAGATATATAGAAAAGTGGAGACTGTGCAGAGGAACACAGTGGACCCCTGCGGATTCACACACACAATTTGAATGTTTTCTTCTTTGTTTTGTCTTTTGGGGGGTGGGAACCAACCCCGAAAATGCTTGTTCAAGAATCTTGGGGGGGGGAATACTAATACTTTTATAATAGGAGTCAATTATCCGCGGATTCTTGCCATTTGCAGTCTGGCCCGATCCCTATTCCCCGTGTATAGCAGAGGTCCACTGTAGCAGCATAGTTTAGTGGCGACGAGACTGCCTAGTGAAGCAAAGTGTGGAGTGTAATACTGCAGGAAAGAAGAGATTGTGGAGCATAATGAAGCAAAGGGGACCCTGCAATATGATATTGCAGAAAAGCAGGGACTGTGGAGTGTAACAGCAGCAAAGTGGAGACTGTGGGGCGGAACAATACAGTGGTGCCAATGCAAAGCAACAGGTTAGCTAACGTTAGCATGTGTGTTTTATTTTTGTCGTTTATGGTTGTAAATCCTCAGAAAATGAGGCCACCAGTGTATGGTATGGACTAGGGCTGCACAATATATATCGTTTGGGCATCGTTATCGCAATGTACCTCTGCGCAATAGTCGCAGGGTCCTGTGCAATGTTGGTGTCTTGATACTGTATGCAGTCAATCAACTGTAATATTAATAAGGGACCAACATAGGGACCTGGTTTGACATGCTAATAAGATTAATGCCAATGTTTCAGTAAATTATAACCCATCAAACAACACACACGGAGGAGCCTAGACTGTTATATACTTTTCTTGTTTGATAACTGTTAATGAGGACACGCGAAACAATTATACGCCTGCATTTACTGTATCTCTCTTCAGAATGTAATGAACAAACGCATGTACCAAGAGATTACATTTAGGGGGAGGGGATGCAGGTAGAGCCATGGCATTATTGAAGGGACAAACCTCTGGTGTACACAACAATGTGTTTTCCCTTTTTTTTTTTTTTTTTTTTTTTTTACCTTTTTATTGATTGATTAAAAACAAATGAATAATGTTAGGAATGTGTTAATGACTACAGGATAACTGGGATGAAAAAAAATATTTTATTTTTATGTCTGGCTGGACTATTCCGCAATACTAGAGTGCATTTAAATACAAGTAGACTTCATACGAATGACTCTGTATACATTTGTGCCCTACTGAGTATAGTGTTTCTAGAAAAGAGGAATGCGTGCTACTTTTCACGTTACATGTATGTTATCTATTTTTTAACATTGCAATATATGTCGCATGGTTAGAGAAAATGGCAATGTCATTTTTTTCCAATATCGTGCAGACCTAGTGTGGACCTGCTTAGAACTGGTCTGACCAGGAAATCTTTGGACAGGGAGACACGCTAGCTCACTAGTTGGCTCACTCGCAAGAAGCTAACCCCGAAGAGACAGGAAGTGGCCGCACCCCAGCTCATTGTTTTCTGGAGGCCATCCTTTCCTCTGCTGGAAGCCAACGACTGGTGCGCCACCCCACCAGTAAAAGTCCAACAGTTTCACACAGCATAAACGGCAAGAAGACAAATCGGAAAGAAAATCAAAAGCCTACAAAAGTCGATCAAAATATGCCGTATCACAACACAAGAGCTGGCATTTGGCTTGTATCGTTTTTTGGTTCAGAAAACAAAGCAAAATATGTGAAGGGGCTTTGGTGGTTATAACAGTATTGGGTATGTTATCAAAATGTACACGTACCAAATCTGTACTTCATGTCAATATTTCAATATCAATATTTTTGAGAATTGTTTTGTTTTTGCTTGAATTCCTTAAATCAATTTCAGCCACGATTAAAATAAATATTCAGTAATTTACATGATTTTTCAACCCTTTAAACACCAGGTAAATTACTTAAATGATTAGTCGTTTATTTAAAAACAAACCAACGAAAAATAAGTTGTTTTCCATATATTAAATAGTAGAGTGCTGGGAGCTTTAGAGGTGATTATAGTTTTAGCACTGTCATCCAATTTCATATTTTTTTCACAAAACGATACTATTGGTCTGTCTCCACGTCATCTGTTACTTTTATCCATTATTAAACAATTGAAAGTGTTGAAAATGGCTTGAAAAAAAATATATTAACTCCGCCTCTTCCCTTACTCAGCGGGAGCACCAATACGTCGCCTCAGGTTTGAAAGTCATGATGTTTTTTAGATGTATTTTTTAGGGCTCGCACTCGCATTCTACTATTTGTGTTCAGAGTAACAAATGACTTCACAATCAGAATTGAATCTTTACTCCTTGTACTCTTCCAAAATGATGGTCCCAACAGATGGAAAATGAAATTTCAACATCTGAAAACTATAAATTGAATCCCTCTGGAAAAGTTTTTCTTTTCAGTTTAAAATGGCTTACTTTAATCAGGATCCCTCACTGTACCATGGTCAAAGGTGTAACACCGGTTGGCTTTGGGCGTGTCAGTGCCGTAAATCCTTGCTGCCTTCTGACCAGCTGCCTCCTCTCTCGCCGGTCGACTGACTACCTAGCTAGCTCTCGTCATCATTCATTCTGCCGAGGTCGCCGTCCACATCGGCGATGGAGCCCTTTTGGCTTCATTTGTGGCGCAGACATGAATATCCGTACAGCTCCTTGGGCTAGGCTATTACACGCCTCCTTCTGCAGAGATCTCGGTGGAGGGCTTAGATACAACTGCGTACAAGCGCAGAAACGGCACGCAATAACCCCAAAGGTGTCGGCAACAAAGGCAAAGAATGATGAAATATTGAGTATTTTTGGAAGTAAATGCGGCATGGCAGCAGTTGTAGCTCTTGTAAGAATAAAGTAAGTTGTATATTATTCTTTGATTCATTGTAATGAATTTGTTTTGATTTTAAAAAATTCTGATTCAGCATTCGTTTTTTTCGGCGGACTCGGATGCCATTGCAAGTCACCACCGATTCGTGAACAGGCCTACTATTTATATGTATTTGAGGAAGCCTGTTTTGTTAAAAATGGATCGCTGTAAAGCTTCGGTGCAGAAGGAAGCGGTCATCCATGAAGGTAAGTGCGTGCGTGATGTTACCATGGTTTTGCTTTTGTGAAGTGTTAAAGGCTTTTTGTAAATGCCTTGCAATTGTATGTTGAGAAGGGTTGTTGTTAAACGTTTGGACTATTTGCTCACACAGTTGTTCCCAAAGTGGTGAACCTCAACCCATCTTTGCTTGAGCAACTGAGCCTTTGGGGAATGGTACTTTTATACCCTATCATGACACTCACCTGTTTCCAATTAACCTGTTCACCTGTGGAACGTGCCAAACAGGAGTTTTTTGAGAATTCTTCAACTTTCTCAGTATTTTGTTGCCCGTCCCAGCTTTTTAGGAACGTGTTTGCCGGCATCAAATTCAAAATGAGAGAATGTTTGCACACAAAAAAACAATAACGCTTGAACATTAAATATCTTGCCTTTGTAGTGCAATAAATTGAACATAGGTTGAAAAGGATTTGCAAATCATCGTATTCTGTTTTTGTTTGCGTTTTACACAACCTCCCAACTTCATCCATTTTCTGTACCGCTTATCCTCAAGCTGGGGTCGCAGGGGCGTGCTGGAGCCTATCCCAGCTACCTTCGGCCGAGAGGCGGGGTACACCCTGAACTGGTTGCCAGTCGCAGGGCACATATAAACAAACAACCATTCACACTCAGATTCACACCTACGGGCAATTTAGAGTCTTCAATCAACCTACCACGCATGTTTTTGGGATGTGGGAGGAAACCGGAGTACCCGGAGAAAACCCACGCAGGGGAGAACATGCAAACTCCACACCCCGGTCCTCAGAACTGTGAGGTAGACTGTGCTAACCAGTTGGACACTGAGCCGTCCCAACTTCATTGCAATTTATTTATTTTTTTTTAATTATTTTTTTTTTAATATAAAACACTTGGTTTCAAAACATAACATACCTCATCTCATCATGCTCTTCATTTTCTGAATGAGTTCAGATAAGTGCATTTACCAAACGTTCAAGGATACACGACGAGAACTTGTTCAAAACATTTTTATTTTTTTTAAATCTAGTTCCAAATACTTCCTCTTGACATATTTGTGGCCAAAAATGCTTCATTGACAACTTGGAACTGTTTAAAAGTGTGTGTGTGTGAGGGGGTGGGGGGTGGGGGCATAATAAAATGAATCATAATAATAATACTGAGAGTGTCAATCAAATGGGAGCGTTGCTATCTATTTTTGGATGCCTGAAATGCATCTCATGACACCTTCCAAACCAAAACAAAGAAAAACAAAGTTGCTTGAGGATTTTGTGTTAGAGCCTGAAAGACGACGGGCACGTGTGAAAACGTCGTCTCTGACTTTGCGGTGTCTCCCAATCTGACAGACGCCAAATCCTTTTCAGTAAATAAACTGGAGCAATCACCCCACCACCCCCTTCACCAAATGTAGGCCAAAATCAACCACACACACACACAGTCACATTCAGACTCTCTCCATAGTGCATCACTTCAGGCTTATCGTAATACGCCGTGAAGCTCACGGCGGCGTACATAAATGAGCATTATCACACGCTCACACACACACGCACGACTGGCTTTCAGTCAAATCAAATGAAACGTGTCGAGGGGAAGCTTTTTAAGTCGCAGTTCAACTTTTGACCCAATTGTGTCTTGTATTGGGTGGACTTTGTCTTTGAAGGACCCCTGGAAAGCCAAAATTACCCTTAAATGAAACAAATGAGTCAAACAAAATTGCAAAAATTAAAATGACAAAATCTCAATTTCTTCCCAACTTAGCGTTGTCCATCTGGCTGGTGTATATGTTTCAAATTTGGTAGCAATCGTACTAAATCTCTCGGTCAAGTTAGACTTTGAAGAACCTCTGTAAATGACTCATTTGACCTTAAAATGGCAGACTCATCTCTTCAGGCATGGCTTGGTGAGACTTTATTGTGGGTCTACTCATGATAGACATGTCTACCAAATTACAAGTTGCTTAGTTGAATTGGATACTGGGGCTTACCTTTCAAAAAAGTTGAAGGACCCCTGGAAATGGCTTAAAAAAACAAAACATAAAATGTCCACTTCACATCAAAATGGCAGACTTACTGTGTAGTTTCAGGCATGGCTTTTTTTCAAAACATTTATGAGCAATCATGAGAGCGATTACATCAACACTTAATGCTGATATGCATTTAGTGGAGGTTCGGTTTAGCTTAGCGACATTAGCACCATTGCTCTATCTGTATGACACACACACAGACTGTAACAACCCCCCCACTGACCCACATATTACACAGCCTTCAGCAAACCCGTGTGTTTTGACATGTCTGCTGACTTCCGAGTTCGAGCCCCCCCTACCTAAATCCGTAATCCTGTTAATTTATTTCTCGCTTTTTTCCTTTTCCAGCACCTCATCCACACTTTTGTGGCGCTGTCAAGCTCCAGTGAGCTAACGATGTTCACGAGCTGGTTATTTCCACCAACAATCAGAACAAAGGAAGCGGTCGCGGCAGCGTAGCGACCGCCACCGATCTCTGTTGCTCTCTCTTTTCTCCTCGTCCTACTTTCTCCTGACTGGGAGGCGCGAAAGTGGGATGAGGAACGAGCACCGTAAAGAAGGCATTGCTGTTACGTAATGCTAGTGACAATACATCATTTATTTAGTGATCGTCTACTTTGTTGACACTGTAAGGACACTCTTATGTCACATTTGTGTGCGTGTACATGTGTTTGAGTGTGTGTGAGAGAGTGAGTGCATGTGTGTGAGAGAGTTGTGTATGTGTTTTTGTGCAAGTAATGAGAGCAAGTCCTGTGTGGGGGGGGGGTGAGAGGAAGATTCTATAATTGTTTGTATGACTGTGTATGTGTTAGTGTTTTTTCTGTGTTTGCGTGTCAGTGTTGTGTGAGTGTGTTAGCCTGTGTATGTACTTTGTTTTTGCATTCATGGTTGTGTGTGTGAGAGAGAGTGTGTGTGTGTATGTGAATGAGACAGTGTGAGTGTGTGTATTTCCATGTGAGAGTGTTTGTGTGTGAGAGAGATTGTGTGTTTTGTGTGAAAGTGTGTTTGTGAGTGTGAGTGCATGTTTGTAAGAGTGTTGAGTGTGTGTGAGAGAAAGATTGTGAGTGTCTGTAAGAGAATGAGAGTATTTGTGTATTTTGTGTGCGTGAGTGTCCGTTTGTGTGTCATGTGAAAGTGTATGAGTGTGTGTTGGTGTATGTGTGAGTATTTGTGTGCAAGTTTGTTTGAGTGTGACTGAAAATGTCTGTCTGTTTGTGTGCAAGTCAGTGAGTGTGTACGTATTTGTGCGATAGATTGTGTGTGTGTGTCTGTGTGTGTCACAGTGACGTTTGTCGTCTCTAGGCTGTAATTGTGTAAGCATACATGCATTCCATCCAACATAGCCTGCAGCGACTTGGGAGGCGAATCAATCAACTGGAGCATAAAAGATGTTCCTTTAGTGTGTGTGAGTGTGTCTGTGTGTGCGTACGTGTGTGATGTCGCAACAGATGGACATAGGTCGAGAAATGGGTCGTTTGGAATTCCTGTGGGCAGGGTGTCTTTAAGTTTTCCAAAATGAAGGCCAAAATCTCCATACCTGAAGTCATCTTAAAAACATCAACTCAAATGTCTTCACATGCCAGGTTTAGTCTTGCTCCTCCTAACGACAAATAGACAAGTTAATTGTCACAAACAGATTAAAAGTCCAATTATGCACCATGGCTACACACACAATTACCTAAACTCATGAAACCATCAAAGTCCTCACATGCCATTTTTAATCTTAGCTCTCATGACAACATGTCGACAAGTTTATAGTCACAAAAACAAAATAGATTGGAAGTGCAACGATTCATTTTTAGGCCCCTTAAGAACTCGTCATAAAAACACAAAAGATCATTAAAATGTCCCCATATGCCCAGTTGAGTCTTGGTCCTCATGGCGACAGATGGACACACAAATTTAATTACGCATTTTTATGCCCCCTGAACTGTCACGATGCGATTTTAAATGGACCCAGAAGCAGGCGGAGGCTGAAGAAGTTTTGTGGATAATGGTTTATTGAGAAGGGATGTGGATCCTTGAGGCGTACTGGTGGGTCGTCGAGACAAGGAGCGTGCGGCAGGTAATGGCGTGAGCAAGTGGATGGCTTGACGGCGTGGTGGAACAGGTCAGCAAGGCGGGCAACACGGGAGGAGCACGGAGGACAAGGAAGAACATGGAGATCAGAAATATTCCGAGGACTGGCGTAGCTTACGTGTAAGTAGAGAGCCGGTGTACCACGGGCGAACGTTAATACTCTTGCAGTGGGGTCTTGCATCTGGCAGGCTTAAATGCAGGTGATGATGAAGGCTGATTGATAACAGGTGCGTGGCCGAGGTGGTGCTAATTACTGGGAAGAGAGGGAGACAGAGAGGACGAGATGGGCGCAAAGCGCCACCCAAGCTCCAACAACGGAACTGGAGGCACAGCTCATGACAGTACCCCCCTCTCAACAGACTCCTCCTGGCGTCCTGCCCGGCTTCCCAGGGTGAGCCATGTAAAAATCCCTATTCAGGGAGTCATCAAGAATCAGCTTGTGGGAGATCCAGAACCATTCCTCCTGACCATACCATACCATACCCCTCTCAGTCCACCAGGTACTGGTAACCCCTGCCCCTGGGCCTCACATCAAGGACCCGCGAGACGGGGAAAGCCGGATGGTTGTTGATAACACGAGGAGGCGGCGGTGGTACGGCCGCAGGGCTAAGAGCGCAGGTGGAGACAGGCTTGAAAAGTGACACATGCAACGGTGGATGAATTTTGAGAGATTGTGGAAGTTTAAGTTGGACTAATGTGGGATTGATGTTTTTGGTGATGGGGAAGGGACCAATGAAGCGCGGAGTGAGTTTGCAGGATTAAGTCTGGAGTGGGAGGTCACGGGAGGAAAGCCAAACCATCTGACCCACATTGTACTCAGGCGTAGGGGAGCGACGAAGGGCCGCGAGCTGTTTATTTCTCTCAGCGGACCGGGTTAAGGCCTTCCTTGCATATGGACTGGACACGTTGAAGGTGCTCCCTCACTGCGGGAACCACCACCGAATGCTCCTGTTGCTTGAACAAAGGAGGCTGGAAACCATAACAGGCCACAAATGGAGACATACCTGTGGCGGAGCTGGTGAGGGAGTTATGGGCGTACTCTAACCATGGAAGGAACGTGCTCCAGGAGGTGGGATTGCGAGCGGCAACGCAGCAAAGAGCAGATTCCAGACTTTGGTTTGCCCACACGGACCACGGTCTGAGACAATGTCCATCAGAATGCCATGAAGTCTGAATACATGGAGGACTAGGAGATTAGCTGTTTCAAAAGCAGAGGGCAACTTAGGAAGTGGTACATCATGGAAAAACGATCTATGATGGTGTTACCTTCAGAGGGGGGTAGGCCTGTGACGAAGACCAGGGAAATGTGGGGCCATGGGCGGCTCGGTGATGGGTAAAGGGTGCAGCAGGCCAGCTGGGGGTTGATGGGAGGCTTTACCTCGAGTACAGATGGAGCAGGCTAGGACGGACTCACGGGTGTCTTTTGACAGGCTGGGCCGCCAGAAGTGCATGAATTGGATTGTGCGGGTGATAGCGGGGTGACAGGTGAGTTTAGTATTAACTGAAGGATGTCAGATCGTGCCGAGTCTGGTACGAACAGCCGGTCTGGGGGTGCAGTCTTGGGATCTGGTTGGGTCTCTTGGGTATCCTTCACGATCTGCTCGATTTCCCATGTAGCAGCCCCGCCCGACAAAGTAGGTTGGAGGTGAGGATGGTTTCATGTTCAGCAGGGCTGGATGGGGGTGAGTACATGCGGGAAAGGGCGTCTGGCTTGCTGTTGCGGGAACCAGGACGAAAGGAGAGACTGAAATTGAACCGACTCAAGAAGAGGGCCCAGCGAGCTTGTCGGGGATTGAGACGTTTGGCGGAACGGAGGTAAGCAAGGTTTTTGTGATCGGTCCAAATGATAAATGGAGACTCAGCCCCCACCAGCCAATGTCTCCACTCTTCCAAAGCCCAGATGATCACCAGAAGCCTCTCGGTTGCCAACATCATAATTCCTTTCAGCAGGGGACAGACGACGGGAGAAAAAGGCACAGGAATGAGGTTTCTGTTAAGTGGGGTCCCGCTGCGAGAGGACGGCCTCCACCAAGAACTGGAGGGAGGGGTCAGGGTGTCTCAGTATGGGAGCACTGGTGAACGGAGTTTTTAGCTGGTAGAAGGCTTGGGATGCGGCCGGGGGGAAAGCGCCACCCAAGCTCCAACAACGGAACTGCAGGGCACAGCTCATGACATGAACATTATATCACATTTGAAGTCAAACATCGAAGACACCATCAAAATTACTCGACATGATGTATGTACTGTTTGGTTTAGTTTACAGTCACACACACGTTCGACATGAACAGACGCCTCCATATTTAATCTCATCTCAATACCCCATCGAAATATTTGAATTAATGGGCAAGATTAAAGTCACACACACTTATGTATTCGATTAAGTATCTTTATGACAAACAGGAAGGCACACATCACAGCTAGAGTCATTTTGAAAACATCAAAGACGCTGTCCAAATGTGCTCGCAAGACATTTAGACTTCATGACGATAGTCTATGTTTAGAAATTGGACAAACTGCAAATATGCAATTCTCTGCCCCCACAGAAACACACACACACACACTCGTGCTGACACACATTTTCACCGCCACTCATGCGAGTAGACTCACATGCACACACACAAACTGCATTGCGTGCAGAAACGCTCTCATGCTGGATGGGTTGTGTTGGTGTGTAGTTTCTTTGTCATGTGACCAATGGGAGGACGACACTGTGTATCTTTAATACTGACAATGTAGCCAACGTTTGCTGCTGCTCTGTCAAGTCCTCTACTCTAGCTGCGGCCTTCAAACGTTACCGCACGTTCTAAAAATACAGAGGTGTGTGTGTGTGTGTGTGTGTGTGTGTGTGTATCAGCGTGTATGTGCATCTGTGTGTGTGAGTGGATGCATGTATGTGCATGTATATGTGTGTGTGCGTGCGTGCGTGCGTGCTTGCATGTGTGGGAGTGTGTGTGTATGTCTTTGTGTGTGTGTATGCGACCACACGGGCTTACTCAGCTGTAAAATCCCTGACTCTCGTTGATTCTTCCGTTTTCTTTATTTTACCATCAGATCCTGACGTCGTAACTTGTAGCACAGGGTGATGAAAGGATATTTCCATGAATTTCTATTTGATTTGATTTAACTAACATTTCCCTTTAGCTGCATCCGCAGTTCAAAGCTCTTCCATGTGTACTCCTTACACTAACAACAGGGCTGCGAACAGATTCGAGCTAGTTTACAAAAGCATAAACAGTGCTGTCAGTAACGGTGCTGGCTTGAATGGTGCCCTGTGCGACATCCCTAGTTGGCTCCCTCCTAGGTCTATCGTGGTCCGGGGGGTTAACCAAAACCTCTCCAAAAACAAGGTGAGTGACATCAGAATCAGAATCATCTTTATTTCGCCAAGTATGTCAAAAACACACAAGGAGTTTGTCCCTGGTAGTTGGAGCCGCTCTAGTACGACAACTGACACTCAATAGACCGAGAATACATTTGATAAATAAAGACACTGAGAAAACTGAGCAATAAAAGGTTGTTAGTAATCTGGTCATGCCGGTACAATTTTTATTTATTTAAAAAAAAAATTGACAATTTTGCAAAAAGATGCAGAGTTCTCTAGCAATGAGAGCACTTTGAATGACTAATAGAGCAATAGTCTGGTGCAATGACCATTGTGCAAAGGGCGCCGAGACTTCAAGAAATGTATGCAGTTTAAAGTGACCGGTAGTGCGATAATATGGGACAATGTCGATTGTGCAAATGTTGCAGATACTACTCCGTCGATTGTGCAAATGGTGCAGATACTACTCAGGCACATTTGTGGCCAGGTATTGGTCAACAACAACTTTGCCACAGTATTTAGCAACTTTTCTTGCTGCTCTTGAGATTATTTTTCAAAAAGAGACTGGCAACTTTAATTCCCACGAAGAAACACAGACAGACAGAACATGATTGGACTAATTTTCACATTGTTTTGCGTATGACAAGAAAAGAGCCTGCTGGAAGGCAATTATGAAAATGTAAAATCTTACTTTATTATGGATCATGTTTATGTTCAAGCCTTGACCAAATGGACAGATGGACAAAAGGTACCTTATTTTCACATTACAGTTGTGGTACCCTTGAGATAAGGGTTTAATTTGTTCCATACCCAAGCTTGGAATTCAATTTATTTGTACATCGAATAAGGTTTTCCCATTGAAATAAATTGAAATGCCGTTAATTTGTTCCAAAAATCGGCAAATATATATTTACAGAATAAGACAAATATTATGACATTCAAACAAAAACAATTGCCTATGTTGTGCAGATTTTTCCTGATTTTCTTTTTTTCCTCTTCTGTTTTAAAGTTAAATACTAGGGGACAAAGTATTGTAAAACAGTCAAATGCGCTCCCTGTTATTCATCTCTTTACTGCTCTAAGCATTAAAGGACAAAAAGAAGTTATTTTCTTCAGTATATATATTTAAAAAATTAATCTTCTGATTAATCGGTTGTTGGATTTTTCTTCTGCCAAATATCAGAATCGGCATCTGCCTCAAAAAGTCCATCTGTCGGGTCATAAACATAATAAAACAATAGTGAATGTAAGAAATAAACGGCTTTTATAACGTGTAATTACTGTACGTACTCTAGTATTTGTGTGTTGGTTTTGTGCCTTTAAGAGGCGTGGTCTAGTGAGTGATTCGGGTTGGCCGGTTAGCCGGCGTGTGACTGGGTGTGAGTTATGGCCTATAGCAGCTCCTTGCAAGTGTTCTCATTTGTATTTGTGTGATTGACTGTTTGGCCTGTTCAATAAACAGGCAACTGTGGTTTTCCTTTCCATTACCACCGTAACTGTAAAGACAGTTTTCCCTATAAGTTGATGCAAAGTAATGCTGTTTAAAAAAAAAAGTGTCTTCTTCGGTATCAGGAGAAATAAAGTAAATCCCCCCCAAACTAAATTTGTTTTGAATAATGACATTGTCATTTCCTTTTGAGGCGGAGGATGGTGATGATGAAGAATGGCAGAATGGCGGTGCAGTGCAGTCGTGTTTTTGTTGCACTTTTGGTTGAGTGTGTTATTATAGGGAGGCGTCTCGCCTTTTTCCTGAGGATGCAGCTGCCTCACCCCCCCCCCCCCACAGACACACACACCAAGGCTAAAGTTTACACCCTGCCCATAGGTACTGACCATTGGAGGATTTACAGTAAACGTCCACTACATATAGTGTTTTTGAGGTAAAGCACTACAGTATTTTTATGGCAAATAATTTTTTGTGATTGACTATTTTATTTCCCTGCTCGTCACATACAGTGTGTGTGTGTGTGTGTGTATGTGTGCGTGCACGCGTGGTTGTCCATGTCTTTAACAAATTTTTGCAATTAAATACATTTATTACAAAAGCAAATTCGCTGTTTTTTGTGCTCATGCAAAAGCAATAAACGGTTCTCTGGTGCCATCTTAATTGTCCAGTGCTTTTTCTTTTAATAGGTAGAGGCGGAAGAGGGTCTCGCCGAGCTTGTCTGTGAAATTCAAGCTTCTAAATAACTGTAATTACAAGCAGCCGCCAGTCGATGGTGACGTTGCGTTGGATTTGAGATCAGCACTGCTTTTGAGTGGAAGATCAAAATTAAGGGATGAATCTTGACTTGTCACGTCAATTAAGAGGGAGCGAAATGCCAACATGTCAGAAGTCAGAACAGTTTAGGCACCTCACATTCAAACGGTGTATGTATATGTATGGTATAAACAGAGTATGTGTGGCGATAGGTAGTATAAAGTGTGTGTCGCCATCGTGAGAAAAGATGACGTAGTCTGTGGAGTGAATGGCAAACGCTATGTAAAAAAAAATAAAAGCCTGGAGTGAATGGCAAAAGCCTCTGACGTTCAACTCAAGCCGTGCGATGAGTCAGTGTTGCTCACGGGGCATTACTTAGTTGTATGTCCGTAAATAATTGATTTGCCATCAAGAGCACTTTCTCGGTCTTGTTGTTTTATAGTTTGAGGTGTCACAAAAGTAATAAATATTAGTGTCAAACTCCCTGTTCTGCTTGAGATGTTTATTTTCACCAAAAGCTCGTTTTGCCGCTTTTTAATCAGAAACCAGTGTTTTTGGTGAAACCAACCCATACTGTTGGTTAGTAAATAAGGGAAAAAGCTAGAAAATATTTTTTTCTGCTGAAAGAAGAGTACTGTATTATTTATTTTGGTTGGTTCGATGCTTATATTGTAAAAGAAGACAATATTCTGTGGGTCTTGATATGTCAGTCAAAACAGTTTGAGATGAGTTGAACTTTTGATTTTAAAAGCCTTTTTATGTGTTTTCGTATGTTCAGATTTGTCCAAGAACCGTCTGTCTGACGTTCCCTCAGAAGTGTGCCACCTGGTGGCCTTGGAGACCCTCAACCTGTACCACAATTGCATCAGGAGCATCCCGGATGCCGTCATCAGCCTGCACTCGCTCACCTCGCTCAACCTCAGGTACACAAAATATGTGGAAAGACAAGGAAACAAACTAGTGAGTTGTATCTAGGCCTGCAGCTATCGCATATTTCAGTATTCAAGTATCCTACTGAAATTTCTATCGTATAATCGATTATTCGTATAAAATATATTTTTGCTTGGTCAAAGAGCAATTATGAATACATGAGAAAATAAGACATTTCACTTAAAAATGTCTGACAATTGTTTTTCTTTTTTAGATAAGTTTTTATTTGCAAAATTAATATTCTGTATAGCAGCAAACTGTGTTCTCTTATCTAGAAACATTTCCAGAAAGGGAATTTCAAACACTAATAAAAATGAATAAAACTGATTTGCGTTACGTTAATCTTACCTTGTATCGGGTCGTTCACCCAATTCTGGCTTTCTTTGGCGCAAATGTTGCAACATAGAAGACGTGCTTTTGTAATAGGTTAGGTCTGTGTTCCAAATATTACACGTCATGGTGTTCGCCTTGGTGTTGTTTAATCTGTCATGTTTACACACTATAGACAGCTGTCTTTTTTCTAGCATTTTTCTAAGTCTTCGCCGTTCCTGCTCGCCTCTTTAATCTTCCCGCGGCGTGAATCAGATACGTAACATTCGCTTCCTTTCCTTGTGTAGATGGGTGATGTAACCGCATTGTGCTACATTAATAGTGGCCTGTGCGTCCCTTACATGTTACAATAGAAAAACAACGGTTGCCAGACGCAGAGAAAATACCTCGAGCATGTTTTTATTCAAGTTACTCAAAATACCTAAGTACTCATTGCAGCCCTAGTCGTATCGCATCTTCATTTCAATCAAGCTTACCGCATATTAATTGAAGTGACGCGTATCGTATTGCATCTTAATTTGGGCAAGTCATAGCGTGTCACATTTTAATTGAAGTGAATTGTATCGCTTATTAATTGAGAGGAATCATTGTATCCTATCGTAATTGGAGTGAAAGGCGGGGTACACCGTGGATTAGTTGCCAGCCAATTGAAGCCACCCTGTCTTAATTTGAGTAAATCGTTTTGCATATTAACTGGAGTGAATCAGATTAGATTCAATTTGTAGTTGGAGTGAATCATATCTCATGGTAATTTTTGTTATTGTATCAGAATTGAAGTGAATCGTATTGAATGTTATTTTTTTTGTGAATCGCATTGTATCACATCTCATCGAAATATGAATCATCGTAATTGGATTGGATCTTACCGTGATTCGTTGGAATGTTATTATTGTATCCTAACTGGAATAAATCACATCCTATCGCATCATAATCCATCCATCCATCCATTTTCTTTACCGTTTCTCCTCACTACGGTCGCGGGCTGCTGGAGCCTTTCCCAGCTATCTTCGGGCGGGAGGCGGGGTACACCCTGAACCCGTTGCCAACCAATCGCAGGGCACCAGCCAATCGCAGGGCACATGTAAACAAAATATATACATATAAACCATTCGCACTCACAGTCACACCTACGGGCAATTTGGAGTCTTCAATCAACCTACCACGCATGTTTTTGGGATGTGGCAGGAAACCGGAGTACCCGGGTAAAACCCACGCAGGCACGGGGAGAACATGCAAACTCCACACAGGCGGGGCCGGGATTTGAATCCCGGTCCCCAGAACTGTGAGGCAGATGTGCTAACCAGCCTCCACCGTGCCGGCTCATCATAATCCAATCGTATTATATTGTGATATCGACATTTTCTCAACGTTTTGTAAAGCAAGAAAAAACACATGCTATTAGGCTAACAATATCTCAATTGACTGAATTGTATTGTATAGTTTATTACAGTTAATCGTACCGTACAGTAATTGGAGTTAATTGTGTCATAACATAATTGGCAGTATACGGGATTGAAATTTGAGTAATCGTATCGCCTCAGGCGTATCTTCATCCATTTCGTTAAAGAATAGTCCTTTAAGGACATACAAATTGCACTGGCCTGAATGGCGCAGAGGAACATACTGTATTGTAAAAGTCCTCGAAGACATGATATATTGTGTTGAGAGTGTCGTTTTCTGTGTGATTGACATCATCAATGATGGCATTTCTTCTTGTATTATCAGTCGCAATCAGCTGAGCTCTCTACCGGCCTGCTTGTGCACTTTACCGCTCAGAGTCCTCAATGCCAGCAACAACAAACTTGTCAGCCTACCCGAGAGCGTCGGACAACTACGCCGCCTCATGGAGCTGGTGAGCCTCGCGCCACTGTTTTGGACTACTATACAATTACAGTTAAAAAAAAAAAAAAAAAAAAAAAACATATAAAGGTTGCGTTTGTCTCCTCCTGCAGGACATCAGCTGTAACGAGCTCACAACTCTTCCACGACACATCGGACGACTGCGAGCTCTAAGGGAGCTCAATGTACGCCGGAACCTGCTCTGCGTCCTTCCAGAAGGTTGGTCGGCCACAACGCTGCGACAAAATTGTAAATCCTAACAATGCTAACGGGTAGCATTCTAACATCTGGCTATCCAACAACAAGTGCAGACATGTTGAATCTGAAACGTATCAGGCCTCAGTGGACAGGCGCTATACTTCTAAAGCTGAGTGAGAACTGATAAAAAGCTAATATGCTAACAGTACCATCCATCCATTTTCAACACCGCTTATCCTGGTTAGGGTCGCAGGGCGCTGGAGCCTATCCCAGTTGACTTCGGGCGAAAGTCGGACTACACTCTGAACTGGTCACCAGTCAGTCACAGGGCACATAAAGACACGGACAACCATTCGCACTCACATTCACACCGTCACTGACTAGGAACTGAACCCACGCTGCCCGCATCAAAGTCAGGCGAGTGTACCACTACACCATCAGTGGCTAATATGCCAACAGTTGATATGCTAAAACACCACCATAGACCAACATTAATACATAACTTGCTTGATAAGGATAGCATTCTAAATGGGAATTGATGAAATGCTAATAACGCTAACAAAAAGCATGCTAACATCTCAGAACCCGCGAAGATACTTAATGTTAAGTCTGCGACGTCTCGGGCCTCAGTGGACAGGTTAGTGTCATACTAAAAAAAGGCAGAATGCTAACAAACTAACAGTTGTATGCTAATTTGTAGCAATACAGCACACTGAGTACAGAAAAGGCTGAGGTAGATCACTAAGGATTTTACAATTTCGGATTTCAAATGAGAATTGCTAAAATGCTAACAGTTGATTTGCTAACATATAGGAAGATTGCAACTTCAATAAAGAAATTCCTTAGACAGATGAATAACAATTTTAAATCATCACGTCAGGTATTTTTTCTCATGAGAACTGTACAAATGATAACATGCTCACAGTTACTATGCTAATATATAGCAAGATAGCAGCATGAATACAGAACTTGCTTATGTAGATAAATAAAGATTTCACATCAGGGTGTCAGGTACTATTTCTAATGAGAATTGATCAAATGCCTACTTGCTAACAATTTTTATGTTAACATATTACATGAATAGCAACCCGAATACAGAAAATGTGAAGGCACATCACTAGGAAATTTACATCATGTCCTGTAGTCGAGTACTATTTCTAATGAGGAGTGATTCTAACATGTTAACATTGTCGGTATGTTAACATACAGCCATAAAAGATACATGAATCCGGAACTCGCTTTGGTAAATTGTGGTCTTTAGTCAGCTACTACAAACGCTAACAGTTGGTGTATCAATATATAGTAAGATTGCAATCTTTTTTAGCTTAGCTTAGCTGTTGGTGTGTGCATGCAGACCTGGCCGACCTTCCTCTGGTCAAGTTGGACTTCTCGTGCAACAAGGTGTCCACCATTCCGCTGAGCTACCGGAAGATGGCGCAGCTACAGGCGCTGCGGCTGGAGAACAACCCGCTGCAGAGCCCCCCAGCACAGGTACCGCCGCCCACCTCTACCGGTTCCACCATCTGTCTGCCGCTGTCGCCGCCCACGTTTATATACGGCGCACCTGGAAAGTATTCACAGCGCGTCACCTTTTTCCACATTTTGTTATGTTCCAGCCTTATCTCAAAATAAATTCTCTCTTAAAAATTCTACACACAATCACATAACGATAGCATTAAAAACTTTTTTAAAGGTTTGCTAATACATTTTTAAATTAATAAAAATAAATTTAAAAAAAGATGATACATCTACTGTGCATGAAGTATGAACCTTCTTTAGGGACTAAAACCTTCTCTTCGGAGTAGGATTTTTGTCGAATCACTAGGCCATTCTCGTGGGACTAAAACCTTCTCTGGGGACTAAAACCTTATCTTCGGACTAGTGCATTCTCTTGGGACAAAAACCTTCCCTCAGGACTAGACCATTCTCTCTCAGGACTAGACCTTTCTCTTGTGATTAAAACCTTTTCTTGTTACCGGCCCAGACCATTCACTCGGGCATGGAACCTTACCTTGGGACTAGAACCTTTTCCCTGGACTAGAAGCTTCTCTCAGGACTAAAAACCTCTATTTTCACAATAACCTTGTCTCTGTATTAGAATCTCTTGGGACTAGAACTTTCCCTGGGACTAGACTATACACTACAAGCCTTCTCTTTGGACCAGAACCATCCCTCGGGACACAAACCTTCTCTTGGGACTAGAACTTTATCTCCAAATTAGAACCTTCTCTCTGGACTAAATCCTTCACTTGTGACTAGGACTTTCTCACTGGACTAAAATGTTGGGACTCTTGGGATGAGAACCTTCTATCGAGATTAGAGCCTTCTCTCCGGACTAAAACTCTCTCTTGGGACTAGAACATTTTCTTGGAACTGGACCATTCTCTCCGGGTGAGAATTTTAATTTGGGACTGAAAAACCTCTCTTGGGATGAAAACCTCGCTGGTCTAAAACCTTCTCTTGGAATTAAGAACCTACTGTCAGGACTAAAACCTGTTCTCTCCTTCCCCCCTCAGATCTGTCTTAAGGGTAAAGTTCACATCTTCAAGTATCTCAGCATTGAGGCGTGTCGCAGCGACAAGATGGCCGACGCGCTCTACCTCCCTGTCATGGAGCGCCTCAGCCTGACGCGGTGAGTTACATTTTGGGAGGCTAATGGTAGAAGCTAATGGTAGTGACGAGGAACGGCTGCTAAAGCAGGGGCTTTAGTCAAACACTAGTTACAGGAAAACAAACGTTGCTAGTCAAACAAAATAGCAGCATTTATACATACATTATTTTCTCAAATAATGACAGTTCCTTTTTTAATAGACACCGCGTCTCAAGTACCTATTAGTTCATTTTCAATGGGAGACAGGTCTGGACTGTTGGGAGGCCAGTCTAGTACCCGCACTCTTTTACTACGAAGCCATGCTGTTGTAACACGTGCAGAATGTGGTTTGGCATTGTCTTGCTAAAATAAGCAGGGGCGTCCATGAAAAAGACATTGCTTGGATGGCAGCATATGTTGCTCCAAATCCTGTATGTACCTTTCAGAATTAATGGTGCCTTCACAGATGTGCAAGTTACCCATGCCGTGGGGACAAACACACCCCTATACCATCACCGATGCTGACTTTTGAACTTTGTACTCATAACAATCCGGATGGTCCGTTTCTTCTTTGGCCTGGAGGAGACGACATCCATGATTTCCAAAAACAATTTGAAATTTGGACTTGTCAGAGCACAGCACACTTTTCCACTTAGCGTCATTTTAGATGAGCTTGGGCCAAGAGAAGCCAGCGCCGTTTCTGGGTATTGTTGATATATGGCTTTGCTTTGCTTGGTAGTTTTAACTTGCATTTGTTGCTGTAGCGATGAATTGCGTCAACTGAGAATGGTTTTCTGAAGTGTTCCTGTACCCACAGGATGCCGGTTTTTAATGCAATGCCATCTGAGGAATCGAAGTTCACGCGCAATCAATGTTGGTTTTTGGCCTTGCCGCTTACCTGCAAATATTTCTCCAGATTCTCTGAATCTTGTGAGTATATTATGGACCCTGCATGATGAAGTCCCTAAATTCCTTGCAATTGCACATTGAAAAATTTTGTTCTTTAACTGTTGGACTATTTGCTCATGTAGTTGTTCACAAAGTGGTGAGCCTCACCTCATGCTTGCTTGTGAATAACTGAGCCTTTCTGGGATGGTCCTTTCAATAATAATAATAATGTATACCACTTTTATAGCGATTTTCAAGACACTCAAAGATGCTTTACAATTGCACACTTTATTCATTCATTCAGTCACACCCTAGTGGTGGTAAGCTACTTGTGTAGCCACAGCTGCCCTGGGCAGTCTGACGGAAGTGTGGCTGCCATTCTACGCCTACGGCCCTTCAGATCACCACCAAACATCCAACCACATTCATTCATAGGAAATGCGGGTTAAGTGTCTTGCCCAGGGACATAATGACCACATGCACTCGAGCAGGGCTACGAACCTTCGATCCTCTGGTTGCAAGGCTTTCAAGTCATCAATTTATTGGTGGGTACAGAGAGGAGAGAACTGTGCTTCAGGTGTGTGTGTGTGTGTGTGCGTGTTTGTGTGTGTGCGTGAGTGCGTGCGTGCGTGTGTGCGTGTGTAGTGTGGAGGACATGGAGCAGCAAAGGAAGCAGGACAGCGACTCTGGAGTCGGCAGTGATATTGGAGACAAGAGGCTATCAGCAACGGAGGTACGCCGTGTATGTGTCTAAATATATTCTGTATACTGCATATAAAGTATACTTATACGCTTGATGTTTGTAATGACTTTATTTAAGTTATTCTTTGAAAAGTCCCATTGCTTTTGCTGCAAGCTTAAATCGCCAAATCCATCTATGGACTTCTGCACTGCACTTCATCCCATGCATTTCATAAAGTTTTTATGAGAGCAACAGTGTAGTGCTGGCGGAATGTTTGTGGGATATTTAAGGTGTTTATATATATATATATTATATTATATTCTACACTTGTGACATTGATGTTGGTCCTGACTCCACCTGTGATTATACTTTCATAAATCCAAATCCTTTTGCTGCAAGCTTAAATAGGCGAATCCGTCTATGGATTCCGCATATTATTACAGTTGTTGTTACTTTTGTGAAAGCTGCATGCATGCTTTTGCTCGTAGATTATGTCTCCCCTCACATCAAGTACACTTCTGCTATTTGGTGTTAGAAGGGGTAAAACATCTCATTTTTATTGATGGACACTGATAGGTATCTGTGTTTTGTATTGATTTAATTAAATGTGTTCAAATAAAAAAAAACCTACAGATTAATTTAAAAATATATGAGTATTTATTAAAATGTAGAATTTTTTTATTTATTTGCATTTACGATTTCTTTTTTGATTATTCAAAATGATAGGGTTTTATAGAAAGGTATATTAAAATATATTTTTATTTAATACAAATGTAATTAAATTGGATTGAATATAAACCAATTACAAAATAAGTCAATTTATTACAAAGTTTATATTTAAAAATAAAATCACTTTTGAGTAATACTGTCAGAAATGTTTTTCTTTCTAAATTAATTTAAATAAAAATGACAAAAATTACAAAGTAAAACATATACCGGTACTTTGATTCAATTAAATGTAAAATTCATTTTTAGCTATTCAATTTGTTGTTAAATTGCAAAAAATATTGCAAATCAAGTAACTTTTTTTACTCATGTTAAATTAATATGAATATTTATTAAATATTCCATTTGGATTGAGGCAATGTCATCAGAGACATTAATTGAACAGTACATTCATTATTGTGGGCGCAAGATGAATATCTTGTCCTTCGCAAGGGGTCAAAATATTAGAAACAGCCCTCAGTATGATTCATTACCCTTTTATGTGTGTGCATGGATGTGCGTGAGTGTGTGTACTGTGTATAACGTGTGTTATGTTGTTGTGCGCATAGCCATCGGATGAAGACAGTTTGAGTCTCAACGTTCCAATGAGTCACATCACGGAGGAGGACGGACTCAGTAAAGACGACTCCAGCGAACACATCAGCTCCCTGACAGGTGCGCGCACACGCACGCACTCCCCAGATGCGCCACTTAAATAGACTTCAATCAGCCTCAACCGGGTCAGCGCAGACGGGACATTAGAATGGATGCTGAGAAACTCAATTGTTAGCATTTTCTTGTCTGACATCTCCAAATGAAAGCCCCCTTCACCCTCATTAACTTTAGAATAACATTTATTCACTTGTGTCTTTCACACAGAACCCAGTCAAGTCAAGAGGGATCAATCAGTGAATTAGTGCTTGGATGCACCAATTGTACAAACGTTCTCGCCTCGTTCCCACTGAGTCTCCACAAAACTGGCACAGCAGTAGAGCTGGCATTCAGTTGCCTGTATCTTTCACACAGAACCCAACAAAGGGGGCCAATAAGTGAATTTGTCCTCGGATGCGGCAATATTGGGAACTCTCTAGCCTCTTTCACACAGAGATTTTGTATATTCAGAGGCTGGAATTTAGCCGCCAGTGTCTTTCACACAAAATCCAACTAAGTGGAAACAATCAGTGAAGTAGTGCTCGAATGCACCAGTTTTGTGGAACGTTGAGTCTCTTTCAGACAAGAGATTACAAAAAATTAAAGCACTGTCTTTTTTTGCTCCTTTCTTTCACACACAAACTAAAAAAGTGGGAAATTGCAGATGATGTGGATTTCCACACAGACACACGGTTTCCCGCAATCGGTGAATTAGTGCTCGGCTGCACCAACTGTGTGGAATCTTTAGCCTGTCTTTTTCCATGCAGATCCCAGCTCGGAGGCGGTGCGGCTTATCGAGGAGAGCCCAACAGAGGCGCTGAGGGAGCAGCTGGCCTATCGAGACGCCGCCGCTCGCTTGGTGGGCTATATTAGGGCGAGTCCGTTGCGCTTACCTCATCGTGTAAAGTCGCCTGTGACCAAATAAGGACATAAGGCACAACAAAGCCTAACGGGCTTGTAAACTTTTTTTTAATTCTTTTTCATCCAGCTGCAAAAAAGTACTGATTAGAATACACTGTGTGGACAAAAGCTTTGGGACAGCACTCTTCATCAGTCAGTGAAATAGCACCTGGGTCATTTTGGACAATTTGGCTTCCAAGCCACAGAAATGCAATCTTTTGCCAGTAACACCCTATATATGTTCACAAAAAGTCCAGATTAGGCTGTAAATCTATAATGTTTTTTTGTCACTAAGACTAAAGAAATACTATTTGTTGAGGAAAAGGCTATACAGAATTTAGCTCAAGCAGGCTAGTTTTGCGTACAAATGTTGTATTTTTCTATTAAAACAAATGTATTTGTTCATAAAAAGGCAACATTAGCCTATGTTTTGCCACTAAAACAATAAAATACTATGTGTTGAGGAAAAGGCTACTTGGAATTTGGCTCAAATTTCCCAAATGTGATATTGTGTCATTAAAACACTATATTAGCTCACAAAAGGTCACATTGGCTATGAAAAGTCCCTATTTTGGTACTTAAACCAAAAAGAACCTCGATTTGTTAAAGAAAAGGCTACAGTTTGCCAAATAATTTTGCTCAGACAGGCTAATTTCCCTAATAAATGTTATAGTTTGTCATTAACGCACTGTATTTGTTCATACAAAGGCAACATTAGGTTATGAAAATGCAATGTTTTGCCACTAAATCTAAAAACATATATATACAGACCCTTTCCAAAAAATTAGTAGATCATGGAAAAGTGGATTTATTTCCATAATTCCATTCAAAAAATTAAACGTTTACAGATTATAGATTCAGGGCCCACAATTTAACAATTTCAAGTATTTATATGTTTATTTTTACATAATTTGGGCTTCCAGCTCGTGAAACCCACAAAATCAGGAATTCAACAAATTTTAATACTGTGAAGAAATCCCCATTTACTTCTCAGTATTTGTAGAAAAAAATAAATAAATTAGGATCACATTATCCATCCATTATCTTTATAGCTTATCCTCACTAGGGTCTCGCGGGCTGCTGGAGCCTATCCCAACTATCTTCGGGTGGGAGGCGGGCTACACACTGAACCGGTCGCCAGCCAATCGCAGGGGACATAGAAACAGGATCACATTAAATCAATCAAAATATGTTACCTTCAAAATGATATGTTCATCTTCAATTCTTGGTTGGGAATCCCTTTGCTGTAATCACTGCCTCGATGTGCCGTGGCATTGAGGCAATCAGCCTGTGGCATTGCCTGGGAGTTATGCAAGCCCAGATTTCCTTGATGCTTGCTTTCAGTTCTTCTTTGTTTTTGGGTCTGGTGCCCCTCATTTTCCTCTTGATAATACCCCATAGATTCTCAATGGGGTTTAGATCCGGCGAGTTGGCTGACCAGTCAAGCACTGTGATGGCATGGGCATCAAACCAGGTTTTGGTGCTTCTGACGGTATGGGCAGGGGCCAGGTCCTGCTGGAAGATGAAGTCTGCATCTCCATTCAGATCCTCAGCAGAAGGAATCATGAAGTCCTCTAAAACGTTCTGGTAGACTGTTGTGGTGACCTTGGATTGAAGAAAGCAGAGTTTACCAACACCTGCACTGGAAATTGCACCCCAAATCATGACTGACTGTGGATATTTCACACTGGACCTCGAGCAGCTTGGGTTCTTTTCTTCACCGGTCTGGAATTTAGCTCAAACAGGCTAGTTTCCCTTATAAATATTATATTTTGTTATTAAACCACTGTATTTGTTTACCAAAGGCAATATTAGACTACTAAAATATTTTGCCATGACCAACATCCATCATCTCTGACAAAAATGTCCACAAAAGCTTTAACATCTTGTCGTCAAACAATTCTTTGCCACAAACATGGCCTATTTGTCAACACAAGTTTCATATTTGTGCACATGAATGTATAGTTCATCACAAAAAGTTGCCATACATTGCTCCCAAAATACTATATCTTGACGCTAAAGCTATATATTTGGCCAAGAAAGTGGGAGTTCCCTGCGGAAATGCACCCATTTGTCATGAAAACACTATATTTGGTCACAAATTGTCTACATTAAGCGATGAAAGCATCTGTACTACGTCAAAGCACTGTTATTTAAAAACTAAAGGCCACAAATACACATTTTGCTTTAAAATACACATTTTTACGAAAATAAGCTGTTCCCATTTGAAAGTCAATATTGTGATTATAAAGCAGTCTATTTGCTCACAAAAGACCACAATCAACCATGAAAACATGACATTTTGCCGTGACAAACATGGTGAAAGAATTTTTAAGACAGGCTTTCTTCTGGATGTTACCGTGCAACGAAGCGCCTGTGCATAAAATATTCATGAGTGTGACGACAAGAACATTTGTTGTGAGTCATCCTTTCTTCATAGCCTAATGTCGCCTTTTGGGGAACAAATGTAGTTTTAAAAAAAATAAATAAATAAAAATACTGCATTTCCATGGGAAACTACCACCTTCCTGTCTGAATATATAGGATTTTTGTCTCAAAATACACATTTCTGTGATCATTCACTGCATTTGTGTGCACAAATATGAGGTCAAATATACAATTCTGTGGCAAAGAAGAAGAAGAACATTTCTCTAAAATGCTGGTGTGTGTTTGTTAGCATTTCTGTTGTCAGATGTCATCATGTCACTGATGCCTTGTCTATTAAAGTCTTCTTGTGAGCAAATCTAGTATGGCAGAATATTGCATTTATGTGGAAAGTTGTCAAAATTAGATGGCAACATTTACCCTTTAACTTAATTGAACTTTGAATGTAAAATTGTATTTTTTTATTTCAGGCAAAACCCAACACTTTCATAGCCTAATTTTGCCTTTTTGTGAACCAATACGGTGTTTTAATGGTGAAATATAAGTTTTGAAGGTGACACTAGCCTTTTTTTGGCTTGCTACATTTTAGAGCAAAATAGAGCCTTTTCCTCAACAAATGACATTTTAGTGGCAACGTGACATTATCATCGCCTAATAAAGCCTTTTTGTGAACAAATAAAGTGTCTTAATGGCCAATTATTGCATTGACATGTGAAAGTAGGTTGTTCAAGCGAAATTCAGTCATGCCTTAAAGCTTTTAAGGCAAAATAATCATGTTTTAGTGTCAGCCTTTTGCTGAACAAATGATTATGGCAACACATGACATTTTCATAGCCTAATGTAAGCTTTTTGTGAGCAAATATAGTGTTTTAACGATAAAATATTGCGTTTATATGCAAAAGTGACTGACATTTACGGTGCGTGTTTGGCTTTCAGGAGCGTACGACGACGTCGGCAGACTTAGACGAGCCGCTGAGGATCGATGAAGACTTGCACTGGACCACAGCGCAGCGGTGAGAAATTTGCTTTCAGAGATGTCCCAGTTAGCATTTATGGCTAATGATGCTAATGCTGAGTGATTCCGAAAGAGTTCAGAATGTCACCAGATGTTTTATTAAGCCTTAATTATTATATTTGCTTTCAAAAAATATTTAAGCGGCAGACCACCATTTTTTAAATATATATTTTTAAATTTTAAGTAATCATGAAAAATAATGTATTTGTTTAAATATTTTTTTTATTTGATAGCACTCACACATTTGACAAATGAGATTCAGTTAGACAAATTAAAACTTGAAGTGTAAATGAAAGTTTTTATGATCTAAAAGATGTATTTATATTAGTTTTCTTTATGAAAATTAATATCAATGTATATGTTCATTCATATTTTTATTATTATTATTATTATAGCTAACTGCTAAAGCCCATTTAGTGAATGAGATGTCAATAAATGTTTTTAGCTGGGAATTGTGCATTTATATATATATATATATATATATATATATATATATATATATGTGTGTGTGTGTGTGTGTGTGTGTGTGTATGGTTCTAGGTAATATGAACTGATTGAATACTTGGTTATTTATTTATTTTAAAATGTTTCTAGTTCTAATTAACGTGAAATTAGCAGGGTTTGCGCCGCCTCTTCCCCACCTTGTCAATGGCTTATTGAAACAGGATGTGGCGAAGCAAATGTTTGCCACGCTGGCGAATCAAAATTGCCTGTGTCAAAACTCAAAAGACCTTCGTGATAAAAAGTGGGCACACTCATTCTGCCATGTGCGAACGGTGTTAATGGTTTAGTTTTTTTCACCCTCTTCGTAAAATGCTTCAATCCGCCGTCCCGCCACTGCTGGCTAAAAGCAGTCAAGCTCACGGGTTTCCCAGCTGCGGGAAGCGGCGCATCGGGGAAGACCAGACCCGAAGCCGCCGTGCGTCAAATTTGAAACATGCATATTTATTATTGAAACTCATATGCAATTCATATCAATTTCTCACAACTTTTAGGCCTGGCCTAGAGGAAATAGTTGTTTATTTGTTGGCTATATCCAATGTTGTGTTGGTCATACTATACAATAATTTATTTCTTGTGTTTACTGTACAATGCTGAAGATAACAAACTTCCTCCCAAGAAATCGCATGCTAAATCGCAATCACAATACTTGTTTAAAAAAAAAAAAAAAAAAAAACCTTGCAATTAAGAGTATTTTATTGAGCCCTACTTCTGAATGATGAGTACTTAGTTTTAATTAGGCCCACATCGTTAATATTTATCGGCTTCCTAGTGACGAGGACTGGCTAAGTGTGGCTCAAGGTTTAGCCACATAAACACACGTGATGTTGTGGCTAACTACACACAAGTGTGGCTAGGAGATTTTTATATTGTTTAGCCACATTGGCTAAGAGGTTTCATGACTCAGTGCCCATCCTGAATTACCTACGGTTAATCTGTTACCATTCATATAATTTTATTTTCATTCTCACTGTTACTATTATATCATATGTTGTATATTTACATAAACATTTATACTATATTAAATGAATATAGTAATTAGAAGTTAAAAACTACAAAAAAAACAATAACAATTCATCAAAAAGTATTGAAAATAATACACATCGGAACTCATTTTTCCCATTAATTATTTATAATGAATTGACACAAGAAATCGCTGCAATTATCCATCCATCCATCCATTTTCTGTACCACTTATCCTCACTAGGGTTGCTGTATGCTACAATTACTAAATTATAATTAATTTGAAATATGATTATTCATTTCATTCTTAATATGTATTTAGAATATTTATTTGAAACAAACTTAAGTCAATAGAAGTGGGTTATTTGTGTTAGTTCCAGGTCAAAGGTAACAGGGGACAGTGGGCTGCACTTGGACATGATCAGCCAGCTTAAAGAGGCTGTGGAGCTACTTCAGGATCCCAGCAGGTCAGAGCTACACCTTAGTCAGGATGTCATATTTCTATTCAGAATTTTTTTAGCAACCTGTGGTTTGTGCCCTTTAGAATCAACTTGGAGCATGAGGACCTGTGCGGGGTGCAACTGTACCCCGTGGAATTGGTCACAGTGGAAGAGTCTGTCAAGTAAGTCAGCGCCGATGGATGCTGGCAGATTGCTGTTCTTGTGGTATTTTACAGTATACAGTTTTGGCGTCAAAATGAAGCATTTCATTCCAAAATACAACTTTCGTGCGGCCAACCATCATATTTTTGGTCCACAAAGCTCCACAGGTGGAGTGTGTTTTAGAAAAAATATATATATTGGAAACGTGGCCTTTTAAGGCAAATATTTTTTTTCTTTGGCCTCTTAAATGTGTGTCGTCCCCCCCCCTCCCCAGGCATAACCAAACATTTCATAGCCTTTTTGTGGACAAATATTGAGTTCTAATTGCAAAATATTGCATTGCCTTGCATAGATCATTTTACACTTGAGACTATGTGAGTCCGGGATGCACGTGTCATGGAAACAATGAGTCCCTGCAACTTATCACAAAATACAGATACACCCGCTACATCACGGTTCTTGTTTCGTGGTCCCACTATATTGCAGATTTTTATTGCAGTTGTTAATCTATCTTTTATACTGTTTGTAGAATATTTTTGTTATCCATTGCTCTTGCTCTCTCTCAATATGAGTTTAGGCCTGCCACGATAGGAAATTTTTTAGAATGATATATTTTCCCCAAAACTTTCATGATAAATGAGAGGATTGTTGATGTTTTTTATGCCACTGATATAATGATATTAGAACATAATAAAGAATTGTACACATCTTACAAATTCTGCCCTGGTAATCAAACATATGAGCACAACAGTGCTCAGTGTTCTCTCATTTCCTAAATAAAAAAAAAAGGGCACATATAGACACGGACGACCATTCGCACTCACTTTCACACCGTCACTGAGTGGGAACTGAACCCACGCTGCCTGCACTGAAGTCAGGCAAATGTACCACTACACCATCAGAACCACTCCCCACCGCCAGTCTCAAACAATTTTACATTTCAGTTTAACAACTCTTAACAGCTTAACCGTTTTAGAGGTTATGCTTGTTCAAAACCTTTGTTTCATAATGTTTCACATACAGTATATGCTCTTTTAATAAGTGCTCCCAATGGGAACTTCCCACTGAGAAGTACAAACTATATATTGAAGATTTTGATTACAGTTGTTACTCTATTTTTTTTATACTGTTATATTTATTTTTGTGCTATCCATTGCTCTTGCTCTCTCTTATTAAATGTGTTTGTCTTGTTGTAGGTGTGTTTATATGTGTTTATAGGCTTTTCAAAAAAATGTTAAGTGGCGTAAATTGAACAAAAACATACCTACCTGTTGGGGTAGGGTTAGGGTTATTTATTCAATTTTCGCTGTTTAATGTAGCCTTTTGTGACTAAATAGTGTTTCAAAACGACATCATTTCCATGGGCAACTACTACTTTCTTGACCAAATATATTTTTTTTTTGTGATGCTATGCACTCCGGTTTCCTCCCACATCCCAAAACCATGCGTGGTACGTTGATTGAGGACTCTAAATTTCCCGTAGGTGTGAATGTGAGTGCGAATGGTTGTTTGTTTCTATGTGCCCTGCGATTGGCTGGCGACCGGTTCAGAGTGTACCCCAACTCCCGCCCGAAGATAGCTGGGATAGGCTCCAGCAGCCCGCGACCCGACCCGAGGATAAGCGCCTCAGAAAATGGATGGATGGTCTACCATCACGCATTTCTTGCGGGTAAGACTTCTGTGGCACGTCCTAATGGGACTTTTTGTTTCCCCCTTAGCGGGCAGGACAGCGATGATGACGTCACCACACCAAAGGTATGTTCACCCAACTTGAATGTATTAATCATGATGACTGATTAGAATTTTGATGTAAGGTATTCTAAATTCATATAAATTAAGCAATTAATAGGTAAATTTGGGAAGGAAAAAAAAGTCTTAACTTTTATTCAAAAGTATGTATTTTCTTCAAAAACAGACAAGTCCAAATTTTTCACATCACTATAAAATTATACTGAAATTGTATTATGCTTTGTGAATATAAATAATTAACAGGTGAGTGTACTGGAACTGCAATCTCTTAAATGAATTTAATTTAAGCCTTAATCCTAGCAAGTCCTACAAAGGGAGAGAAAAGTCGCATTGATTGCACAGTTAACGAGAAATAACGGGCGTGGACATATTTAAGGAAGTATGTGTGGAGTTCTTGATGACGTAAATTCAGTTTTACATACGAGTTGTTTGGTTTTACAGGGTTAGGAAATGCAACATTGAACGATGGCATGTTAGGCAGTCAGATTGAAAGCATTGCGCTATTTTTGTCTAAATGGCACTTTGATGAAAGGCTGTGTAAACTGGGTATAAATCGGTATGAATTGGCCCCATGAAGTTTATTTTGAAAGCCTCACCTGCATCCTGCTGCAGCATGTGGTGGAGGAGGAAGAGGTGGGAGGTGGCTATGAGTTCCAGAAGAAGCGACAGATGATTCTAGAGAAGGCCCGCTTTGAGGCCCAGCTCGCATGCTGCCAGTACGAGTGGCACTTGTCCATCCAGGTAAAAACGTGGTGCAACCTGCGGTAGGTTGGGCATCCTGTCTGTCGAGCTGGCCGCCATCATGTCGTTCGGTTAAACCGACGCGCAGTTTACTGGCGTGGTTTGGTCTGCTGTGGTTTGTGTGTTTGACGCAGAACCCGACTGGCTTTTTGTTGCTTTGTGTGTGAGCACCGGTTTTATTTTTTAATTCAGCCTCGCAATCTAGTTTCACTTTATAACATGAAATTTGGTAGGCCAAAGAAGTTTGAAGAAGCCAAGACACACAAGGTTAGCTATTTTGCGTTAAAGTGGCCGTTTTAGGGTCAATTTTGCTATTTGCAGGGGTCTCTCAATTGTTTTGAAAATGCTACCCTCTGAGCCTGTTTCATTTAACCCTTTAACACCTAAGCCTCAAAATGTCTGCCTGGACTTTTTTGCTTATTTTGACTCGGAAAGGGTCAGAAAATGTCCTGTGAATAAGTGCTTTTGCCCCTTTTTCCCAGAAAACTTGGAATTTTCAATATCTAGCAGGGTTAGGTTATCCCTGACGTGTCGTCGCCGATGCGTCAGGGATAAAAGGAACAGGACATTTGATAGGTGTGTCTATTATGAATAGACGTAATGAAAAGCTCTCAAGAAGCCATGTCTGAAAGACACAGAAGTTAGGCACTTTGATTTGAAGTGGACATTTTAAAGTCTCTTTGGGCTTTTCCAGGACTCCTTCAATTTTTGCAAAAATTCAGCCCCTGAAGCCAGTTTCACTTATCAACATCAAACTTAGTCATCATAACTAGACCCGCCCAAAAAGTCTCAAGAAGCAATGTCTGTGAATACACAGGGGAGTCTGCCATTTTGAATTTAAGGTACATAGTTTTTTTTTGGTGGTAAATTTAATGTTTAGAATCTTTGGTGTCCTTTTATTGGGTTTGCTTGATAATTTTGGTTGGAAATACCCAAAATGTCCTTTTTCAAGCCATTCTCGTTGGTCTTTTCCACCTAGTATTTGAGACCGTCCGATTTCTCAATATTATGCGACATGTAAACGAGCTTTGCTCTGATAGGATCGCTCATTCAAAATATGGAAAGCAGCTTGGCTCTGATTGGTCCATATTAGGGCTGCGGCTATCGAATATTTTAGTATTCGAATATCCTACTAAAAACATTATCGAATAATCCAGTATTCGGATTAATTATAGTTTTGCTTCGTTAAAGACCAATTATGACTACACATGAAAAACTAAGCCATTTCACTTAAAAATCAACGACCAATTGTTTTTCTTTTTTTAGATAATTGTTTTATTTCGTAAATTCACATTGAGCGGCAAACTGTATTTTCGTTTTGAGAAATATTTTCAATGAGGCAAGAAAACATAAATTTCAGTTTAAAGTTTGCATTTTTTCTTCTTAACATTCTTAGCATTTCTTGTAAGTATATATAAAAAAAACATACGTCATTAATTGACAAGGGATAAGGAACCTGTTGTAAAACTTCAAAGCTAGCATTTTAGGATGTGACATCATACAGTAGGTTCGTGGCTGTGGGTTTATGATCTTAGACCACACTTACTAAACTAAAATGAAGATGAAAATGAAGACACCTCGATAGGAAACACAAATGTTACCTTCATCAACTTTTTTCACAAACTTTGCCACTCGCATTTATTTATTTTTTCACTCGCAGTATTTAACTCAAATGTAGCCACTTGATGATACGATGGTAGTACGCTGGCCATAATATACAACTACAGTGTGCGCGATTGTAACATGACATAACAGCGACTGTATAGACCAAGAGTATTGTAATGCCCTCTGAAGTGGTCAAGGAGGAAGGATTTGGCCAGTGCACTTTCAGTCACTGTATTGAACTCGCAGCAACACAAGATCATCACAAACTTATGAGCTTCTGTCAGCCACAACTCATGCCAACAGCGTCTTCCCAGACTGACCTTTCCTTACACTTACGTCACACTACTCACCCCGTCCGCCCTCTTAACGTCGTACACACATAATTACAGATACAGTATCAAACTGGGAGGGCTGGCAGTGAGTGAGTTGAATAAGGGGAGTCCCGAGGTAGAGAAAATTCCTCAAGCGTTTTTTGTATTCAAAGTATTCGAAATATTCTAGTATTCGTTGGAGACCTAGTCCATGTGACGGTGTCTACTAGTGTTCGAAGCTTGGGGGCGACCGAGCATTCATCGCGATGTCGCGCTCTTCCATAATGCTACGTTCAGACTTGTGTCCCTCGCAAGAGTTTGATCGCAGGGTTATTTATGCACACTGAACGCGCATTCGCTTCATTTGCGCAACATTGATATGCTCCTCCCACCTCAATCCTCTCCAGCGGGTCGTCGACGCCCTCGCGTCCGGTAAAGATGTGCCGGGCTGCGAGCAGCCACGGGCAGGGCGAAAAGTTACCCTGGCTGGTTCCTTTTGAATTTATTTGTTTTTTCTTCCCAGTTCTCCTCCCCATTCCAGCCCTTCGCCCTGCGAGGGTTGCAGCCAGTAGTACGCCCGTGACCCATTACTATCATTGGGAAGCCACAGTACATCAACGTGATCTGAGGGGATGTGGGTGAAAATTAAAAGAGAGGGGGATATTTTGAGGTTATGCTCATCATCTGCTCCCATTCATTGGAATTGAACCTGCCACGATGATCATCCCTGGAGACAATGAATGCAATCTTCGCTATTTCAGCTTTAAGGCCCATTTGGCCATTTCAATGTTTTTTTTTTTTTTTTTTTTTATTGAGCCCCCAAAGCCTGCTTCATATGTCTATCGTGAGTAAACCCATAAAAAAAGTCTCACAAAACCATGCCAAAATATACACAGAAAGTCATTGAAGTGGCTATTTTAGGGTCAAGTCCATGTGCTATTTTAAGATTAACTTCGCAGCGTTGCACAGCTGTGTGGTTTGTGTGTGCAGCCATTTTTTAGGTGTGTTAGTGTCTGTCCATTTTGCCAGAAAACTCATTGATTTTTTTACATTTGTGTTACCATAGCGACTAGATCAGTCTGATGGCAGATTTCCCGCACTCTCCAGCGTACCATTTGGACTGAAACCTCGCTCAGGTGAGTTTTAATACAAATGTTATATTAAATACGCCAGTACAAATGTTATATGGGGTCTCACGAGTCCAATCAAAGTGATTTGAACCATACTCCATCGTAAACTTTTGTTGCGTCTATGTTGTAGTAAAGCCGTCTCTGCGTTATCGGTTGAAATAAAGTAGTAAATCCTAGCTAACTGCGCTTATTGCTAGCCTTAGTTAACCGGTCCCTACCGCCGCTAATATGCTAAACACTTGTTGTGCTTGCTCGCTTTGCCTCCAAAGGGCCTTTTGTTTGCTTAGCATGTGACGTGTTGCTAACCGCTAATAAAGCAAGCGTGATGCTAACATGAATCTTTGTTTTTTTATGTGTGCTGTCTTGTGTTGTCGTCTCCCATTTTGACATCTTTTGATTATTTTTTTTCCCCGTTTATTTACGACTGTTGCGATGATCCGCCGCATGGACTTTTACCCACAATGCACCTGCCCGCATGCATACCCCCTCTCCCCGGTTATAGCCCCGTCCTCGCTGCCCTGCTCGCCTCCTCCCTCGCCCTCCCCCTCCCATCTCTCACAGGCCCCGCCGCTCTTCTGTGGTTTTCGCCGTAGCCGCGGCAACGGAGGCGTGCCGGAGCGTGGTAGGTTTCGGAACCAACGCAAACCCAGGGCCTCAGATTTGATCACCTTTGTTTACAGGACATTATGCAATGTGCTGGTAATCATGCACTTAACCAGAAATTCTCAACTGATGGGTTAGGACCCAAAAAAAAAAAATCTGGCGGTCCTCTGATTTGTTTGTTTTCTTTGGCTTGTGTAGGTGATGAAATTTACCAATAATCATGTCCTAAACCAGTGATTTTATTATGGGTGTGTCACAGATAGGAAGTAAAAAATGACAAGCGGTCCTCGGATTTGATTACCGTTTTTTATCCTTAGCTTTTACAGGACATGCAATTTGCCAATAATCATGTCCCAAACCATTGATTCTCAAATAGTGGGACGGGACCCAAAAAGTTGGTCATAGACAGGTAGCCAAGAATTACAATCAGTACTTTGAGAGATCACTTTGCTGTTTTTTTTGTTTGTTTGTTTGTTTGTTTCATTGGCGACATGATGCAGTTTGCAAATAATCATACCCTAAACCAGCGATTCTCAACTGACGTGTCAGGACCCATTATGGATTGGTCATAGACTAGGTGGTATAAAAATTACGGGGTGTCCACGGTTTACGACCCTGAAGGTTATTTTTTTTTTTATGGATGATATCCATTTTCTTGAAGAAAAATGTAGAGGGAAAAAAAAACTTTTCAATAATTTTATTCTTGTTTTTAAGAAAAAAGGCTCACAATGTTTTTGTTCCACAGGACTTTTTTTTGAGGAAAAAGTCCATCCATTTTCTGTACAGCTTATCCTCACTAGTGATGCGGGCGTGCTGGAGCCCCATCCCAGCTATCTTCGGGCGAGAGACGGGGTACACCCAGAACTGGTCACCATCCAATTGCAGGGCACATATGAATAAACAACCATTCACGCTCACATTCACACCTACGGCCAATTGTAGAGTCTTCAATTAACCTACCATGCAAACCGGAATACCTGGCGAAAACCCACGCAGGCACGGGGAGAACATGCAAACTCCACACAGGCGGGGCCCGGATTTGAACCCCGGTCCCCAGAACTGTGGTGACCAGCCATCCACCATGCCGACTCATCATAATCCAATCGTATTATATCGTGATCTTAATAGCATATTTGCCTGTCGTTTTTTCAACGTTTTGTAAAACAAGAAAAAAACACATGCTATTAGGCTAACAATATCACTGTGCCGCGAGGAAAAATTCATATTTGTTAAATAGAAGTCAATTTCTTTTCTAAAAGTTTGAAAAATTGCACAAAACGCCACAAGTTAGTTAGCGTGACATGGTAGCAAGTAATAGATTGCAATGGTTCCAAGCCCCGAGGCCTGTGAAATCACCAGGAAGTGTTCTGTGTGCTTGTGCGTCATCAAGAGATGACCCACGGGGGGGGACAACGACGACACTATTTCAGGTCTATTAAGTCTCTGCTATTTGCAACTGACTTGACGTTTCGCTTTAATCATGTTTAATTTTGTTACTCCAACACACACGCACTCAGACACGCACGCACTCAGACACACACACACACACGCCTCATTAGTGAAGGTGTTGGTCCATTCAAGGAAAAGTGGGACGTGTCTTTTTTTACTACATTCACACTATGTTCCCAGCAGCCCCATTTCAGTTCACCGTGGGAAAAATGGGACGTTCGTAGGACAATGCAAGGGGTGCAAACAAGTGCACTAAAAGTCAGTTGCAATTAAAACACTATATTTGTTCGCAATGAAAATGTTTAGTTTTGCCTGGTAGAACGATTTACACTGAACTCCTTCACTGCAGTGGCCGTTTATATTGGTCAGCTGGAATCCAAACGTTTACTGCCACCGGCGTATATATTCGTCAAGTACAGTTTTCTAACGGTAGGTGTAGACGTCTGGCTCAGCTTGTCTCTGAAATTCAGGTTTGTAAACCACTGTAATGATGTACAGATCCATCTAGATGGCGGTGTTGGAGCACTTTTGATTTGAGATCAGTACAGCTTCTGAGTTGAGGATAAAGATTAAGCGATGAAGCTCAGCTTGTCACGTCGATTATAAGGGAGAGAAATGCCAACAAGTTGGACATCGGACAAGTTTAGGCACCTGACACTCGAATAGAAAATTTAGGTTTGAACAGAGTATTTTTCAGGGTAGGTAGTTCAAAGTTTGTGCCCGATCGTGAGAAAAGATGAGGTAGATCATGTAGCGATTGGTAAATGCCATGTAAAAAAAAGTCACATTCAACTCGAGCCATGTGGTGAGTCATCAGCCCTCAGGGCGCATTTCATAGTTGGATATCCATCAATAAACAAATCTGTGTGTGAATGTGTGAGTGTGTGATCTGTAAAGTGCTTTGGGCACAGTGATGGTGTAGTTAAAGCACTACATAAATGTAATCCATTTACTATTTTACCATCAGAAGCTCTTTCTACAGCATATTTTTGTTCTTATAGTTTGAGGTGTCACAAAAGCAAAAGACATTTGCGTCAAAATCATGGTTCTGCTCGACAGGTTTCTTTTTACAAAAAGCTACTTCTCTCCACTTTTTGGTCAGAAACTGCTGTTTTTGGTGAAACCAACCCATGTTCTACTGCAGATTACTAAAGAAAGGAAAAAGCTAGAAACAAACCTTTTTAATGGTGAAAAAAATTTGCTGTTTATCTTGGTAGGTTTGGTGATTATATTGTCACAGAACAATATTCTGTGGGTCTCGAAGGATCAGTGAAAATGCTCTGAAATTACTTATAGGGAAATCTGCTTTGAAAATGGCTGCCAGTGAATGAGTTATCCATCCATCCATTTTCTGAGCCGCTGCTCCTCACTAGGGTTGCGGGCGTGCTGGAGCCTATCCGAGCTGTCATCGGGCAGGAGGCTGGTTACACCCTGAACTGGTTGCCAGCCAATCGCAGGGCACATACAAACAAACAACCATTCGCACTCACAGTCACACCTACGGGCAATTTAGAGTCTCCAATTAATGCATGTTTTTGGGATGTGGGAGGAAACCGGAGTGCCCGGAGAAAACCCACGCAGGCACGGGGAGAACATGCAAACTCCACACAGGCGGGGCCGGTGATTGAACCCGGGTCCTCAGAACTGTGAGGCTGACGCTCTAACAAGTTGTCCACCGTGCCTCCCTGAATGAGTTATTTTGCTTTAAAAAAATTACTTCTACAACTACTTTTTCTACTTTTTGTTCAGTGTTCCTACGCAGCCACAAGAGTCTGGAGTGTGTGGACCCTCAGTTCACCATGAGGAGGAAGATGGAGCAGCTGAGAGAAGAGCTAGAGCTGATGGAACAGCTCAGAGATGTAAGTAGGCGACCCCTAGTACTTACCCCCCCCCCCCCCCCCCCCCCCCCGCCTCCCCGGACCCAGTTTGAATTAACAACATGAAATTTGGTAGGCTTGTCTATCATGAGTAGATGAACAAAAACGTCAAGAAGCAAAGTCAGAAAAGAGACAGCAAGTATGCCATTTTGGATTGAATCAGTCTCTTTTTTTTTTTGTATCAATTTTGCCCTTTCCAGTTGCAAAGACAGTTTGTCTTAGCAGCATGAAATTTAGTGGACGTGTCCACCATGAGTAGACCCACACAAATGCCTGAAAGGACACAGGAAGTCTGCCATTTTGTATTGAACCAGCCTTATTTGTGTCAATTTGGCCATTTCTTGGGGTGTTTCAGGTCCCAAATTTCATGCTGCTTCACTGCTCCAAAGTTTTAATTACAACTGTAAAATGGTAAAAAAAAGAAATATGGACTTGAAATAAGGAAATGCTCCCCCTTCTTCTGCAGAGTATTGAGAGCCGCCTGAAGGTGGTTCTTCCCGACGACCTGGGCAACTCACTGATGGATGGCGTAGTGCTTTGCCACCTGGCCAATCACATTCGCCCGCGCTCAGTTGGCAGCATCCACGTGCCCTCGCCCGCTGTGGTACGCCCTGCTGTGCCCGCCTTTGCTTTTATGTACCACTACTTTGGAATCCTTCACTGACATTTATTTTGCGACAGCCCAAACTCAGCATGGCCAAGTGTCGCCGGAACGTGGAGAACTTCCTGGACGCCTGTCGGAAGATCGGTGTGCCCGAGGTAAGGCCTACGACCAACCCTCGGCGCAAACTGGGCACGTTCTCAAGTTTGAATGTTCCTGACATCTAGAGTCCAATCAATGAACTGAAAGCAGCCCAAGTTGCAATGTGAAAATAGCCCTCCTTTCAACTTGATGGACCCAAGTTCAACCTGAAAACAACCTGGATTGGAATCTGAAAACATCCCCATTTTAGAGCTTAAATTTGACCCTGACAACACCCCAGAATTTAACCTGAAATTTGAACTTCGAAACAGACCTAATTGCAGCTTTGAAACGGCTCCAAGTTCAACCTCAACACAGCCCCAAGTTAACCCCCCCCCCCCCCATTTAAACCAGATGACTGCTCCAATTTGAACTTAAAAATGGCACAAATTTTAATGTCAAAACTGTCCCATTTTCAACCTTAAATTAGAGTTTAAATCGCAACCTGATTAACCTCCCTCGTTTTAACCTGAAAATTCTCCCCATTTCAGCCACAAAGCAGCTCCAAAAACAGCCCCAATTTCATCCCCAAAACAACTCCAATTTTAACCTGAAAGCGGTCTCTATTTCAACGTGACAATTTCAACTAAAAAAACAAGTCGAGATTTCAACCTGATTAACACCGCTGATTTTAACCTCAAAATGCCCCCCCCCCTCCATTTCAACCAAAAGAAAGCTACATTTTTAACTCCAAAATGGGTCCAACTTAAACCTGAGAAGGGCTTTAATTTCAACCAACAGCCTGTTTGAAACCACCTAAATTTCAACATGAAGACGACCAAAACTTTGAGCCCAAAACAACCTGAAACACCTTGAACTGAAAACTGTCCCAATTTCGACCTAAAAACAGCCAAATTCAACTGTAAAGTTCAAACTAAAAATGTCCCCAATTCGAACCTGAAAATGGGCCAGGTTCCAGTCCTAAATTTCAGTCAGAAAATAGTCCCAATTTGAACCTATAAATTGAACCTGAAAACGTCCCAGTTGAAGTGTGTGTGCTGCCGTTTGGCTGTCACGCAAAGACCACAAAACGCCTTTTGAACGCGTTTGCATTTCTTTTGCGTTGCTAACGCTTTTGGCACGGTCCTGATGGGAAGGCTGAGGGTTTGACGTCATTCACCCTTTTTGGGGAATCAAACCCAGAATCGCTCAGCTTTCCTCACAGGAGGTCACTCTTGGCTCATGGCTGCTTCCTCCGTCCGAGCGGGGACTTCCTGTTTGTGCTGACTTGTTTTTTCTGTTATTTTCTATTTGAACGTGAGCTTCCTCTGTGCTTCCAAGTAAATACAATAGCACAAATGCTACATCAGCATTGCTAGCTTCAGATGCCGTCATCAAACGTTTGCTCTTGTTCTGTGCTAGCTGGATGTTGGCAACTTCCGCCTTTACCCCCGCAGTCGGAATTAACCGCTTAACAGGTAGCGACAAGCTACCTGCGCTAACACGCCGCTAAGTCGCTTGTTGCGCCACGAGCTTGCTTACAAGCTGCCACATGCTTACACTCAGCTCGCTCGCCTGCTGTGCTGCTAGCTGGCTAAAAGCTACCCGTGCTAACACACTGCTAGCCTTGCTTCTCCTTGCCGGTTGCGTCCGGAGGAAGAGGAGGTGGACCTCCTCATCCTCCCCTTCAGCATACCTGCCGGTTGCCATGGATACGACCGTCTGTATCACCATGGTTACCAACTCCCTTTCCTTGCTCAATTTTTAACCTCGTGCCTCTTCTTTCTCTTTTCGCTCTCCGCCTGGATTTTCCTCCTTTTCGTCGTCGTCTTCGTCTTTTTCACTTCCTCGTTCCCGCTCCTCCTCCATCTATCCATCACTCCATCCATCCCTCTATCACTCCATCGTCCTCCTCGGGGCACCAGTGTTCTCTGTGCTCCCCGTATGACATCATCCAGCGCCGCCTGCCGCCGCTGTGCGCCACGGTCAGGATGCTGGTGGGCGGGAAGCGGCCGGAGGGGATCCCGCCTCAGAAAAAAAGCCCCCCCGCCGCTGCCCTCCCGTCGCAGGACTCTGTCTCGGTGACCACTCAGACCCCGCCTCTGGCCTGGCGGTGGTGGGACTTGATTGGCTGCAGCCTGGTTCACGTCCTCTGCCTGATGCTGCTCTTTGCTGTCTACGTGTGGAGCGAGCTGACGTAACCGCGGCTCAACAAAAAACTTTTTTTTTTTTTTTTTTTTTTTTTTTTCCCCCCCAGGAGCACACATAACAATAGGACGAGTTTCTCTTTGCACATGTTCGCACAACTATAAACTGAAAAGGACCAAAATTTCAACCTGAAAACGTCCCCAATTGAAACATTAAGTTTGACCATGAAACCCGCCCAGTTTCAATCTGAAAACAGCCCAAATTCAAAACTGAAGATAATCTAAATTTCAACCTGAGAATGCCCCAGTTTCAACCTTGGACTAGAACATGAAATCGATCCCAATGTCAAACTGTAAACTATCTGAATTTGAATGTGAAGATGACCCGAATTCCAATCTAAAAATATCTTACATTCCAATGTGAAAACAACCCAAATTCAAACGAAGAATGACCTGTCGATTGTGAGATCTGATCGGCTGCAGCCTGGTTCACATCTCTGGTGCGCACCTTTTTCAGTTATTGTCATTATTGGTCCAAAGAAATGACAATGAATGGGAAATGACATGCTTGACTAGCTTCCCACGCTAGCGTCGAGCTGCTTGAAAACGGCCCCAATTTTAACCTGAATACGGTCCCAATTTGAACGTAAACAGTCCCAATTTCAGGCTTACATTTGAACTCGAGCACATCCCCAATTTCAACCTGGAACTTGAAAAGGGTCCGAGTTTCAACCTTGAAACTGAAAACTGCCCCAGTTAGAACAGGAATACTACCGCCTATTTAATCTAACAGTCCGAATTTAAATCTGAAAACGTCTCCCATTTAATCTGAAAACAACCCCAATTTGAACGTGAAAACATTTCATTTTGTAATTTAAATCATACCACTCGGTTATTATCTGCAATGTTCTTAGAAGGCTAACGCTAGCTCATGTTAGCATGGCCATGTTAGCATTTAGCTTTAGCTTCTTCTCGTGTCGACTTTGTAGGTTTTTCTAATTGCTTACATTTTTTAAATTTGAGCAACAAAATGCTAATCTACCACAATCCTACCAGAATATTTTAACAGCGCAACGTCTGCTAGCAGAAGTGCTACTTTTGGCTCAGCGAGCAAATGGTTAACAAACAGTGGATAAACGGCTGGAGACTTGTGTATGAAAACCTGTGTTTGATGGCTCAAATCTCGACACGTCGAAGCATTTGTTTTCTTCCAGAATTTATTTTCGGAGATGAATAGTTTCTAGCTAAGCTTATGAGCTAGTTTCTCATAGAAAACAGAAGCCATATGAAAATGCTCGGTTTAAAAATGTAAAATTTGTGCTTTGTTATGTCCTTGAAAACTTGAAACGTTGGCAACGGTAAAGCAGAGTAAGAAACTGTGATTTACGTGATAGCTTTGTGTTTGTTACAAAGAAACCATATTTAACCAGGTGTATGTTTAGCTACTTAAGATGTTAAATTATTTCCTTGATTTAACCGTGTTGTGTGATTTTTATTTATTTATTTGTTTATTTTTTTAAGCCTCTGTGCCAACCTGTTACGGGCGTTAACGGCACACTAACGGTGACATTTCCATTTCTTTGTTTCTTTGTGGGGCTGTTAAAGCATTTCAGTGAAAGTTGCGCTGTGTGTTTGAATTTCAAACCGGAAAACAGCCTCGATTTCAATGACAAATCACCCCCACTTTTAAACTGAAAACAGTCCAATTTGATCTTAAAAACAATTTGAACCTGAAGTGGGGCCAATGGGGGGTGGGGGGCATTTCACCCTGAAAACAGCCTTATCTGAACCTAAAAAATTCAAATTTCAACCTAAAAATAACCCGTTTCATCCTAAAAACAGACCCAATTTCACGCTTAAAACAACTCAAATTTAACCAGAAAATGACTCTAGTTTCAACCGAAAAATGGCTCCAATTTGAACCAGACAACAGCCCAACTTCAACCTGAAAATACCTAATTTCAACATTGCGGCTCCAATTTCAACCTAAAAACCACCCAGTATACTGTAGCTCTAAATACAACCAAATTTCAACTCGAAAAATCCTCAGTTTGAACTTGAAAATAACCTATTTTAAACCTGAAAACTGCCAATTTATAATTGAAAAATGACCCAACTTCAAGTTTAAAATTGCCCAAATTGAACCTGAAAATTGCCTCATTTGAACCTGAAAAAAAGCCAGATATGCACATGACAATTCCCCAATTTCTACCGAAAATCGGCTCCAATTCAACCCGACAACGGGACCTATTTCAACCTGAAAACAGTCCCCAATTATTGTAAATCTAAGAGTCCAAATTTCAACCTTTCAAACAGCCTAATTTCTACCTGAAAATACCAAATTTCGACCTGACAACTGCCCCTATTTAAACCTGAACCCACCCCCAATTTAAGATCATGGTCCAATTTTGTCCTGAAAAGTCAAATTTCATCCCGGAAAGCCCGATTTAGACATGGAAATGGCCCCAATGTGAAACTGAAAACCGCTTAATTTCAACCTGAAAATAGCCCCAATTATAACCTAAAAACAATTTCAACCAAAAAAATCCACAGTTTGAACGGTGTGGTTTAAAAACAGTAGATGAGTCTTACAAAGTGGGATAATGGCACCACTGTAGAATCTCTGTTTGAAAGGCGCCAGCGTAAAAGTGGCTCTCTTGTTCTGGATGTCTTCTAAACCACGTGCCGCACGTTTTGTCCTCTTTGTCCCGCCTTGCCTTCCCAGGACAAGCTGTGTCTCCCGCACCACATCCTGGAGGAGAAAGGCCTCGTCAAGGTCAGCGTCATGGTCCAGGCCCTCCTGGACCACAAGTCCTCCAGACCGGGACAGCACACGTGAGGACCATCGCGTGATGGAAAACATGACGGGAGTTTTTTGGGGCGACTGACAATTTTAGATGTTACGTTGCAATTCCTTTCCACAGGCTTGGTACCATTTCAAAAAAAAACGCTAACATTGGGAGCCGTTCGCTGTTTTAATCTTGCACACACCCAAAAAAAAAATCAGGCCATTTGAAATCCAGAGACACTGTGAGATATATATCTATTTTTTTCAGGACGGAATTTTAAGGCAAGCATCCTAAAATATCCCAGGCAACGAAATTCCGGCTTTTCTGTTACGGAATCCCGAGACTCCATCGAGTTTGCAGGATGCCATTTTGCGGTATTATTCCTGTGTCCTGTTTGAAATTTAGGTCAATAATCCGCTAGTTAGGGTTTTAGTTCCTCCAGTATTTCGCAGGTTAATACAACATTGAGAATATTTTTGCCATTTTGTCGACTTTAAATAAAAATGTTTTGCTCGCGTTTGTATTTAATCGGCAACAAAAATATATTTATAACAGGACTTTGCGTACATTCAAGAACTATTTTTGGCTAATATATTTTTGTTAGAATTGTGTGGATTTTTTAAAACGATGTCGCATCTCTGTGGACTTCTTGAGCCAGCGTATTTTGTAACTTTTTGGTCGGCTTTAAGTGAAAATGATCCGATGTTCTTCCAAACATGACCAATCATTTTTAAGAGTGTACATTTTAGCTGGTGGGTGTCATTAAGTAAACCGCGAACTGGCTACCAGTTCTTTTTTTTCATCACTATGTTGTAATATCTCATCCTGCCAGACTGGGTGGCAGGATGAGCTTTCCAAATAATTTGCTCCTTTGAAAAATGTTATTTATGCAACTTATTCTATATAGACACGTGAGGATTATTTGTTCAAAAATATTCAAATCCGAAATATTGCAAATGTTAAAGGAAACTTTTGCATTCCCCCCCACACACACAATTTAAGAGATCGCATTTGTCGTAGTAAACATTTCTATATCATGCTTTTGTCAAAAATCCCCCAAGGATCAAGAAATCTACATAGACATGTTTACATCATATTTCTTGGCATGGTGCAATTGTCTCGTTTCGGTGACGGATCTGTCCTGAGTGTGGAAAGCGAGCGAGCGGCCATTATTAAAACATGATCAGAAGCAAATGCTGCTGATCTGAGCAAACACTGCAGCCCTGCTTACCTTTTGGATTTGAGACGCTTGGGCCAAAGTGGTTGTTTGTTTCCCTCTGGAAAGTAGTTTTGGCTCCGTTACAGCAATAAACACAAACTGACTTTATCGGCACTTTAACTTTTCTATTTATGTTTTGTTGGTTTTTTTTGCTTTTCTTTTTGTTTTTGACTGTGACGTTAACAAAAACCTTTTATGAAAAGAAAGTGTAAATAACTTGAGTACGCTCACGGTTTTTTTTATCCGACGGGGAGCAAGTGTATTATAAATATTTTTGATTAAGGATGTTTTCATTGTTGTTGTTGATGCATGAAAAGTCCCTTTGATGCGCCTTAACTGCTGTGGAGCTTTTTGTACATCCAAAGAGTGTTTTGTTATCACTGCAATTAAAAAAAAAAACATCTGCAGTCTTTTGTCTGCCTTTTTGTTCCCAAACACACTTCAGCGCCTTCTTCAAAATGGCTCCTTTAAACTGAAACAACCGACTTCCTTTTTCATGCATCATATCATGATAAACAACTGAATTGTTGCTCAGTGACACTTGTGTCTGGGGCGATTTCCCCCCCCCTAACTTTCTAACAGTATGAGCCCAGGAATTTGCCCCAAATGTCCAACTTCCTGTTTGATTCCCGGCATGGGTCTTTAAGACTTTTTCGCATGCCCTGTCACAAGAGACATGTCTGACCAATTTTGCATTGATTAATGAAACAAGTTTAATTGATTTTTATATTTTTCCTAAAAACAAGCCCTGGAATTCATCCAAAAAGGCTGCTTTAAACCGAAATAGCCACCTTCCTGTTCAATTTTCGACCTGGATCCATGAGACTTTTTTGTGCGACCTGTTAAGAAAAGGTTCAAGTTCCCCAAATTTTGTGTTGGTACGTCAAACTGTTAATTTAGTTGCAAGCTATCAACGGGGCGCTACTGAGTGATTTTACAAGTATGCAGTCTGCGGTGTAAAAGGGGCTTAACACACGCACACGCATAATGAGGAAGCAGGACCTTTTATTGTGTAAAACTAGCAAGCGACACACAGTCACATGCTAACGGTGGCTAGCTGGCTGGCCTGTGGAGAGGTTGGTCAGGCGTTGAGGAACTTGGCATGATGCTTGATGTGGTCATTGAAGAAGGAGTAGATGAAGTAGTAGCTGTGGTCGTAGCCCTGTGGGAGAAATATGGAAAAGAGGTGATCACTGCCTCCTGGAGGCGAGGAGGACTTGGTCCTGTTTTGTTTTAAATCCGGTGCACTCACGTTATCAAGAGCACTGCAATCAGTTTGCATTAGTTTGGCAAATTTTCCCCTAAAATCTGTTCAAATCCATCTTTGGCTCCTTAAAAATAGGTCAATTGATCCCATGTAAATACAGTTTTTAATGTAATTACTATTTTATTAAAATAAGCAGACATTCTATATAAATAAAATATATATATATATAAAATAAAAATATATTTTAGATTTATACTCAAATCGCTAATTTATTGTAAATAAAATTCAAACAGAACAAGCTTATAAGCGCATTTGGTATTCATTTCTGTTTGTTTTTTTATTAACTAACTAGATAATTATTTCTTCACATTACAATATGTACATTTTACTCATAAAATACACTAATATACATTTACACAAATTTGTATTTAATTAAATTGGTTAATTGATAACATTTCATGAGACTGAATTATTTTATTAAAATAAGTTTACATGTATTTAGTTTTGTATTTTTTATTCATTTGTCATGAGATCATCTGTAAATTAATAAATGGCAAATAATTGTAAAAGGAGCAATTTCACACATAAATTTCACATTTATTAAACCATTGGTTATTCAATTCTAAATAAAATTAAAAGTATGAATGGTTTTACTATTGAAATGAACATTTTTATAATTTACAAACTTATATAGATTAAACCCCACCTGTCGCCCGGAGTCAGCTGAGATAGGAGTCAGCCACAACCCCAGTGAGGGTACGCGGTACAGAAAATGGATGGAAATTTGCACCAATTTAGTATTTTCCTCAATTACTGGCAAATGAATTCTAATTGACTTCAATGTAAATAGCGTAAGTAAATGGAAGAGGACTAACAGGCTGCAGGCGGAAGACAACGGGGATCTTCTTTTCGGAGCAGACGGCGATCAGGTTGTCGGGCAGCAGCTGGCTGGCGGACAGGAACTGGTCGTCGCGGCCTTGGTCTATCAGGATGTCCAGTTGCGGGCCAGAGTACCCCGACGCCAGGGTTGTGGCGTCGTATGCCTTGGGGGAGGCCACCACAAGAACACGTAAGTGTTGCAGGGAATAACCCAATTTCGCTTAATCAGAAATACAGTCCGGAGCAGAGCTTGTCGACACCAAGTAGCATGTCAAAAAATTCTTAGCCCTCTAAGTACCACCAAAACAACCAACATTGAAATACGTAAATGGCTAACAGGCTTCAGAGTTCATCAGGAATGAGGCAGGACAGCGAGGACCGCTTACCTCCCAGGTGGTGCGGTCAGGACCGAGGTAGGCGTTGAAGGCTTTCTGCCCCCACGGGCACTGCATGGGGTTGCAGATGGGGGCAAACGCAGACACAGCCTGCGGGACAAAAAAAGAAAAAAAAAAAACAGGGTGAAAGAGGGTGATGGGATCTCAGGAAAAAATCGGAAAGGTATGGATGGGTTATTTTGGTATCCATCACGTCCATACAGAACAAGACCGTGCTTATTGGTGTAAAGGGGATTTGTCAAGGGGGCAGGGTTCAAGCAGTTCTGGTCCTACCTTGTACTTTCCGGGGTTCTTGAGGGCACAAATGAGCGCCCCGTGGCCGCCCATGGAATGGCCGCTTATGGACATCCTGTCTGGGTCGGCGGGGAAGTTGCTGTTGATCAGTTTGGGCAGCTGGGGGTAGGACAGAAACCGATCAAAGCAGCGGTTTTTGTTTTTAGGGCGGATGATGACGCCGTTTAACCCTTCTGGCGTACTTCCTGGGTGACGTAGGAGTACATGCGATAATTGTTCTTCCACGGCTCGTGGGTGGCGTCCACGTAGAAACCAGCGCCGGTGCCCAAATCCCAGCTGTCGTCCTCGCCCTCCACGCCACAGCCGCCTGGAAACAACACATGCCCCAAACTTCAACAACACCCAATCAAACATACCCAAATGACAGACGCCCAAACTCCAAAACACACATAAACTTTAACAGACACCCAAACTTCATTTAAAGATGCCCAAACTTTAACATACTTAAGCTTCAAAACATCCCTGAATTTCCAACACACCCAAACTTTATTCAACATGCCAAAACTTCAAATTAGCCCAAACTTCATTCAAAAATGGCCAAATTCCAAAACACACAAACTTTAATAGATACCCAAACTTCACATACACACCCAAACTTCATTTAAAGATGCCCAAACTTCAACATTCTCAAGCTTCAAAACATGCCTGAATTTCCAACAAACCCAAAATTCTTTCAACATGCCAAAACCTCCAACCCGCGTGTGTGTGAGTGTGTGTGTGTCCATACGTGGGCTGGTGTCGGGCGCAACGATGATGATGTCGTTCTCCGCCGCTGCCAGCTGACTTCCTGCCTTGGTGATGAAGTTCTGCTCGGTGCACGTCAGGCCTGCAAGACACCAGAGGACCCTTTATAAAAATACAAAAACAAAAAAAGAAAGAGCTGTCCTAACATTTGCCCGTCAGAATTCGATCATCTAAAGTAAAGCTTTGTAGGTGGAATTCTTTACCATTCTTGCTTGTTGTACAGCTTCAGCTGTTCAATAGTCCGGGGTCGCCGTTGTCGTATTTTACGCTACATAATGCACCACACATTTTCAATGGGAGACAGGTCTGGACTGCAGGCAGGCCAGTCTAGTACCCGCACTCTTTTACTACGAAGTCCACGCTGTTGGAACACGTACAGAATGTGGTTTGGCATTGTCTTGCTGAAATAAGCAGGGGCCTTAATGAAAAAGAGGTTGCTTGGATGGCAGCATATGTTTCTCCAAAACCTGTTTGTACCTTTCAACATTAATGGCGCCTTCACAGATGTATAAGTTACCCATGCCATTGGCACTAACACAGCCCCATACCATCACAGATGTTGGCTTTTGAACTTTGCAGAGAAGCCAGCGGCGTTTCTGGATGTTGATAAATGGCTTTTGCTTTGCATAGTAGAGTTTCAAGTTGCACTTACGGATGTAGCGCCAAACTGTATTTACTGACATTGGTTTTCTGAAGTGTTCCTGAGCCCATGTGTTGATATCCTTTACACGTTGCTGTCGGTTTTTGATGCAGTGCCGCCTGAGGGATCGAAGGTCACGGGCATTCAATGTTGGTTTTCGGCCTTGCCGCTTACATGCAGTGATTTCTCCAGATTCTCTGAACCTTTTGATGATACTATGGACCGTAGATGATGAAATCCCTAAATTCCTTGCAATTGTAACTTGAGGAACATTGTCCTTAAACTGCTCAAGTATTTTCTCACACACTTGTTCACAAAGAGGTGAACCTTGCCCCATCTTTGCTTGTGAATGACTGAGCAATTCAGGGAGGTTCCTTTTATGGAACCCACCGGTTCCCAATTAGCCTGTTCACCTGTAGGATGTTCCAAATACGTGTGTGATGAGCATTCCTTAACTTTCTCAGTCTTTTTGCCTCCTGTCCCAGCTTTTTGGGAACGTGTTGCAGCCATAAAATTCTAAGTTAATGATTATTTTCTAAAAACAATAAAGTTGATCAGTTTGAACATTAAATATCTTGTCTTTGTAGTGTATTCAATCAAATATAGGTTGAACATGATTTGCAAATCTTTGTATTCTGTTTTTATGTTTAACACAACGTCCCAACTTCATTGGAATTGGGGTTGTATTTAAAACAAGTTTCTTCCCCCGTAACATTTGCTTTACGTCTCCTGACACTGAACAAGTTTAGAAACTATTTGTAGTACTGAGTTGGAAGCATTTTTTCTTTTTTAAATCGCATCAACTTCCATAATAAATATTGTTCTTTACGTGGAAACAATCATTTCCTCTTGGGGGGGCGGGAACTTTTGTCAAAAGATCTCCAGTATGGAGTCACTGATGGTGTAGTGGTGCACTCGCCTGACTTTGGTGCGGGCAGCGTGGGTTCAGTTCCCACTCAGTGACGGTGTGAATGTGAGTGCGAATGGTTGTCCGTGTCTATATGTGCCTTGCGGCTGACTGGCGACCAGTTCAGGGTGTAGTCCGCCTTTCTCCCGAAGTCAGCTGGGATAGGCTCCAGCGTCCCGCGACCCTAACCAGGATAAGCGGTGTTGAAATGGATGGATGGATGGATGGATGGATCTCCAGTATGGAAACATGATCCTTAATTAACATTTGAAATGTTTAACGATTGTGGATAAATGACTGCTTTTGCAAAATGGAAGTGGTTACCACGATTTGGCAATGGTCAGCACCATTAACTCTGAGATTGAGAGTCATTTTTATGGAAAAAAAAAAGTCGCTGCAGGGGTCAAGAAGTGGCATATTATAGCGACCGTGCTTTTTTTTTTTTTTTTTTTTTTTTTTTTAAACTAGCGCCTCTCCGTTCGCAGCCATGTTGTTAGCGCAAGGCAGTGGTTTAAATTTAGGAAAATATTGCTGATATCAACGAAAATGAATTGCACATAAATGTTAAATAAAATTAAATCTAAATACATATTTAAAAACAGTTTCAATACAAATGTATTGAACTTAAAGGTTAACTATGACTGAACTGCACTGAGGCGGTAATTCTGCACACGACGAGATGGAGCCCATGTTTGGAAGCCACTTATACTTTTTAAAATTGTTTTGATGAAAACATTTAAACCAATCACTAAAATCTACAACTGGCCCACCTGAGAGCCAGTATAGGACGGGGCACTTGTGCGTCTCCGCTTTGGGCGGCAGGAAGACGGCAAACTTCATTTTGCACTTCAGCTCCACGCTGCACAAACAACAATAAGAGCAAGAAGACGAACAAGCTGGGTTAGCTACTAGCGGATGTTAGCTAAACCACCACACGCATGCGCTGCCTTCACCTGTCATGCTCAAAGACCTTCTGGAAACCTCCGGCACACTTGTTGGAGGACACCTGAGTGAGCGCCATCTGATGGCAGAAAAGAGCACTACATGAAAGATACATTCGGGGACATTTTCACACACACACCCCAAACAAACTAAACAAAATATTCCAGGCATTATATAATCAAATATTGTATGTATATACATTAGTGTTCTAAATTTACAGGGTCAAAAGTCATTTTTTGTTTTTTTCCAACGGGAATTTAAAAGTTGAAAACTTCTCCCATGGGAAGTGAAAAGGAATTTGTGGGATTGAACAGAAATATGACAGGAATTTACAAACCTGTAGGTTGGCTCTTACACCGTTAGCCTAATATCATAATTGTCTAAATCAGTAATTATCAAAGTGTGGCACGAGTACCACTAGTGGTACTCAGGTTGCCGTCAGTGGTATGCAAAAGAGTCACTGCGTGAATGTTGCGCCACAGCCGTGGAACAAGATTATTATCATATTACATCTGGGATCTGATTTAAGGGTGAAATTACGAATCAAAAATACTCAAAAAAAGCGTTCACTCGCTTGCAAACGGATGAAATTCAAGCAATTTGCAGCGCAAATGGAAAAGCCACGCCACCGCCGAATTGCCGAGATACACTTGCAGAACGCGATCCGCATCGAGTATCGCCTTAAAGCCAACGCGATTCATTTGTAGCGAGCAACACTCTGTAAAACGTCGGTTTTTCCGTGCGAGTGTGGCGCGGACTGTGCGCTCCTCCTGTGGACGTTCAAAAAAAAAACAAAGTTAGCTTAATGAGTGGGCAACCGTCTTCTGGTCAGAGATGACGTTAAACATTTGCTCTTCAGCAATGGCGGACAGTTGCCCTGAAAGTACCTTGATAAAACGCAGTATTTTGTATTCTCCGCGTGTTGCTCGTAAATGTCCACTTTTAGCTTTGCTGCAGCCACCAGTCCACAAGTCCGAGGGCGTGCGTCGGGGGTGACGTGATGACGTCACCCCAGAGCACCGCCCATTTGACTTTGCAGTGTGCGTGCACGTTTACTGTACGTACACATTTTGACCAGCAGATGGAAGTAGAGCTAAACTATTACATTTGGTGTTTTTTATGGAAATATATTTGAATATAATTGCATAGATCATTTAAAAATAATACATTATTTTTTATATATTAAAATATTGTACTATAAAGTATTCATTTAATTAGAACTCAATTTATTTTAAATTTTAAAATAAAAAAAACAACAACAAAAACAACAACTAGAATGACTGATGCAATCAATAAAACAAATACCTTTTTTTTTTTAAGTTCTAGTCAGTTTGTGTGGTCCTTGCAGACGAAACAACATGTTCACACACCGCAGTCAAAGCTTTGCATTGACATTTACCATCAACTCAGCATTACTGTAGTCACACTTATGAGCAATGTACCACACGAGGGCGCCAGAGGATCAAAAAGTGACATCAAAGAAGTTCCCAGGGTACTGAATCCGAGAGGGGATCATCCCTCTCCTCGCGCGCGCACGCACGCACGCACACACGCACGCACACACGCACACACACATTCTTCGACACAACATATTTTACCCTCCTGTTTTGTTTACTTTTTAATGTTTGAAAGTTGAATAAAATGAGCGGGAAAAAAATTAGGATAAACTTCTGATGGCCTGAAAGAGTGTTTGTGTTGTTTTTGTTTTACATATATAATTGAAGCCAAAATTAAGGTTTTCAACTCTTGATTACAGCAAACCCCCTACATAAGGTGTTTGCATCCTGGCGAGAGTACAATTGCCTTTACTTGTTTCAAAAAAATAAGAATAATAATGTCTGCGATTGACTGGCAACCAGTTCAGGGTGTACCCCGCCTCCTGCCTGAAGATAGCTGGGATTATTATTATTATTAATCAGTTTATTTGATAGACTCCAGCACTCCCGCGACCTTTGTGAGGATAACCGGCTCAGAGAATGGATGGATGGATGGATACTAATAATGTATTGAGTGGCCATGTTGTAACACGTGATGACTGTGGCTTGGCCTTGCCTTGCTGAAATAAGCAGGGATGTCCCTGAAAAAGACATTGTTTGGATGGCAGCATATGTTGCTCCAAAACTTTCATTTATTTTTCAGCATTAATTTTGGCTTCACAGATGTGCAAATTACCTATGCCAGGGGCACTAAACACAAACCCATAACATCACAGATGCTGGCTTTTGAACTTCACGCCAATAAAAATCCAGATCTTTGTCTGGAATGACACAAAGTCCATGAGTTCCAAGAACGATTTGAAATGTGGACTTGTCAGATCACAGCACACTTTTCCACTCTGCGTTAGTCCATCTGAAATGAGCTCAGACCCAGAGAAGCCGACGGCGTTTCTGAGTGTTGTTAATATATGGCTTTCGTTTTGCATGTTAGAGTTTTAACTTGCATTCGTAGATGTAGTGACAAACTGTGTTAACTGACAGTGGTTTCCTAAAGTGTTCCTGAGCCTACGTGGCAATATCCTTTACACAATGATCCCAGTTGTTAATGCAGCGTCACCTGAGGGATCAAAGGTCACGGGCATTTAGTGTTGTTTTTTTGTCTTGCCACTTACATGCAGAGACTGCTCCAGATTCTCTGAATCTTTTGTCAATATTATGGACCGCAGATGATGAAATACCTAAATTCCTTGCAATCGTATGTTGTTGCTAAACTGCTGGACTATTTGCTCACGCAGTTGTTCACAAAGAGGTGAACATCCTTGCTTGTGAACAACTGAGCTTCTCGGAGATGCCACTTTTATACCCAATCATGACACTCACCTGTTTCCAATTAACCTGTTCGCCAGTGGAATGTTCCAAGCAGGTGTTTTTTTTTATCCCTGTCCCAGCTTTTTGGGAATGTGTCATAGGTATCAAATTCAAAATGAGAGAATACTTGCAAAAAACAAAGAACAACAACAAAAAAACAATAATGTTCATCAGTTTGAACATATCTTTTCCTTGCAGGATTTGCAAATCATTGTAGTTGTTTTTATTAACGTTTTATACAAAGTCTTATCTTCATTGAAATTGGGATTTGTAGTTTGAAATTAGGGTTTCAAGACAAGGTTAGGGCTTCAAATTAGGGTTTTAAACCAGGGTTAGGTTTTCAAATTAGGGTATTAATCTGGGGTTAGGGTTTCAAATTATGGTTTGAAATTATGTTTCAGATCGTGGTTAGGGTTCAAAATTAAGGTTTCTAATCAAGGTTGTAATTCTTGGTTAGGGTTTCAAACAAGGTTAACAGTTTAAATAAATGGGTTTCACATTTGAAACCATAACCCCTTCTCAAAACCAGAAGTTGAAACCCAAACTTGAAACTCCACCCTGACTTGTCTTTCAAAGCTGTCAGTCCCCCCTCACGACACACAAACGTGCGCGCACCTCTTGTGCACACACACACACTTATACACACACAAACACATTGTGTGCATATGTGACCTTCGCGGTGGTCCCTGCATGTGACCCGTGTGGGTGGTCTTTGGTGTGTTAGCCAATGACAGGCCGGTGCCTGTCGTCTCTTAGGATCGGGCGACCAATCAGAATCAATTAATGTCAGTCCCCCGCCAAGCAGAGCAACAACAGCTGTTGCTGTGGCAACCAGTGACGCCACACCAAGCAGCAAACAGGTGGATACGCACACACACACACACACACGCGCACACACACACACACACATGCGCACACCCACACACTGGATTCACTCTGAGTCCCGCCCTCCCCCAACACACACACACATTGGACAGGCATGAAGTAAAAAGTATTTCATTAAACTGGACTTTAGTGTTCTCAGTCCACAGACGAAATTCTTCATCAATATTTTTATGAGTATTACGAAACAAGTCGGAAAAATTTCCCATCAGGACAAATGACCCACCGCAAGATGTGATCATCATATTTTCCATTTATAATTTTCCATTATTATAATTATATATATATTTTTGTTATCGTAGGGCTGGCACATCTGCCTCGCAGTTCTGGGTACCGGGGTTCAAATCCCGGCCTCGCCTGTGTGGAGTTTGCATGTTCTCCCCGTACCTGCCTATGTTTTCTCCGGGCACTTTGGTTTCCTCCCATATCCCAAAAACATGCGTGGTAGATTGGAGACTCTAAATTGCCCATAGGTGTGAATGTGAGTGCGAATGGTTGTTTGTTTATATGTGCCCAGCGATTGGCTGGCGACCAGTTCAGGGTGTACCCCGCCTCTCGCCCAAGATAGCTGGGATAGGCTCCAGCAGCCCGCGACCCTAGTGAGGATAAGCGGTAAAAGAAAATGGATGGATGGATGCTATCGTAGGATATTGTCCAAATTTGAAAACTAATCCTAACTTGAAATTTAGAACTCAGGTTTGAAACACTAATTGGAACACCTAACCCTAGTTTCTAACCCTAATATAGGATTAAAACCCTTGCCCTAGTTTGAAACCCTGCTTTGAAACTTGTAATCCTGGCTTGAAACCCTAACCCTTGTTTAAAATACTAATTTGAAACCCTAACCTATGTTAGAAATCAAAACTTGAAACTCTCAACCAGTCTGGAAACCCTCAACCTGGTGTGTAAACGACAACCCTGGCTCGAAACACTCATTGTGGTCTGAAACGCCAGTTCAAAAGCCTAATGTTGTCTTTGTCTGTGCTGGATGTTTGCTTCTCGCCTGTGTGTGTTTCTGACTCCATCTGGTGCAAGCACATTTCTCATCACGATTTGGATCTCATCAGAGTTTTTCTTGGTTTTGCTTCCTGCTCAACCATCCGCTTGGCTTACAAATCACTTCCTTGAAGGATGTGGCTACAGAGACGGCATTTCTACATCTACGGAAAAGTGAACTAAATGTTTGACTAATTGTTCTAATCACAACACCAACAAATTTGTTTCACACACATACACACACACACACACGCATGCATGTTTGCACACATATACACACAGGGGTTATAGTGAGATTCACAAAAAGTGTGGTAAAGTGTCATGAATGAAGGTTTTTAAGGGAGGAATGGATGCCTCACAACTGACTTTTTTCCCCACACAAAACAGCAGCAAATTGGTGGTTCCAGCACATACGTTGTTAATGCGGCACCACTTGCGTCTGTCAAACACAATGTGGAGGCTGCGAGGGGCACGTCATGTGACATTTGTACAGGGAGACGCCACGCAGCGTGGTGCGCCATGACGGAACTTCAATGTGGCGGCAGTGGTCACGCAGCGTGGTGCACCGTGATCAAACTTTAATTCTTCCTGACAGTTCATTAAAGCGTCCAAGAAGAACTACTCAAAGTCAAACACATGACACATCATGGCGAAATCCAAGCACCAAGTTAAGAACCAAGATAAGAACCACACAAAGAATCATGTAAAGAACTAAGTTACAAACCAAATAGAGAACCAAGTAAAGAAACAACTTCTCCCTGAGCCATCACCTTACCATGGTGGAGGGATTTGTGTGTCCCAAATATTGTAGGAGCTAAGCTGTCTGGGGCTTCATGGCAGGGTCATCCAATGCTAACATGTCCGAGGTGAGTGACCAGACAAAGCATGGCTCAAAACTCCCCTGTGAAGTACACTATGTTTGGAAAAATGCTTTCCCTCACCCCCGATGCAGGTCTCCAGGAACCCTCTGGAGACAGTCTTGGAGGTGGGGCTCGATGGTGTACACCTAGTAGCGGGCTGGTAGCCGGGCCTGGACAATGTTGCTCCCCCTTCCAATGGACCACCACCTGATATATATATATATATATATATATATATATATATATATATGATATATATATATATATATATATATCATATATATATATATATATGAGAGAGAGAGAGAGAGAGAGAGAGAGAGAGACTCATTGCTCAGGGTGTCCATACAGTCAATTGGCAATGTGCGAGGGTGTGTCGGGAACTCTTATTTCTATGCGATGGTCTGGTTCAATCGGGTTTGAGTGCACTGCGCAGAGAGAGACAAGTCAAAGACCAAGTAAAAAAATTAATTAATAAATACATAAATAAATCAAGATAATCCAATTTCAGAACCAACCAAAAAATAAAAGTCAAGTGTCATATCAATAACCACAGGGTATGGTTAAAAAACCACATGCGTGCAATGAACCACATGCTGCTTCGCCATGTCTAGGATCAATACATGACAATGTAATCACATTTAGGAGCCTCGTCTAGTATGGTTTCTTTACTTTTGTTTTGTTATTTGTAGGTGTGACAGGTCAGCAGGCATGATGCTAGTGTCACTGTTTCCATGGTAACTAATGCAGAGAGCGACACACACACACACACACACACTGATGAGTCACCTGAGGTGCTTGATTGACAGATGGTATTTGGAGGAAGTCGGAGGGGGAGGGCAAAAGGACATAAATACGCAGGACAGGATCAGACCTTACGTAACCTCTGCAACACAACTTTAAACTCACAGACAGACACGTACACACAAACACGCACAGACCGATAAGGATCAATAATATAAATCAACTCAAGCGACCTTTTGTAGAAACGTCATTTGTCCTTTTCGCATCAAAAACCAAGCAAGAATCAAGTTACAAAACAGGTCAAAAATCCAGTAAGGAAAAAAGTTAAGAACAAATGTAAGAAACACAAAAAGAACCATGGGCAGAATTTCTAGGCGCATCCGAGGCGTAGAGAGGGTCTGGTTTGGTGGCCTCAGTTCTGCATCTCTGCTTTTTTTGCAGATGATGTGGTTCTGTTGGCTTCATCAAGCTGTAATCTCCGACTCTCACTGGAGCGGTTCGCAGCCGAATTTGAAGCAGTTGGGATGATTATCAGCACCCCGGAAGAGCTAAGTGGCTGGGGAGAGGGAAGCAAAAAGCAAAAAACTAAAATATATTTTATCCTTCTTCTTCTTTTCCTCTCGGCTTGTCCCGTTAGGGGTCACCACAGCGCGTCATCCTTTTCCATGTAATATATATATTTATCCTTATACTTGATTATTCCGATAGAATTGTCAGTTGAATAATGAACTAATAATCGCAGCACTACTGGATGCAAATTCTTATTTGTCTGTTTAATGTCACTTCAGAAATAAAGTGAGAAAAAGTAAGTCATAGCATAGCATTTTCATAGACCTACTCGCAATTGGTTTTGAAGGTGCAAAAATGTTGATCACCCCATAGTTTTGTTGTCAACAATGGTCCAATTAAAATGTTCTTTTTCTTTCTCGGGGTGATTTGGAGTGTGTTGTTTACACGCAGAGATCAAGTAGTGGTCCATTCTTCATCCTCTTCTTCTCCGTGGTGTTTATCGCTGCTGCTGTTGGCTTCCTCGTTAGTGGATATCTACGTGATGCATCTATTGGCTGCTGGCAGACTTCATCCTGCCTTATCACGCTGGTCCTTCTTGCTGCTAACCTCCGCCGGGGCACAGGCAGGTCAGCCGTGGGCTCGTCTGGCCAAACACCGTAATCCCCACGCGCAATCCACATCATATATATATATATATATATATATATATAGACGGGTACGGGAAGTATTCAGAACCCCTTAAAATTTTCAGTCTTTGTTATATTGCAGCCATTTCCTCAAATCCATCCATCCATCCATTTTCTGAGGCGCTTCTCCTCACTAGAGTCGCGGGCGTGCTGGAGCCTATCCCAGCTATCATCGGGCAGGAGGCGGGGTACACCCTGAACTGGTTGCCAGCCAATCGCAGGGCACATACAAACAAACATTCACATGCACATCTACGGGCTGTATATATACTGTGTGTATATATATATATATATATATATTGTATGTATGTATGTATGTATGTATGTATGTATGTATGTATAGATAGATAGATAGATAGATAGATAGATAGATAGATAGATAGATAGATAGATAGATAGATAGATAGATAGATAGATAGATAGATAGATAGATAGATAGATAGATTTTTTTTTTCCTTTGCAGAAGAAGCTTCACGGTTTGCTTGACAAACTCCGGCAGTTCGAGCGTGTTGGTATGCTTTTTTTTATTGCTGCTTTTAATTTATTGTATTGAAGTAAGTTTCCACCAATTCTTGGAACACTTCATCACGTGTCCTAAAAACCTATATTTAATTGAATACACTACAAAGACAAGATATTTAATGTTTAAACTGATAAACTTTATTGTTTTTAGCAAATAATCATCCTACAGGTGAACAGGCTAATTGGGAACAGGTGGGTGCCGTGATTGGGTATAAAAGGAGCTTCCCTGAATTGCTCAGTCATTCACAAGCAAAGATGGGGCGAGGTTCACCTCTTTGTGAACAAGTGCGTGAGAAAATAGTCAAACAGTTTAAGGACAATGTTCCTCAACGTACAATTGCAAGGAATTTAGGGATTTCATCATCTACGGTCCATAATATCATCAAAAGGTTCAGAGAATCTGGAGAAATCACTGCATGTAAGCGGCAAGGCCGAAACCCAACATTGAATGCCTGTGACCTTCGATACCTCAGGCGGCACTGCATCAAAAACCGACATCAATGTGTAAAGGATATCACCACATGGGCTCAGGAACACTTCAGAAAAACAATGTCAGTAAATACAGTTCGGTGCTACATCTGTAAGTACAACTTGAAACTCTACTATGCAAAGCAAAAGCCATTTATCAACAACACCCAGAAACGCCGCCGGCTTCTCTGGGCCAGAGTTCATCTAAGATGGACTAATGAAAAGTGGAAAAGTGTTCTGTGGTCTGACGAGTCCACATTCCAAATTGTTTTTGGAAATTGTGGACGTCGTGTCCTCCAGGCCAAAGAGGAAAAGAACCATCCGGAGACTGTTATGGATGCAAAGTTCAAAAGCCAGCATCTGTGATGGAATGGGGTTGTGTAAGTGCCACTGGCATGGGTAACTTACACATCTGTGAAGGCACCATTAATGCTGAAAAGTACATACAGGTTTTGGAGGAACACATGCTGCCATCCAAGCAACGTCTTTTTCATGGACGCCCCTGCTTATTTCAGCAAGACAATGCCAAACCCCATTCCGCACGTGTTACAACAGTGTAGCTTCGTAGTAAAAGAGTGCGGGTACTAGACTGGCCTGCCTGCAGTCCAGACCTGTCTCCCATTGAAAATGTGTGGCGCATGAAGCGTAGAATACGACAACGGAGACCCCATACTCAGAAATTCAAGTGGAGCAAAACTGTCTTCCACTCTCCAGTAGAATGGCGGGACAACACATTGACTTTCATTTATTCAACTTTGAAGTGGACCCTAACCTTAACCTCTAAAACATAAACCTAACCACTATTACTGAATCCCTAGATTGTAAACCTAATCCCAAATGGCTAAACCTAATGCTGAACCCAAACCCAAAACCTAACCCCGAACCCTAAAATTATACCTTAAATATAAATCCCTAACACAAAAGCCTAACCCCTAAACACGAACCCTAAAGGGGGCAGGAGCGGGCGGCTTATGCATTTCAAATAATTGTGGGAATGTGGGAAAATGATTTGATGCAAGAGTAAATTGAGTTAACGAATTTGGTCACGAAACAAATTAAATTTGTCATTCAAGGTACCACTGTACTTGGTTTATTGACACAGGCACATCATCTCCGGATTTTTCATAAACACAACAAAAGTACACTTTTGAACTGACACTTGTGGGGGTCAACTGCGACTCTCGAGAAAATAAAATGTCTTCATCATCAGACTTCCATGGTAGGCATCAGAAATCTTGGTAATGTTAACTTAATGGACTAAATGTAAAAAGAGATCCCTCAGGACTCCACAAAAGTGGCTTACATCTTGAGCCTGAGGATTTTCCCAGAACAGACACAAAGCCAGGAGACAACGTAAACGTTCATTCATGCAACCGGAGCGAGCGCTGGCTCTGTGACGCTGACTAAAAGAGAGCGAGGGAGCAAGGGATGGAGGGAGGGGACAAGAGGCGGGGGAGCTCCCAGTTGAGAGCGCAAAGAGCGAAGGCGAGTGACAGCGTGAAGGAGACGACCAGCAGAAATATATTCCAGCTCTCTTAATTCCCTTCAGACTCCCCCCACATCCCCTAAGAAACCTGCAGGAGGTCCTCAGTGGAGAAGCTTATGAAGGAATATTTGGTGTTTTCGTCAATCACGTATGTCAAAGTCTCCGAGCTTCAGGTGAGTGTCAAGACCGCAAGGACACACGTGTAGGTAGGAAGGTAGGCAAAACCCTGCCTTGTGTCGGCTATTTCTCCAGAAGTTTATCGGAAACTCTGGATTACGACTCCTAATTCAAATCTCCCACCTTGAGGGAAGCGAACCCTGCCAGTGTGTCCTCAAATGGATCCTACTAGCAAGGATGAAGACAGGGAATAATCACTGAGTTGTTCAGTGGTCGCATCACAATGCCTTTATCCGGGTTGCGCCTGTTCATCTATTTAACATCCTTAGGAGATTAGATTTTTTTTGGATTTTTTTTAAAAATGGGATGGTGGCATTCACCGAGTGCTGACTGGGCTTTCAGAGAGCCAAACACTGCAACGTTCGACCCGTTTCCCAGACCCTGAGGGGCCGGTAAAACCATGAACCTGCGGGGTGGCAGCAATGTGTCGGAGCTCATCTCTCAAACCCTGGTTGTCGGAACCCCCCCAGAGGTCCTGGAACCCAACTTGTGGCCCTCGCATGGGTTCCGACCGGGCCCTGCTAACACCAGCCATGCCAAGTGTTCTTACGTCGGGAACAGCTCCAACGAGGACAGGGGTGGCTGGTTCTGCCAGGATGTGGCGAAGGCGAGCAAGAACTGGGCGGCGCTGCTGATCCTGGCAGTGATCGGCGTCACCGTGATGGGCAACATCCTGGTCATTCTGGCTGTCTCCTTAGAGAAGAAACTCCAGAATGCAACCAACTACTTCTTGATGTCTCTGGCCGTGGCAGACATGCTCCTGGGCATGTTGGTCATGCCGGTCTCCATGGTGACTATCCTCTACGGTAAGCAGCCAGGGCTTTTGTCGTTTAGGTGCACTGCCCGCTGCTGACTCAATTTATAAACAAAGTACAATTGGGGCAGCATAGTGGTAGAGTGGTTACAATGTCTGCCTCACAGTTCTGAGGTTATGGGTTGGGATCTGGGCTATGGCTTTTCTATGTGGAGTTTGCGTGTTCTCCATGTATTTGTGTGGGTTTTCTTCAGGGACTTCCTTTCACATTCCAAAAACATGCATGTTAGCTACATTGACAGTTGGAAAATGGGGTAACAAACTCATTTTCATTGCTCCATCATAGTTATGCTTTCCTATTTACAGTTCAATTCAAGTATTTCTTGATTTTTGTTTTTTTGGTAACCCAGCCTCCATTATTCGCTGGAAATTCCATTCGCTGTTTTTAAGATCAGGCCAACGCCATGTCTAATTAAAAAATATTGCATTGGCACCATCTTGTGGCATCTTGGAGCTAAGAAACTCTGTTGAAGTAACAGAAGGAGCTTCATTTAGTCAGGTGATAGCCTTGTCTTGTGCTTTCCTGCTTTTCTTGTGGCATCTATATGCAATAACAAACCTTTTTGGGTGGGTGTCAATTACTCACGGATTATCGCAATCTGTAGGGCTCAGGTCCCTACCCCCAATGAATATTCGGATTTCACTGCATATCATTTTAACAACAGATTTAATTTGAAATCGGGCATCATGGCAAATAGTGACAACCAAATATAAATAAGATTGCTGGATTTATATCAACACATTAACTGGTAGCCATTTTCAAAGTAGAGTTCCCTGTATTGCCTGCCGTTTTAGAGCATTTTGACTTGTCTTTAAAGACCCGCTGAATATTTTAATCTGTGATCCCTTATTACTGTGGAGTAATAAGGGACTGCCTGGTAAAAAGGGACAATTTTTCAGAAATTATTTAAATTGCATTTTTATTATCTGCTTTGCAACAAAAAGTACTGTAAACTGAGGCAGATGTTGTTCATTTCATCATTTTACCAGTTCCAGTAATTAGAAAAATGCAATAAAAAAAAAAATTCTGAAATTGTTTCCCTTATAACCAGGCAGTCCCTTATTACCCCAGATAGTGTAGATTCTCTTTTTTTTTTTTCACCAGAAACAACTTCGTTTGTAGCATTTTCTGTTCTTTAGTAATCAGCGGTAAAACGTGAGTTGGTTTTGCCCCAAACACCAGTTTTTGACGAAAAAGTGGAGAAATTTTGCTTTTTGTGAAAAGAAACAATATTTAATATATCTAATATTTGTTGCTTTTTACACTTCAAACTGTATAGCCTATATAGACTATAAACTAGATATTTTTTTGGTTAAGCAAATTTGATTTGCATTCAGTGTAGAAAATGGATGGATGGATAGATGGAGAGAGAGAGAGAAAGAAAGAGAGCGAGCGAGCGAGAGAGAGAGAGAGAGAGAGAGAGAGAACAAGATGTGGGGGGACTAGATTTATCCCCCGAACCTCAAGTCTGACAGAATTACAATATCTGCGTCAGGTTCAGGGTTTGCATCTGGGCTCTGGCCTTGCTGTGTAGTTTTCATCTTCTAACTGGATGGATGTATAGATGCAGAAAGATGAAAGAGGAGCCACATGGCAGCAGCATTTCTTTTTTTTTTTTAACCCCAAAAGTCATCTTTTTTTCCTTCCTGATTGTTTTGTCTAGTCTGGGACTCGTTTTAAAAAACAAAAGATGTTTTAATAACGTGGGCTTAATAAAATTCAGGTTCATGAAGACACCAAGCAGGAGGTTTATGTCTCCAGGCTTTCCCTGAGTGTAATTCATCCACAAAGACCTTGACATCTTTGTCCATATTGCACGACCGCGTGGCTTTTGAATCTACGATTGACGAGTTTATGGTGAAAGGCGGACTAAACCCTGAACTGGTCGCCAGTCGGTCGCAGGGCACATATAGACACAGACGATTCTCACTCAAACCGTCACTGAGCGGGAACTGAACCCACGCTGCCCGCACCAAAGTTAGGCAAGTGCACCACTACACCATCAGTGACTGATTTAGCGATCCATCTGTGGTAATGTTGGCAAGGTAGTTTGTGTCTCTTGATGACACTCGACAGGCTGTCATACAAGTCCTCTCCTCACGTTTTTCCCTTCAGGGATTCCATGGCCAAAAACTCCTCCGTTATTTCGAAATTGTCATTAAACCCTCTCATAACAATTAAAAATTGAGCGGTATCTTTTGTGTCATTACTTTCGTCCAGTACCACAGAATACAATGTAAATGACTCTGCTTTTTTGTTTAGGTTGTTAGCTAAGTCTTCGTTAATTAGCTCAACACGGCGAGTCACTGTCCTGTGTGATAAGATGATGTTTTCAAATTTGTTCTTGTTCTCAGGACACAAGATACTTGCTGTCTCTACCATGCATTCTTTCAGAAACTCCGCTTGAGAAAGAGGCTTGCTTGTCTTTGCTAGTTTGAATGCCAGAAAAAAACTAGCCATGGTGACTGAATGTTGGATGGCAGTTTGTTAGATAAAGGTGATTTGCTGAGCCTGCAAGCTTGATTTTAACCGCTGAGCTATAGCCATTAGTTCCTGCGTTGACTGGTTGTTAGCATAATCAGCATGCTTGGTAGAAAAGTGATGGCTGATGTTCTATACCTCTAAAACCGCAATGGTTTTCTTAACAAATAAGACATACAGGCTTTGACCGGACTTCAGTGGAAAAAGTATTTAGTCGTTCATTCTATATTAAACACTCGGCAATCACCGTCGACTTTTCTTTGGCCCACTCATGGTTGAAGAAGGGTTCAGAGCAGTAGCAGAGTAAAAACAGAACAGCCAAAGTCAAGTCAATGTATCACTGTGCCTACTGCGCTACCTGGTGGAACCACTGGGCATTACAGCACAACCTGTTGGAACCACTGGGCATTACAGAACAAGGTCAAATGAATTTAGTCATGATTTTGATATGGTTTGGGCGATTCTGTACCAATCTTTGGCGGGCCAGATTGAAATGACCAACAGGCTGGATGTGACCCACGGGCCGTAGTTTGCCCACCCCTGCCATAGATTCTGTCTTATCTAGTTGAGTACTATTGCAAACAAGAATTGCTCAAATGCTAACATTGCTATGGTAACAATGTAGTGAGCTAGCAACCTGAGTATAGAAAGCGCTAAGGTGGCTCAAATGATAACATACTAACGGTTGCTATGCTAACAAACAGCGAGATAGCAACCTGAATAGGTATACCGCTGAGGTAGCTAAAATTCTAAGATCCTAACAGTTGCTATAGCAACATAAAAATATAAATATATACATAAATAGAAACTCTTTTTTTGAGAAATTGCTAAAACAGATTAAATGCTAACATGCTAACCATTGCTATGCTTAAAAATAGAAGAAAACCCTGGTAGGTGAAACGGCAAGGGCCGATCCATAAAGATTTGACCTAATGTAGTCTGCCCAGCTACTGCCCAGACAGCGAACATACATCGCACTGATGTTGGTCCGTCATAAACAAATTCCATCGCAACGATGTTTTAGGGAGTGCGTCTGCTCGTTGGCAACATGTCGCAGAGACGTCGACATTAATTTGAAAATTACCACCACATGATGTCTGAACTGAGGGTTGTTCTGCTCCATTCACTCTGCTGATCGGCTCAGTGCTGCATTCACTTGCCCAATGTGGAAATCCTACTACTGTACAAACATCAACCCACAGAACACCATGTGGATATTTTAAAGGAGTCTCGCATTTGAACGTACCCAGCTCAGTACGTACGTTCGCGTACATCTTTGTCGCAAACTTCACTTTTTCATCTCCAGGCACATTATAGATTATGAATACAGTTAAGTATTGACGTAAAACACCATATCTGATGATTTATATACTATTTTTATCACTGGGGGCGGCACGGCAGCGCGACACACTTAAAACCCGTAAATGTATTTCCAGTGTGAGGGAACGCTTTTATGCATTTTGATTAGCTGTAAGCTGTGAAATTGCGACTCCGTGCGCCGGCGATTAAAATTTTGAATGGCGACAAAACCAGTGGCAGAACGATCGGCCACACATGAAAACAGCTGTCAAACCCCACACACTGCACGATAGTTCAATCAGTTCGGCCATGTCGCCATGTGTGGCAGCCTTAAAACCAATGTCGACGCGACATATGCTTTCTGACTTTGTCTTGCTGTGTTATAAGCATCTTTTTGTGTTTATTGCTCAAACACACGCATGCACAGAGCACAGGAGCAGAGTAAATCACTTAGGAGAAAAGAAAAAGCAGAAGCCTAGCGTAGTGATTAGTCTCTCTAAGGAGATGACAAACAAGTCATTAGACAAACTAACAACAAACACACACACGGCGCAATTAGCTCGTCTTTGCGAGTCGCTCGGCGGCTCGCTGAGCACAAACCAGCTTTTCAATTCATGTACCAAACAGACCACATCAAAGGAGACATGCTGTTTTTGGAGTTCCCAGGTGTCTTATTAACATCTCTGTGGCATGTGCTCATCAAAGTACCCCAAGCATAAAAAATGAAAGAGTTTTTGGGAATAATTTATTGTAAATTTTCAAATAAATGTCATTCATTAAAAAAGTCAATAAAGGTTTTTCAAAAATGTTTTACATTTCGAAAAAATATGATATTTTCAAGAAAAAAGTCAGATATTTTCAGTAAAAATTGTTTTCTATTTCCCTCTAAAAAGTTTGATATTTTCATTAAAAATGTTGTGTATTTTGAGAAAAATTTGTGTATCTAAAAATATATATACCGTATACAAAATATGGCAAAAACGTATAGGCTAAATATTTTTTTAAATAGTGTCGCACTGAAAAAAAGTTGTATATTCTCAAAACATTTGTGTATATTTCTGAACATTTTCGTACATTTTAGAAAAAAAGTAATATTATCAAGAAAAAAAAGTTGTATATTGTTGCGAAAAAATAGTAATGTATTTGTGAAAAAGGTTGGATATTTTTGAAAGAAGTTGGATATTTTTATAAACTGGATATATATATACTCCATATACCGGAGTACCCGGAGAAAACCCACGCAGGCACGGGGAGAACATGCAAACTCCACACAGGCGGGGCCGGGGATTGAATATGTGTGTGTGTGTGTTATGTGGGGAACACACGTACACAACTCCGTGCGCTGAAGTTTTAACGGTGTCACCTCAGTCGAGGGAGCTTTTTAGCTCCAGCCCTTACCTCGCTAGCTCATTAGCTCGCAGGCTATCGATTGTAATAAACAGTTAACTTTCCCTAAAGTTTCCCAACTAGTGTGCATCTACAGAGCAAACACCATTCTGCTAGCGACTTGCTTTGTTGAGAGCGGCGTGGCGGGTGTTTCCACAACAATGAAAATGTCTCAAATTCCAAAAGAATTCCATCTCCATTGTATGGAACGATAACCTGCCATACTCTGACTCTCATTGGCTAGCACCAACACGGGATTCGTACTTTTGATTCGCTGTGTGTGGAAGCTCTTCACCAGCACACACGTGTGTCGAGTCCTCCGTTGAACCCCAGCGACTGCCGAACCCAGGTTGAGAAGCACTGCTCTATAATATAATTTTATCAGACTCACATAGTCTCAAGTGTATGATTAATGATTTATGCAATAAAAAAAATAAATTAAATAAACCATTTCAGCAAGTTGTATGTTTTCTAAATAGTCGTATATTCCCCCCCCCAAAAAAGGTTTATATTTGCAAATAAAAATTATATATTTTAGAAAAAAATGTTGCAGAGATTTTGGTCACGTCACCATATAGCACCATTGCGTCCGACTGACACAATATCTGCAACATGCACACACATCTCTTTTGGGACCGCCGTTTTTTACGAGCTGGTGGTTTCCGTGGGTTTTGGCTGAATTTCAGTCATTCGGTGTTTCTTTTGTGCTGGCACTGACTAATGTGGGAAATAAACGACCGGCGCAGGAAATAAAGCTTCACTGCTCCGGCAGGGAACCAACGACGGCCCATGATTGTGTTCATCAGCAAATTGGAAGAAATCATTTTACGTAGGTTTGTGTTAATTTTGTGTGTCTAACATCATCCCGCTTAATGAAGCCAACAAATCAGACATGCAAACAATAAAAGAGCAGAGCACCTCAGGGAGGAAATTCCAAATTTTGTGTTACCTATCTCTCTACTGGTTCAAACTTCAATTTAGTTTTTTTTCCCCAAAACGGCCACTTATAGTCCAAATGTCAGACTTCCTGTGTCTTTACGAGCAGGACTTCTTGAGACTTTTTGGTGGGTCCGCTCACGTGCCCACCAAATGACATGTCACTTCGACAATCTCGTTTATGGGGGTGAATTTTCAAATAATTTGAAAGACCCCTGGAAATGGCCAAAATGACCATAAAATTGGTAAATCAAATGAAAATGTCAGACTTCCTGTGTCTTTTCAGTCATTGCTTCTTGAGACTTTTTTCTGGATCTACTCATGCTTGACACATCTATTAAATTTCATGCTGTTAAGTGCAACTGGGCTGGGGCAGAATTTGCAAAACATTTGAAGGACCCCTGGAAATGGCCAAATTGGGCTTACACTGGCCACTTTAAACCAAAATGACAGACTTCCTGTGCATTTTCTTTCATGGCGACTTGAGACATTTTTGAGTGAGTCTACACATGATTGACATGTCCTCCAAATTTCATGTTGCAAAGTAGAACTGTCTTTGAGGGATTCAGTTTCCCAAAATTCTGTCGGCCGTTTAGAGGCTGGGAAATATCTCAAATTGGTGATTTATTTGGGCCCAGAATATAAAGGGAAGCAATTTCATGGTGGCCTTCGCACCGCAGGTTGAGTTTGGCCACGGGAGAGGAACACTAACGTTTGAGTGGTCATAGTAAGAAGCTTTGTGACAGGAGGTTTGCTCTCAGCATGAAAGCCAAAGCAGCTGAGAAGCTTCACTTGAAAGTATGTCATGCTATGGAGTGTTTAGGGCTCCTTAATTATGCTTAAGGAGTGGCAAGGACAAGCGGAGGGTTGCTCACTTAAGAAGAAAATATGTCATTTGTTCAATTCACATGCCGCCAACATTCCGCCAAAAACACTCAGCTTGATGGCGACACTAACGAAGGTCACGCGGGTTGTTTCCGCCCTAACGAGTCCTAGCTAATGAGACAGCGGACGCATCCAATATGTTATGTGTCATTAATTGTTCATAAACACCTCCCACGGCTGCTCGTTAAAGCTCTGGTGCTACTTAGGGCCCTCTTCAAATTTCATCATTCTTAGGCCATAAGCAACATCTCACACAGTTTGCAGCTGTGGCGAAAACGTATCTTTAGATAGTCCCAGGCATGAAGTCCAAAAAAAAAAAAAAAATCAGTCAGTGCAAGCTTCACTTCACTTTGCTAGATGTGTTAATCATGAGTCGACCCACAAAAAAAAAATAATAATAATAATCTCAAAAAGCCATGCTGTATAACATACATGAAGATTGTTTTTTGGTTTGAAGAGGCCATTTTGCTCTTCTGCTGTCAATTGTTTGTTGTTGTTTTTGATTGGCTGTCAGTCAGCAAGCTTGTTAGCCTTTTAGCAATTCTCATTTGAAAAAGTACCAAACAATAGGGCATAATGTAAAATTCTAATAGCTATGCCTTGGTGATTTTTATACACAGATTGCTATGTGTTAGCATGTTAGCCTTTGAGCAATTCACAATTGAAATAGTACCTGTCCCAGACAATGTCACAATTTCAAATCCTTATGGATTTGCCTTAATTGGAACTTTTTGGGCGGCACAGTGGACGACTGGTTAGCACATCTGCCTCACAGTTCTGGTGACCAGTTCGGGGTTTTCCCCGCCTCCCGCCCGAAGATAGCTGGGATAGGCTCCAGCATGCCCGCGACCAGCGTGAGGATAAGCGGAAAAAGAAAATGGATGGATGGAACTTTTTGTACGCTGGATGCTATGTGTTAACCTAGCAACTGTTAGGATTTGATCTATTCTCATTTGAAATCAAACCCAACCCTAGTTATACTCCTCTTCCGCCACATCACGACACACAAATATGTCTTTTAGCCGATTACTTGATTATTCGATAGAATTGTCAGTAGGACACTCGATTATTAATTATAGCACTACTAGATGCAAATTCTCATTTGTGACAGGTCTGTTTAATGTCACTTCAGAAACAAAGTGAGAAAAAGTAAGTCATAGCATTTTGGATAATTTTTCATAGAATAACTGAAAACATACTATCGATCGGTTTTGAAAGGGTACAAACAAAAATACAATGTATTAATTACATCTATAAATATTATATGTATTAAAATACATTATTACTTTGTTGTTAAAATGACTCGAAAGGATTCGAAACTTAAAGTGTAATACTTATGACTTGACTCGGGACTTGCCTATCTTGACTTTGGGACTTGATGGTAAAGACTTGAGACTTGTGACTTGCAAAGCAATGACTTGGTCCCACCTCTGGACTATAGGGTATGATTTCAAATCCTTATCTGGCTTTGTGCTTTTTGTACTCTGGTACATATGTGTTAGCATAGCAAAAAGTAAACATGTTAGCACTCGAGGATGTAACAGTGTTCCGTAATCCCTCCCGCTCGTTCAGATTACGGATGGCCTCTGCCGTCAGAGCTGTGTCCTGTGTGGATCTACCTGGACGTGCTCTTCTCGACGGCATCCATCATGCATCTGTGTGCCATCTCGCTGGACCGCTACATCGCCATCCGGAACCCCATCCACCACAGCCGCTTCAACTCGCGCACCAAGGCCCGCATCAAGATCATGGCCGTGTGGACCATTTCGGCGGGCAAGGGCTAACACACACAGTCGTAGCATGTTAGCATTTTAGAAACTCTCATTTGAAATAAATGAGCGTTCTTAAGGCTCATCCTTAACACTTAGGTTGCTATCTTGCTATATGTTAGCACAGGAACTGTTAGAACAACAGGCACACACACACACACCTATACTTAGCATGTTAGCGTTTCAGCAATTCCCGTTTGTAATAGTACCACATTACAGGACAACAAAGACGTATGGTTGTGTGTATATACAGCGTGTGTGTGTGTGTGTGTGTGTGTGCGTGCGTGTGTGTGAGTGCATGCAGGTTGCAGTTGTGTCTCTTGGTCTGCTTCCAGCTACAATATGAGCCAGTGTAACAATCCCTCTGGAGACTACCGGGCCATCTGTCTGCCGCCATGCACGCACGCACACACACACACACACACACACACACTCCTAAATACACGCACGCACACACCCCTAAATACATACACATACACACACTCATACAGATGGTATGGCTTGACAGCATAAGCATCACTTGCCATGTGTGCTGAATCTGCATCTGTTATGACACAGATGGTTTTCATTTCCCCGTGGTTCCGTGTTACAAATATTTAATAGGCTTTGGTCATTTTTAATCAATGTTATGAGACCACGGCCGGATTGTGTCATCATCAGCAACAATTTGTTGTGCTAAAAAAAAAAAAAAACAACAAAGAATGAAGCCTCATCTGCGAGTAGGTAAAAGATAGCATCGGCTACGTCAGACGCTTGCTTTGTTGCGTAAGCGCTACCGTCAGCGCGAATGTCGTTACTGTTCACACTTGTGTGTGCACCCTTTGTACCTAACTTAACTTTTTTCCCCCCACACAAAGATACAGGAAATTTGGAGTTTAAGAGTAGTAACAAAAGAGTTGGCTTTTGGCATACAACCCAGCAAAGCGGAATGTTATTTCACGCAGAATCACAAATCCTGTGTGATAACGATAGCATCTGGTGTGATGTATAAAATAGTAGCGAGAATTGCTTTCGACACAACGATCAAAATTGCCAACAATGCCCTAACGTAAAATTTCGGCTTTTCCTTTTACACAGAACCCAGCAAAAGTGAGCTATGATTTCACACAGTCCCGAATCATGTGTGACGACATTAGCGACAATTGCTTTCGAGGCGGAAGTAGTAAGTGTAGAGTGTTAAACTTTACACCCATGTCCCATTATTCCGGCAGCCATAAAATATCAGGGGTTTGCTTTTCACACAGAACTCAGCAAAGCGAGATATGATTTCACACAGCAACACCGAATACCAAATCCTGCGTGAGATCGTTGGCGTCTGGTCTGGTGAGACATATAAAATATCAGTGACAATGGCTTTCGACACAAGCATTCTAGCCGTCAGATTTTAATCTTCGTCTATTAACTGTAAAAATGATCCCCAACTTTGGACATTCTCTTTTATGCACTCTTTCCTCCTGGCTCACACTTATTGCTACGCAAGTCTGCAGTGTGGAAAAATGATCACCGCAAAATCCCGCGATATAAAATTAGTTGTGGCAAGGGACGGCTATATAACTTACTGCATGCAGTATGTAATGGATTTTCACCTATTGCGGGTGTGTTTAGAACATATCCCCCGTGATAAATGTAGGTTGACTGTACATGTTTCATTTCCTGTGCACAGGTATCTCCATGCCCATCCCGGTGATGGGACTGCGTGACCGGTCCAAGGTGTTCAAGGACGGCAGCTGCCTGCTGACCGACGACAGCTTCGTGCTCGCCGGCTCCTTCGTGGCCTTCTTCGTGCCGCTCACCATCATGGTGGTCACCTACTTCCTGACCATCCGGGCCCTCCAGAACGAGGCCACCCTGTGCTTGGACCAGCTGGTCCCGCGGCCTAAGTGGGGCGCTGCCTTCACGCTCAGCTTCTTCCCGCAGGCCTCGCTGTCTTCCGAGAAACTGGTGAGGCGGGAAGCGGGCGGCTGCCGAGGGAGCGGGAGCGGAGGTCCGGTGGGTTCTTTCTTTGGGGGGCGCACCATGCAGTCCATTAGTAACGAGCAGAAGGCATCCAAGGTCCTGGGAGTGGTCTTCTTCCTCTTTGTGGTCATGTGGTGCCCCTTCTTCATCACCAACGTGCTGGTGGCGGTGTGCGATGCGCCGGCCTGCGACGCCGCCCTCATGGGGGGCCTGCTCAACGTGTTCGTGTGGGTGGGCTACCTGTCGTCCGCCGTCAATCCGCTTGTGTACACGCTGTTCAACAAGACATACCGCGCCGCCTTTCTGCGCTACCTGCGCTGCCGCTACGCGCCGCCCTCCAAGAAGCCCCTCCAGCTCATCCTGGTCAACACCATCCCCCCAATGGCATACCCCTCCATCGAGGGAATACACAATGTATCCCCGCTCCCCGATTTCTCCGTTGACTGTCGGGAAAAAGAGCCCCAAGAACTGGACAGAACGATGGGAGACAAAGACGAAAGCTGCGTGTGAGCAGCGAGTTAACGGTCCTCTATGCACACTAAGCACAGCCCGAACTTGATTAGCATTAGCTAAAGCAAAAACTTCCCATCTAAGTCGGATTTATTCTAATTCTCACTGTTGCATTGAAACACCAAGCACAGCCCTAACATTAATTAGCCTAACCTAATAAGCATTCAAATTAGCTTAACATTAGCTTTAGCATTAGTGTATCTGTATTAGGTAATCCGTAAACATTATCCCCTTTGACATTGTCCATTTAAATTAGCTTTTGTCATAACCTATTGTGTACAAACACCAAGCATAGCCCGAATATGATTATCATTTGCTTAGCATTAGCATTGATCTGGAAATCCCTTTCAATCTGCCAACTAAAACGGCTTTTTTCCTGGATTCTAATTGTCACAAACAAACACGAAGCACAGACCAAACATGATTAGCAATAAAAATAGCTCAGCATTATATTACATAGCAAGGTACTGTAGCCTGACTACAAAAAGCATAAAAAGGTATCATTTTCAAATCGTACTTCTTAACACGCTAACAGTTGCTATTCTCACATATAGTAACAATCCATGATTTTTTTTCGATATGATGTCAGATTTATTCATACTTGTGTGTACCAAAAATGGGGAAATTCTGTCAAAAATGGCAATTGTGGCAAAAATGGGAGTTGTGATAAAAAAAATAAAAAAAATACTGCTGCCCAAAAACAGGAATTGCGCAATAAATGGGAGCTTTGTCAAAAACTGGTATTTTAAAAAAAAAAAAAAAAAAAAAAAAAAAAAAGGATCATGTTGAAATGGGAATCGTGTCAAAATACTGATTGGGCTAAAAAAATAAATAAATAAAACATTTCTTTTGACAAAAATGGGAATTGTGCTTACTAATTGGAATTTGACATGAACACGACTTTAAAAAAAATTACATTTTGTTAGAAAAATGCAAATTGTGCAAAAAATGGCAATTGTGTCAAAAGTGCCAAATGTGCCATAAGTGTGAATTGTGCCAGAGTCGTTAAATGTGTCAAAAATGCGGATTACGTCAAAAACCGGCCATGTTGGCAACTGAAAGGATTTCTGTTAGACCAGAAAAAAGTGTAACAATGGTGGTCCTTGCATGGATGTGTGAAGTGGGGACACAAGTGAGGATCTGATGTCTGATGTCATGTTTATATGCACATATGTACAAATTATGATGTATAATAAGTGTCCAGTATGTAAAGCTATATTTTATATTCTGGGCAGAGCTGTGTAAATAAACTCAAGAGTTAGTTTTTCAAATCAGTGAGATGATGGGGATAACAAGCGCAACGTGCTGTCAGCGTCAGTGTGAACCACTCACGCGGAACATTCCAGAATCACAAAGAAACTGCGGGATTATTTTCAGTGGGATGATGAAAAAAAGGTGCGTGGAAGATGAAAGGAGCTCAGAGTCCAATCATCTTTCTTTTTGTCAAATGCCAATAAAGATGGGATTCTCATTTTCTTTTTTCCTCACATTTCTTCCCTTTGACATGAGTATGGCATTAATTTATTCATCTGATAGCCCTAATGCTGGTTGAAACCCTACTTTGAAATCCCAAACACTGGTTTCAACACTAAGGCTTAAAATGCTAATTTAAAACCCCAACCTTGGTTTCAAACCCTAACTGTGGCTTGAAACCTTACTATGAAACCCTAACCCTCGATTGAAACACTAATCAAGTCTTGAAACCCTAATTAGAAGTATAATTTCAAACCCTATCCTAGATTTGAAACCCTAATTTTAAACCCCAATCGTGGATTGAAACACAAACCATGTCTTGAAACCCAAATTAGAACTACAACCTTAAATCCTTAAAGCCCTACTTTTAAAGCCCAACCATTGTTTAAATCCCCAATCCTAGTTTAAATCATAATTTGAAACCCCACTTTTAAACCCTAACCCTGTCTGAAACTATAATTTGAGACACTAACCCTGGATTGAAACCTAATTAGAACCATAATTTGAAACTTCAACCTTGGCTCAAAACCATAATTATAAATCTAATTTAAAACCCTAACCCTGATTTTAAACCCCTAATCCTGTCTAGTCATTGTTTGAAACCCTAACCCTGGTTTGAAACCTCACTATGAAACCCAAAAACAGGTTTGAAGCCCTACTCTTAAACCCTAACCATTATTTGAAACCCTAAACCTGGTTTGAAACATTAATTTAAAACTCCAAACTGTAACCGTGGCATGAAAACCCACATTTGGAACCCTAACCGAGGCCTTTAACCCAAATTAGAACCCTAATTCTTGTTTGTAGATTAAATGATCGGGTCCTCAGAGCTAATTGTTTTATTAATTGCAGGAATTATTTTATGAATGAAACTATGTTGCATTAATTTAGCCAATTTTTCCTCTGGCAACCGGTTCAGGGTGAACCCCGCCTGCTGCCCGATGATTGCTGGGATGGGCTCCGGCACTCCCGGAATAATTATAAATAGCAAAATAACATGAGTGAAAACTGTTTTACCCATACATTGAAACGATTTTAAATAATTGTTTTAATTCATTACAGTTAAATTAGTTATAAATTAATGTTTAATAATGTGTATTATTTTGTTCTTAAAATAAACAATTGTACTTATTTTACTTTACTTCTACTACTTTTTTATTTTTTTTTATTTTTACTTAATCAACAAATAACCTGGCCCATCATTCTGTCTTCAAAACCCCTGGCAGCCCACCACCAATTTTTGGGGATTTTGTCTCGTAACGATCTGAGCGCGTGTCACCGTGTGAAATGCGTCACGGCTTCAACAATGTGTTTATCATCCTTCTTATGACGGATCGAGGTGTCCCATTATCCTCGGGGTTCATCTGAATAAAGCCAACGAGTAAAAGAAAAGCGAGCCGAGCGAGCTATTATTTCGGCCAATGCCGCCTTCCTGCTGTGTTATTCACACAGCTGCTCCACTCACACGATTGGTCCTCTTTTCAACGAGACGATAAACACGCCTGGGCCTGAACAGCGTTTGGGGGACGTGGTGAATTCGGGGTTAGCACGTCCGCCTCGTAGGGCAGACATTCTGGGTTCGCGTTTGTGTGTTCTCCCTGTGCTCTTGTGTTGGTTTTTCTCCCAGGAGTCCGGCTTCAAAGAATAAAACCAACATATTTTCCAACTGATGTTGTCCTTCCGCTGAGAAGAAACCAATGTGAATCGATGGTGGCCGGATGCTGTGAGGTTTGCTGGCACAATCTAGCGGTGGGGCACTGAAGCACAATAGTATCTCAAGTTTTTGTTCGTATCCCAAGACAAAATCATTGCTCCTGACGCAATAAAAATTAGGTCAAGGTACTTACATCTGAAGGCATCGCAGTTTTCTTGACTCTGGGGATTATTTTTATTGTTTGTTTATTTTTATAATACATTGTTATCATGAAAAAACTGCCGAGAGGAGTACTGATCGTTCCAATGAGCAAGGTCAAAGGAATGTTTTTTATGTTCAAATATATTCGGTAGTGCACAGAGATTGAGCATTTTTACACAGATTTAACATTTTTATGACACAAAATTATGCTATTCGCAGCAGTTTGACAAGTAGAGCAAAAACCTGTCAGCTATTAATTTAGTGAGTGACATTCTCGAAAAAGTCCCTGCAAGAGACGACAAATGAGACAATCCAGCGGGGAGAAAAGCGAGGAAAGGTCAATCCGCAAGAGGAGGAAGAGGAGGATGATGCTGAAGATGAAGGTAAGTGAGATTCATTGTGCCCAGCGGACGCCCACGGGGGATTCTGGGGTGGGAGTCTTAGTTGGACGATTGAGCGTCTCATTAAATAATATCGCCTTGCGATGGGAAAAGAAGACAAAGAAGGAAGAGAAGTTGAAAAAGGAGTCCAGCAGCAGTCAGTGGAGACATTCGAAGCGGAAAAGATTGCGGCGGTGTCCGAATACTTTTGTGTACATCACTTTTGAACTTTCCTGAGCCGACGTCGCACAATAGAAATCAACACAAGTATGAGAAATAATCCACAGCAGCAAAGAATTTTCATGTTCAGTCACATGTGGGCAAGCAAGCTTGTATAATTGATGCGATAGCGCCTTCCGCCAGTTATTCATGATAACTGCCATCTTGAATGATAGAAATTAACGCAATGCCTAGAAATAATCCCCAGTCATTAAAAAAAGACCACAGCACACTTTGCCACGTGTGCAATGGAAGTAGAAGTCGTACATTTATTACGACGGGGCCTCTCACCAGTTATCCTTGAACACAACCACTAGAAAAATTCCATCAAGTCATTAAAAAAGACCACATCACGCTCAGTAATGCGTGTGCGACCAATCTACGCGTCATGTATGTAAATAATGTGATCGCTGTGGAGGTAAACTAGATATGGAGCTTGAGGTTGGCCACTTTGCAAAATAAAGCGGAGCAGGTGAAAGTTTTCAACAGCCCCGGAAAAAAATAAAAAGGACTTGAAAGAAGCGCTACATCCAAGGCACCCACCAAGCTTGCAGTGGCCTTTTTTGTTTGTTTTTTATTGTGGATTAATTCTAGATGTTTATTTCTATTGCGCAAGGTGGGAGTAATCACAATTAATTGCTGAGAGAAAAACACCCATTAATCGTATGACAGGTCTACCGTCCAAGCACTGTGCATGCCGTGGATTATTTTTCATCAGTGTTTTTTTTCTGTTGTGCAAGGGAGCGGTTATCATCATCAACTGGCAAGGAAGGATCACATGACAGTAATTTTAGAATAGCGACACATTGTGCACAATAAGCATGCCGTAGATTATTATTTTTTTGACTATTGTTTTAATTTATATTGTGCAAAGTGGCCATTATCAGGAATAACTGTCAAGAGGAGTTTAGCTTGGATTTAGTCTGCACGTGTTCCCATGTAACCTGTAGACTTTTTTCTTTTTTTCTCCTCAATGGATTATTTCTAGTTGTTGTCGGCTCCTCATACTTCCTTTAATCGCTTGTCAACAATGAAGCACACAAATAATCAGATATCTTCTGCCGTTTGCCTGGAAGATGCTGAATCCGAATAGCAAATACAGTACATGTGTGTGTGCATTTGTGTGTGCGCGCGTGCGGGCAGGCCAGTGTGTTAATTCCCACGCCTCCTCACTAGTGTTCTGCGGGAAACCTCCCTGCGGCACCACATCAGTTGCTATCATCATCGTCTGGTGCTGAGGAGAGAGTGAGAATCCACTCATGGTAAAAAAAAAGAAAAAATAAAAAGAGAAAAGAAATACAAGCTGTCACCACTGTTGAACTATTTTTTTTTTTTTTTGCTTTAATCAAGGTTGATTTTAATTCGATCAAATCAAAATCTCATGCGTGAAAGCAATGTATGGATCACCTTGCACAACAGTAATGACACACAACCACTCACAATAATCCAGTCATAAAATTCCACAGTACATGCATAAAATTATTACGACACGTATTCCTCACCAGTTATTTATGATAACCACGAATTCCAACGACCATAAATAATCCAGTCAGGAAAATCCTAGTCATCCACTATTTGCTTTTTGTACACACAGTGGTGCCTTGAGATAAGAGTTTACTTTGTTCAGTGACCAGGCTCATGACGCAAAACACCAGTCTTCATCATCATCTTTCCCCAATGAAATGAATGGTTAGCTATTAATCCATTCCAGTCTTCACCCCCCAAAAACAAGGAAAATAAAGAAAAATTGAACTCGATAATATTGCACTTTTAAAAACATAATGACCCCATTAAATAAAATTAAATTAAAAACAAACACTTGTCACACAGCATCAATTAAATGCTGCTCCTTCGGGTGTGTCTGCCTTGGCCACCTGGGGCAGTATAAGGCAGAAGAACCGATAAACTCTTCATTGAGATGGTTCAACTCCTCAGATCATCAGTACAGCACTATTAGTTATTCACAGAGGATAAAACTATGACTTTGAGTACTGTTATATTGTCTGTCTACAGATGTTGCTGCACTGTTTGTGTTCAATTCGTTGCTTAAATGGGTATAGCACTGCAGCATAGATGCTATTTTGCGTTAGCATTAAGGTAGCAGACTGAAAGCCAAAATTATGTGGCAGCTTTAAATACACAAGATGCAATTCTATTTTGTGTTATGTTCGACAGTGAACTTCAACTGGGAGCTGCAATGAACAGCTTGAAGCCTTTTTTTTTTTTTTCTTTTTTAATTTCACTATTTTCCAAAATGGTTCTTATTGTGAAGTGAGCCGAAGTCCACTGCCACCATACAGCGCTCTTATGTTAAATCTAAGCTCACTAGCCAAAGCAAAAAAAAAACAAAAAACGGCCGAATGACGGCTTGTATCTCGAAAAACTCATGTGGTGTCACTCGCAAGGCACCACTGTATTTTGTTTTCAAATGTTTGTCAATTATAATATAGCACTAATTTTTTTACGTAGTTTAAAAATGCATCCAGATAAAAGCCCGCCCCGTCTGCATGTGTTTGAATGCAGGTTTGCACACTGGCAGAGAGAAAGATTGTCCAGCTGTGAAAGTCATCTTCTGGCCTGGCTCAGCGCCTGTTTGCTCCTTGCTGATAACTGGGGGTGGAACCCCCTCCTTTTTCCAGTTTTGGACTGATTTCGTTTGGCTGAGGAAGATTAGGACGACATAGAGAAGGAGGAAGAGGAGGACAAAGAGGAGAACAAGGAGAAAGAAGAGGAAACATGAGGAAGAGATGAAGAAGCAAACGAGGAGGACGAGGGGAAGGATGGAAAGAGGGCTATGAGGAAGACAAGGGAGGATGAGGAGGAGGAGGAAGAAGAAAAAGAAGAAGGTAAGAATGGAGGACTAGGGGGGCGAAGAGGAGTAAGACCAGAAAGAAGATGAGGGACAAAGGGGAAATTGGAGGAGGACGAAAAAAGGAAGGTGAGGAAGAGCAAGAGTAGGAATAAAAGAAGGAGGACAACAAGAAGAGGAGGAAAAGGGATGTGGTGGATGGAAAGAAGAGTCATCGTCGAATGAAGTGGAAGAGCAAGAGGACGAGAGGGAAGAAGAGCAAGAGGAATAGGAAGGAAAACAGGACAAGTAGAGGGGGAAGAAAAGGAGGACAAGGAACAAAAGGAGGGGGATGGAGGACTAAGAGGAAGAGCAGGAAAAGGAGGAAGAAAAGGAGGATGAGGAGGAATAAGACAAGGAAGAGGATAGAAAGGAGGAGTAGGATGAAGAGGAAGAGCAGGAGGACTATAGGAGGAAGAGGAGGAGGAAGAAGAGGACAAGGATGGAAAGAAGAAATGCAAGACAACTATTGGAGGGGGAAGATGAGGAGAAGGATTAGGGAGAAGATAAGGAAGAAGAGAAGGAACAGATGAAGAAGAGGGGAAAATGAGGAGGAGGAGCGACGGGCTTCGTCAGGCGGCTCAAGTGTCCTCTGTATTAAAGCCCCTCTCCTTCTCCTCGGCTGCCCCCCGAACGAGACATTTAACTCTCATTTTGTCCGGGAAATCTTATTTATGAAATAATATTTGTCCATTTCCAGAGGGCTTCAAGGGTCACAGCTGAAATTAAAAACACATTCGGAGACCTTCCACTGCCGCCAGGCAGCACCGGCAAGAAGAAGAAGTAAAAGAGAGAAAAAAAAGAAGCCAAACGTCCTCTGTTAATTCTGGAGAAATTGTCCACGCATGGAATGCAGTGTTCAGGTGCAATAAATTAGAGTAGGGTGCAAAAGATCACTTAGTTTAAGAGTTCAATTAAAAAGTGAAACTTGTACTTGTACATTCCATATATTCTACACGTTTCAAGTCTTTATATCTTTTCATCATGGCTCACAGCGAATAAAACCCTAAATTCAGTAGCTCATAAAAAGGAAATATTGGGGGGAAAGTTCTGATGTCTCCTCATTAGCTGGAAACAGCTGCATAAATTCCCTGAGCCTTACAATGGTTTTTAACTATCCAATTACTGCGCACCCGCCAAAAACAGCAAAATGGGGTGCACCCTTAAATCACAGAAAAAAGGGGTGCAGCCCGAAAAGCACCAAGAAGGTGCGTGCCAACACAAAGAGGGGGCCTGACCCTAAGACACAGAGGGAGTGCACCCATGAAAACACCAAGAGGGGGTGCACTCCTATAAAACAGCGGGGATGCACCCTTTGCTCCAAAAGAACCAAGTGACAGTGTGCCCCTAAAAACTCCAAGAAGCGATGTGTCCTAAAAACACAAAGAGGGGTGTACCAACACCAGATGGGAGTGTGCTTCTAAAAACCAAAAGAGGAGGCCTGACCCTAAAAACACCAAGAGGTGCACCCCTAAAATCACTAATCAGGGGTGCGCTAACACAAAGTGGGGGCCGTGCTTCTAAAAACCTCAAAAGGAAGTTGACCCTAAAACAGCAAGGGGGTGGGGGCATAAAAACACCAAGAGGGGGTAGACCCCAAATAAATAAATAAACGAGTGGGTGCACACCTAAAAACAGCAAGAGGAGATGCAATCAAGAGCTCTGTGCAATGACCTCAAGCGGTGCTGCCTTGAAGCAAGAAAGCTCTGGCTGTGGTTGTCAAGGAGATGAAATGTGCTGCATGCGATGACTCATACGCTTCATTTTCTCGATGGCGGTTGAGGGGGTGCGGCAAGACCCCGTCTTTTACAAGTGTGCGTTAACAAGGCCGCCTATCTATTAATCGTGTCCTTACAAACATCAACAACAGGGAGCCAGCAGCTCGCTCTGAACAGCTTTTTTTGAGGCCGACGCTTCTTTTGCCTAAAAAAAGTGCACCAACAAAATGCTTGAAAATTCTTGTTACACGGCACACATCGAGTCGCACCTCAAATCAAAGGTCTGGACGAGGGCCTTCCAAATGTCTCGTTATGTTGGTGATATGCCCTCATATGATAATGCCATGGCCATACCAAATTCTTATTAAACTCACAAAATCAGTTGGCAGAGCATGTCACACAGAGTGCCGCCTCAAGTTAAAGGTCTTGATGAGTGACTTCCAGATGCGTTGTTATTTTGGTGATATGCCCACATATGATGATGGAATAACCCAAGAAACATGTTTTTTTTTTGGGTGTGAAAATTCTTAACTCTGTAAATCTGGTGGCACACATTGACTCACACTGCAAATGAAAGCCTTGACTTCCAGATGTGTCCTTATTTGGTAATATGCCCTCATCTGAAGATGCATTTCCAACAAACTGCTAGAAGTCACACATCAAGTTAAAGGTCTTGATGAGTCCCTTCTAGATTTGTCATTATTTTGTAAACTTGCCCTCATATGATGACCTGAGGACCAAAAAACTGTTTTTTTGGGGCTTGAAAATACTTCCAGACAAAAACAGTAAATCAGGGTGCAGCACATTTGGTCTTGTAATGAAAAGTTACATTGTTTATTTTGATGATGAGGTTAAAAAGTGTCCAACTCTTTATCAACATTAATATTACAATCATTGTGATGCTTTATATATACATTCCCCTTAAAAAATATCGGAACGGCCAGGTCAATTCCTTTGTTTTTGTTGTGTACGGAAGATTTTAAGGTTTCAGATCAAAGCATGAATATGAGACAAATTTCAGAATTCCAGCTTTTATTTCATGGTATTTACATCTAGATGTGTTAAACAACTCAGGACAGAGCACCTATTGTTTGAAGCCACCCACTTTTCAAGTGAGCAAACTTATTGGAACATGCGACTGATCGGTGTTTTGTAGTTGCTCAGGTGTTGCCTTTTAGATTTATTGCTTACACAGTAGATAGTGCTTGTTTTTGGCTTTGGGTTTAACCTGTGAAAAGTATTTGCTGTTAAGCAAACATGAAGACCAGTGAGCTGTCTATGGGAGAAAAGCAAACCATTTTGAAGCTGAGAGAAGAGGGAAAATCCATCAAAACTATGGCACAAACATTGGTCATAGCCAATACAACAATTTGAAATATCCTGAAAAAGAAAGAAACTACTGGTGTACTGAGCAACAGACATCGAACACGTCGGCCAATGGTATCAACAGCAGTGGATGACAGAAACATTGTGAGAGCTGTGAAGAAACACCCAAAGACAACAGTCAGTGACATCACTGCCAAGCTCCACAGGGCACGGGTGAAGGTATCACAATCCACTGTTCGAAGACGACTTCGTGAGACGAAATATACAGGCCATACCACAAGATGCCACCCGCTCATCAGCAAAAAGAATCGGAAGGTCAGATTGGATTTTGCAAAGAAGTACAGATATGAGCCACAAATGTTTTAGAACAAAGGTTTGATGGACTGATGAGACCAAGATTTAAAAAAAAAAAAAAAAAGTGATGGAAAGGCCAAATTACAGAAAAAGAAATAATCTGTTTATGATCCAAAACACACAAGCTCATCTGTGAAGCATGGTGGAGGTAATGTCAGGGCTTGGGCTTGCATGGCTGCTTCTGGAACGGGCTCACTAGTCTTGATTGATGATGTAACTCATGATGGTAGCGGCAGAATACATTCTGAAGTCTACAAAACCATTTTGTTTGGTAATTTACAGAAAATGCATCCAAACTAATTGGGAGAAGCTTCATCATGTAACAAGACAATGACCAAAAACACACTGCCAACACAACAAAGGACTTCATCAGGGGGAAAAAGTGGGAGGTCTTAGACTGGCCAAGTCAATCACCAGACCTTAACCAAATTGAGCATGCATTTTACCTCCTGAAGAGGAGACTGAAGGGAGAAACCCCCAGAAACAAACAACAACTGAAAGAGGCTGCAGTAAAGGCCTGGAAAAGCATTTCAAATGAAGAATGCAAGTCTGGTGGAGTCAATGGGTCGGAGGGTTGATGCAGTTATTGCAGGTAAGGGTTATGCGACCAAATATTAAATGTTATTCACTTTAAGTTAATGTAATAATGTCTGTTCCAATACTTTTGCTCACTTGAAACGTGGGTGGCTTTAAACAAAAGGCGCTGTGTAATACCTCTAGATGTAAACTTTTGTCTCATATTCATCTTTTGATATGAAACCCAAATGTCTTCAGTATACAACAAAAAGAAAGGAATTGACCTTGCCGTTCCAATACTTTTGGAGAGCACTGTATCTCATTCTCTCTCTCTCTCACACACACACACACACAAATTTCCAGTCTCTCCCCAATTTGGGGTTAAAAGGGCTGTGAAAAATAAGCATTTAATGCAATAATATTAGCAATTATACACCGGACCACACAAGTCTGAGTCTATGGAGAAACACATTTGCGCACACACACGCTATCTTTCTTTTATGAAGAGTACAAAATATTTCCAGAAAGTGGTCATATTCATCCTTCATCCCTCCTTTCATCAAATAAATTTGCTCTTCTGTTGAAGTCAACTCTTGAAATTCTCAAAAGACCCCTTTGAAGGGTTTCAAATATAGTTTTTTGCATAAGGAAGGGCATCTGGCTTAAAACTTTGCCAAACATATATGAGCATTCATCCAAAGAATTCCATACCGGATTAATCGTGGCCAGGGTTAACAACGTCCGTCACTGGCGCTGTTAACCAACAGGACGCCGGTGGAAATTCAGATACTGTGGGTCGAAGATGAAGAAAGCGGGTTCTTTGGCAGAAAGAGAAGTAAGCAGAGCCTAGAACTGAATGTGGGGACTTTGAATGTTGGGACTATGACAGGAAAAGCTCGGGAGTTGGCTGACATGATGATTAGGAGAAATGTTGATATATATTGTGTCCAGGAGAGCAGGTGGAAAAGCAGTAAGGCTAGAAGTTTAGGGGCAGGGCTCCAATTATTTTATCCATTGTGTAGATGGGAAGAGAAATGGAGTAGGGGTTATTTTAAAGGAAGCGTAAGCTAATAATGTCTTAGAGGTGAAAAGAGTGTCAGGTCGAGTGATGAGGTTGGAACTCGAAATTGAGGGTGTTATATATAATGTAATTAATGGATATGCACCACAGGTAGGATGTGACCTCGAGGTGAAAAGAGAAATTCTGGAAGGAGCTAGACGAAGTAGTTCCGAGCATCCCAGATAGAGAGAAAGTCGTGACTGGTGCAGATTGTAATGGACATGTCGGTGACGGAAACAGGGTGATGAAGAAGTAATGGGTAAGTTCGGCATCCAGGAAAGGAACTTGGACGGACAGATGGTGGTAGAATTTTCAAAAAGGATGGAAATGGCTGTAGTGAACAATTTCTTCCAGAAGAGGCAGGAACATAGGGGGTCTTACAAGAGCAGAGGTAGAAGCACGCAGGTGGATTACATCTTGTGCAGACGATGTTATCTGAAGGATGTTACTGACAGTAAGGTAGTGGAAGGGGAGAGTGTGGCTCGACAGCATAGGATGGTGGTGTGTAAAATGACTGGTGGTGGGGAGGAATATTTAGAAGACAAAGGCAGAGCAGAGAACCATGTGATGGAAGTTGAGAAAGGAAGAGTGTTGTGAGGCTATTCGGGAAGAGGTGAGACAGGCTCTCGGTGAGGTCCCCTCCTCTCGGCCTTGGGTCCTCGCCTTCCTCTTTCCTCTTCTGGTGCCCTCGCCCGTCATTGTTCGTGACAGGCGCTTGACATGGGCTCGCTTTGGGGGTTGGCCAAAAACAGTAACATTAAATCAATTGTCAATAATATATATATATATATTTATTAAAATATTATTAATGATTTAATTATTACATTAAAATGAAAACTATTTTTCATATTTTACATACCTCAATTTCTTTTTCTTCAAACACGCTGGCCCATCTGTCAGCTTTCAAAGTGAAATGTGGCACTATGCGTGAGTGGTTTGTGCGGCGCTGCTATAAACAAACACCTCAGTTGCATTAGTGTAAGACTGGAACACGCACTCCAAATAAATTGGATTACTCAGCATTACAATTCTCTTTCATCTCACGGGTTTCTTTTGAAATCATTTTCTTCATATTCATCTTCAATCATTGGGCCTGATATCAATTATTCAACCACTTCTTCACTCTTTTGGCACCTAAATTGCATTCTCTGGTGATGATTTCGCTGACATCTTTGCTGCGTGTAATGAACGCGCAAGGACGCACGCACACAGGCACGCGCGCGCGCACGCACGCACACACACAAAGAAAAAAGGCACAAATACACACCCCCTCATGTCCTGTCTTTATTTTTCTTGTGTTTAATGAGTAAAGAAGAAGAAATATCTTACAGAGGCAGAGCATCACTTTGGTTATTTACAACATTTCATTCACATCGCTTGTGTCACGGAAACAAACAACCCAAGAAACAACCCAAAAGGGTGGTGGGGGGTTCACGTCCCACGTGGCATGATGGCGGCGGAACATAAGTGATGGGGCTGCATAACGAGAGCTCACAACATATCATTATCGGTCTTGGTACAGTATTGATAGTGCCACGTGTTGTATCATTTCCCTCATGGTACAGGGTTGACAGGCAATTGTCGTAAAGATGTTTCGCGATGAGTTTTTTTCTTTATGTATCTCTCTGTATCACAATACCACTGTGATACCGTTGGTAAATTCTGTGATACTGTATAATAATATCGTTGATAAATGTTGCAATATTGTATCATTATATAGCTATCTTGGACCAAATATTGCGATATTGTATCGCAATACCATCACTATCGTTAGCCAAATATTGCAGTACCATATTGCAATACTATTGTCAAAATTGTGATTTATAGTCCTAATAATTTCACTATCTTTGGCCAAATCTCACGATTTTGTATAAAGAAACTGTTGTCATCAAAGATTGTGATACCATATCATAATACAGTAATTTTAGATCATGATAGAATGGTTGACTCATACTCCAATATCATATGGTGATATCGCTACATTTTCACAAATATCATGATATTGCACAGACCATTACAGTGATCTCATATCAGGATATTATCGCTCTCATTGGCTCAATATTGCAATAATGTATTATGCATTATCATGATCAAATATTGCAAAATTGTATTTTAATATCACTGTTATTGACTGAATATTGTGATATCGTATTGTAAGCAGCGTTAGATATCATAATATCATATATATATAGCAAATAGTGCAATATCATATTGGAATACATCCATCCATTTTCCGTACTGCTTATCCTCACTAGGGTCGCGGGCATGCTAGAGCCTATCCTAGGTATCTTCGGGCGAGAGGCGGGGTACACCTTGAACTGGTCGCCAGCCAATCGCAGGGCACATATAAATAAACAACCATTCACACTCATGGACAATTTAGAGTCCTCAATTACATGTTACATGTTTTTGGGATGTGGGAGGAAACCGGAGTACCTGGAGAAAGCCCAGACAGGCACGGGGAGAACATGCAAACTCCACACAGGTGAGGCAGGATTTGAACCCGGGTCCTCAGAACTCTGAGGCAGATGTTCTAACCAGTCTTCCGCCGTATTGGAATACAAACATTACCAAATATTGCAATGTCATATCATGATACCGTGTCTATCTGTGGCCGAACATCGGACTGTGATAGCATGTGCAACTTTGGCTGAAAATTGTGTCGTGATACTGTCTCTTTCATTAGCAAAATATCGTATTGAGATTCAGTCTTTATATTATTTAAATACTGTCCAAACACCGTGATACTAATAGCTAACACTGGCCAAATATCGCAATATTGTATTGTGATAGTATTGCTACCTTTGTCCAAATATTGTGATATGAATCGCTATTGATCAAATACAGATTTTGTATTATGATACTGTCTCTATCGTGGTTGTCCAAATATAGAGATGTAGCCTCTATTAAGGATTACTCTTGTTACGTCGAAGCAAATAAATATAAAGCAAGGAAGAGCAATTCCAGTGTTGGCTTGTAACGTGTGAAAAAAGTAAGAGAACGCGAAAGCTGCCGTGCGACATTTTAGCCTCCCGCGTAATAACGCCTTTTAATCAAAAGGACATTTTTAATTTTAAATCCCACGAGGTGATTTAGTGTTGTGACAACTCCAAATTTAGACTCGCTCGCTCTCCCCGGGGGAGCAGAAGCTGAATCTGCTGCTTCTTCACGAAAAAGAAAAAAACAAAGGTCCATTACAGCAGCGCTGAATAATTCACCAGGATGAGATCAGTGTCGATAGCAGCTAACACGTGAGAGGAACTGGAGGGGGAAGACAAATGGGGACTTTTAGCGTGGAGCTAAATTGGGAATACCGTGAGGTAACTTTTCAAATATGTTGTCATCATGAAACAATGTCACAGCGTATCACTATCTCTCGTGGTTCAGTATTGGTACACTAGTGTCAAGTTTAAATTTTGTGATGGATTGTATCCTCGTTTCTCAATATCGTAATAGTATCATTATCTCAATCCAAACATCAAATATCACAATTCCTTGCATCATTAGCTCTCCTGGTACGGTATCGCTACACTGGCATCAAATACTGATTTTGCATCGTGATACTCCCTCTACATGACGGTATCACTATTGAAGCATATAAATAGAAATACATTTTAAGATATTTTCGCTATTATTGGCCAATTATTGAGATATCGTATGTGATAGTGTTGTCACCAATCACCTTTGCTTGAATATCGTGGTACTAACTGCCAACGTAGGCCAAATACCGTGAAAGTGTTTCTTGATACTGTCGCTAACGTTCGACAAATATTGTATCAGGATAGTATTGCTTATGTTCACCAAATACTGAGACATCGAATCGCGATGCAATATTTGGTCACAGATAAAGTATCGAGATAGTATTACTAACTTTTAAATATCGTGATATTGTATTGTTGGCTACATACTGCAATATCATGATACCACTGTGATTGAATATTGTGATTGTATTACTAACACTGTCCAAATACCCAAATTTCCTGTTGTGACCATGTATTTTTGGCCAAATATCATTATATTGAATCATCATAGCATTGCTACCTTTGTCCAAATATTGTGATATTAATTGCTAAAGTTGGCCTAATACAGTGATATCCTTTTGTGCTACTGTCTCTATTGTTGGCCAAATATTGGCTTATGATCGTTTCACCATCATTGTCCAAAGTTTGAGATATTTTGTCGTGATACTGTCTCAGTATCTTTGATACTGGAGAGTATGGCTTAAGTTGGCCAAATATCCAGACACTGTATCTCAATACAATATTTGGCCAAAGATATAAAGTATCGTGATAATTACAAATATTGTAATATCATATTGTGATACTGCTACAAGTGTTGGCTAAATACTGCAATATCGTGATACTATCGTTATCAAATATAGTGAAAGTATTACTAAAATAGTTCAACCAATGCAACACGAATTGTTAATGTTGGCCAAATATCATAATATCCTGTTGTGACTCTATTGCTGGTCAAACATCATGATATTGTATCGTTAAATTATCTCTACCTTTGTCCAAATAACGTGATGAGTGGCTAACCATGATACTATCACAAATTTCATATTGTGATAGTATGATGTTAATGTGGTTCAAGTAGTGACATTGCAATAATAAGTTATCATGGTCCAAATATAATTTTCACGATTGTGTCGATATTTCAACATCTATTTGCTTTTGATAGTGATACTGCACTCGACAATCATTACGACACAAAATGGCCGCTAACTAATGGAAGTCAAGGCGGGGGGTAGCCTGGGAGGGTTTGGGGGGAATACGGAACATCGCAATCTTCTGCCTGAAACTCACTGCCGCACTGTTGTTTATCAGCATGTTATCCGGGAGGAAATTGAGTCGCTTACCGGTAGAGGCGTTATCGCTCAGCCACATTTGCTCGTGGGGTTGCCATACGGGGAACAGTTTTGCTATACGACTATCATTTCCTGCTGTATTTTATGGTCCAAATGGCTTCCATGACAATTCATCTCCATTGGAAATCACAAAAATAAGCAGCCACCGTGTAGTAAGGATTGTGTATGTGTCGTGGAGTGAAGGGTGTGTGTGTGTGTGTGTGTGTGTGTATAGTTTGCTGCATGCATATGAAAGTGTCTGTAGTGACTAACGCACGTGTGAATGTGTAGTGTGGAGTGTGTATGTATAGTTTGGGGTGTGTATGTATAGTGTGGAGTGTGTACTTGTGCGCATTAAAGTGTGTAAATACGTTGAGGAAAAGAAGCAAAAAAAGCTAGTGAATGTGTAATAGCGCCACCATCAGGCCACAGAGGAAGGAGGTGGGTCTACTTCTGGAAGGGGAGTGTCCTGGTGAGGTCAAACAGGAAGTGCTTGCGGAAGAGGGGAAGGAGATCAGATAGGAAGTTGAAAGGTGATGTCCACTTGCGCTTCCTTCGCCAGTGAGACGATTTCCGAAAGCCTTACCACCTGGCAACACGTGGCAATATATAATACGGCGTTTACTCTAACCTAGTGTATGATACTGTGTGTGTGTGTGTGTGTGTGTGTGTGTACCATTTTGGCAGCTTCGTCCAAGTCGTCGCAGGCCAGGATTTTCAGCGGGCTGGCAGCGATCAAAGCTTTGGCGTCGTCCACACGTGTGCCTAATGACCATTGTGGCCATGAAAAGCAACAGTTAGCAGTGACACCCATTTGGCAGGGTTTTTCCTCTCATAGGAAATTCGGAGGTGACACACCTATGCCTAATTTCGTAAAGCCATCATAAAATGGATATTACACACACCGTATGCTTTTGGCTGTTCAGAGGGGAAAACCCCTCGATATTGGCATATGAAATCATCATCTTTCATGGTACATTATCAATACACAAGGATCAAATATTGATACAGAGATGTACTGCATAATTTTTTTCAACAGCAAAATCAAATCTCAATAATGTGATTTATCGTATCGCTATCTTTCACGGTTCAGTACAGCATTTGTCTCAACACCGACATCAAATATTTAGGGCTGCAACAACGAATTGATACAATTCGGGAAAAAAAACAATTAAAACATTTAGTTAATAATAAATGTATTACTTTAACAGCTGTGGGGTGTACATGCACCAACCTGTTTATGCACTTTTCTGCACTGTCAATTTGAAATGTCCCTTTTTTCAGTCAAGGGATGGATATTTTTTTTTTCATCCAATTCACTGACTCATTTGAAAAAAAAAAAATACACCGATCAATCAATGATCAAAATATCCGTTAGCTGCAACCCTACAAATATTGATTTCACAATGCATCAAACTGTTGTCTTATTTTTTCGTACCTTGGAGTCGCACGACAATCGGAATCTTGAGGTCCAGTTCTCGGACAGCCATGATGATGCCCTGGGCGATGACATCGCACCTCATGATGCCTCCGAAGATGTTGACCAGGATGGCCTGAACCTGAGAGAACGTTAGCCGCTGACCATTAGCGCATTAGTTCTTGGTGGTAGGGCGTCATGTTTTTCTCCAGCGTGTCATCCTCACCTTCCTGTCAGACGTGATGAGCTTGAAGGCTTCGGTGACTTGGTGGGCGGTGGCCCCGCCGCCCACGTCCAGGAAGTTGGCGGGCGTACCCCCATGCAGCTTGATGATGTCCATAGTGGCCATGGCCAGGCCCGCACCATTCACTAAATTACAGTCACAACTTAGCTTTCAACATTACCTTTACTGATGTTTATAACTACACTTAAATGGACCCATTATTTATAGTTATTTATATTATATATTTGACTTGGACCGGCCATCTTAGGATTCCTAGAATATAATATATACAATCAGTTTCCTAGATCATTACTATTATACGAGTCAGGTATGTTTGCAGAATTAGGGGTAGGACCTGATGTTATTGCTAGGGTTTACACGATCAGGATTTTTGGGGTTGATCAGCGAGTTTAAAAAAACGATGACCGATCACAAGATGGAGCAATGTCTATTTAAATGACTTGTTGATTTACTGTTTGTACTTGTGTACTGTTGACTGAATATCTTCAAAATTATTCTTTTGCAATTTAGACAAAAGGTAAAACAATGACTTCACTGGGGGCATTGAACGATTGGCCACTGAATAAGTTTAAGTTTTCAGTCAGGTCAAACCAACATTACAACATGACAGAAATAATGGGTGCCAACGTAATTAAATTACATTATTGTAATTAAATTACTTTGCACACACCGAAACATTAAAACATGATTCAACAGAGCGCCGGCATGTTTACGTACAACTGTTAGTGCTAGCACAAGCTTGCTAGACTACAGAACGTTTTCTTGCCTGCTTGAGCCCCATCGTATTAAAAGTACGTGAACATACCTCAAGCAATCCATGAATGAAGGTCCTCTATACCGAGTGTCGGTGATGACCACCACCTTATTTTGTTATTTTTCCCTCCACACAATAAATATGTGCGATCTATTGTTGTTGTCATCATCGCCATGGTAACGAGTGTATTCGGTGGCATTTGATTTGACAAGATGAAGCCCAGTGTTGGTAAAAGATGGGATCCAGTGGTATCGGAATACAAGATTTTATTGCAGTGGTCTGACATAGTGCAATCGTGAAAGACCAAATGTGTCTGGTAGTCTGATCCAGGCATTACGTGTTGTCTGTTTGAGGCACTGCAAAAAAGTCCCACACCGCCAAATGTTTTTTATAAACATTACGAAACATTACAGCAAAGAAAGATCAAAATAAGCCAGTGGTTCTCAAGTGTTGTCACCCTGAAACCTGCATTTTTCTGCTGTTGCAAAGTCACGACCCACTTTTATATTATAAATCAAAATAACTGTTTCACATGAGTCTGACGTACCACCAAAAGTATGTCGCAAGCCAGGATGCTCGTTAGCCAGAGGTTGAGCTGCACTTCATTTGTTTAAGGAGTAAACGAGTGACATTCCTGTCGCTTATCTAATATATTCCATGTGGGAACTTGGTACGCCTCTGTCCTGTACTGACTATGACTATGGCCATTATTATAATTATTTACTAGCTGTCTGCAACTCACATAAATGGGTCCACGACCCACCAGTTGAGCATCACAGTCACAAATTACCGATGTAAACGCCGTGAAAGTCCAACAATAAAGGTAAGACCACTTTTAAATTCTGATGTTAGCTTCCAACATTACCTGTAATGTTACATCTAACATTAGCGATAAGAAAGTTACCATCTGACTTTAGAGCTTAGGAAGACTGATGTTAGCTTCTGACATAAGCTACAACATTAACTTCAAACATTACCTCTAATGTTTGCTTCAACCAAACCTCTAACGTTAGCTTCCAAGGTTACCCAACACTGGAGCAAAGAATGATCCTTAGCTACTGTTAGCGCCAACTTTAACTTCCAACATTGAAGCTAAGGCAGACCAACTTTAGTTTCTTTCGTTAGCCTCTGACTTTAGTTTCCCAATTTAGCACTAAAGAAAACCAAGGTGAGCTTCAGATGTTAGCTCCAACTTCCTACATGAGTTACATCTAACGTTAGAGCCAAGGAAGTTAGATTCCAATGTTAGCATCCAATGTTAGAGCTAAGGAAGACCAATGTTAGCTTCGAACTTTACCTCTTATGTTATCGTCAATGTGACCTTGATGTTAGCTTCCAAAGTTAGCTTCCACAGTTAGCATCCAACGATTCCGAAAGGTAGGGCTGTGAATGATCAACGTTAGCTACCAATGTTAGCGCCAACGTTAACTCCCAAGAACAAAGCTACAGAAGACCAACTAGAGCTTTGAACATTAGCCTCTAAAGTTAACTTGTGACATCAGGTGCCAACGTTAGCTTCCAACATTAGTGCCAAGGAATACCAGCATTAGCTTCAGGCGTTAGCATTAGCTGAAAATGTTACCTGGAATGTTAGCGCTAACTTTACCTGAAACGTTAGCTTCCAATGTTAGCTTCCAAGTTTGCTTCCAATGTCACCTAACATTAGCTTCCAAGATTAAAGCTAAGGAAGACCAACTTCAGCTTCCGATGTTAGCTTCTGACATTAAAGAACGGTATCAATCCACAAGGGTCAAGTTTCGATATCGCAATGTACCGTGTCATTATCTGTCATGGTAGAATAAAAATATCAAGGTCAAGTATTGATATTTTTATGTATGAATTTCTCTCAAAGTACAATATTAATCAACACCATCACAAAATAATCGCACAATAAAATTTCTGGATGCTCTTTTTTAAAAAAAATTTTTAATGCATACCCAGGCAGCCGATCGTTCCATCCAGGCCGATGTAGTTGAGGTCAGCCTTGGCCGCCTGGCGGTCTCGGGGATCCTCCTGGGTCCAGTCTTGCAGGTTGAAAACCTCCTTCTGGCGGTAGGCAGCGTTGGAGTCAAAGTTGATCTTGGCATCCATGCACATCACTATGGACAGGAAACTTTTTTTTTTTTTTTTTTTTCTTCGAGGTACGCGCTGTTGCTTGGTCAATATTTTTGAGTTGTGTTTTGTGACTGTGTGTGTGTGTGTGAGCGTGTGTTTACCAATGCCAGAGGAGTCCTCCACCATGGGATTGATCTCCAACATGGAGGCGTCGTACTTGATGAAGACATTATACAGCTTGATCATGTTCTCTGCTGCCTCCTTCTGCAGCAGCTGCGGGAACCCCATCTTCTGTGCCACCTACGGGCCAAACGCACACCGTTTTAAAGATAACCACAGTGCTGACAAATCCACTGGATTTACCAATGACTCTGTTCCTGGCCAAAACATCAGCAACAACATCAGCAGGGACGTCAGATGCATCGAACAACTTCTCGGCAACTTTCTTTGGTGTATGTAGAATTTTCGTGCCTTTTTAAATATGACCTAACTCACAAATAAATAAAAATACAACTTTAATCTCATAATATCATGTTTGTGTTGAGAAAATATAACTATTCTCAGAAGATTACAAATTTATGGGGATATATTGTTTCCAGTAATAGTCATTTTCAGTTGGTCATACAATTCACTTTTGCGTGACGTAAACACTTGAATACACAGGTCATATTGTTTTTCATCAGATGAAATATTAAAGAAAGAGTATTTACTGGAAGCTTTTTCTGATGATTGTAAAATGGAAATAAAAAAATAAAAAGTGTTTCTTTTATTGATCCATCAGTTCTCAATACCACTTATCCTGTTCCGAGTCACGGGGCACTGGCACCCATCCCAGCTGCCTTATGGGGCGAAAGGCGGACTACACCCTGAACTGGTCGCTAGTCAGTCGCAGGACACTTATAGACACGGACAACCATTCACACTCACATTCACACCTTCACTGAGTGGGAACAGAAACCACGCTGGCCACACAAAAGTCAGGCAAATGTACCACTTCCCCGGGGCCCTAGAGCCTATCTTAGCTTACTTTGGCCGAAAGGCACTTGCTTTCATCTTCAGCTAAACAACAACAATAAAAATGAAAGTAGTCAAAAAGTAGAAAAAGTTCACCATCTGGCCTCCAGCAAAGTAAAACTGAAATTGACAGCGGACATACAAAGCAATTTTCCGTGGAAAGAATCATTTCGGATTTAGACATGGTGGAACACACACAAGTCCTCTTTTCAAGCGCCTTTTTTTTGTACAGATTCAGAGCATCTGCAATGTTTTGATTGTTTGTGCTTTTTCCATTGATCCCCACCTTCAGTGCCTGCTCCATTTTAATGCCTTCGACAATGTCAATGGGCTCCTTGACAATGGCGTCGGGATTTTCTGCAGCCACGTCCTCTATGTTGACGCCCCCCTGCGAGCTACCGATCAACACGGGACCCTGTGACACACACACACACACTTCAATAAAATGCGCACTGCCGCATGAATGCTGTATGAAAAAACATTATTACACTAGTCTGACTCTTCCTAACAATGTCCAGTTGGTGTATGTTTTAATAATAGGACGCATTTGAAATGTGCTGCCCTCTCGTGGACTCCCTGAGCCAAGCCGGCTTGTAACTGGAAATATGTCATTATTTATTTTAATTCAAATTATTTAAAAAAATTACACTATTCTGAAAAACCAGCTTGATTCTCACAACTCTCTTTTTCTCTCTCAACATTTTTTTCCTCTCGAAGATGACAATTGACTATTTTTTCTTTAAAAAGACTTCGCTGTTGTGACTTTTTTTTTTTTTTTTTTTAACTTTGTCTGAATAGTTACCCCCCCCCCCAAAAAAAACACTTTGATTAAGATGAAGCTTTTTGTCTTCAAAGAAATCCCCCCCAAATCGCACTTATTGTATTTTTTCCCCCTCAGACTTACTGTAGATTTAAAAAAAAAAAAAAAGACACTCACTTCAATCCCTTAATATTGCAACTTTTAGCCCCCCAGAAAATCTTGACTTTATTCTCGTCGTCTTAAGACTTTTTTAAAAGTAAAAAAATTAAAGACCATTCTTGTAACACAGTCTTTTCTTGTACAAAAAATTCTGACTTTGGTCTCGTAGAATCGTGTACAATTTCTATTTTTTTGTGAAGAAATCTCAACTTTAATTTTTTAAACTTTTTTTTTCTTGTACAAAAAAATATATATACTTTTTAGTCTTAATGTTGGAAAGTTATATTAAAAAAAAAAAAAAAAAAAAAAAAAAAAAAAAAAAAAGGGTTTTCTCACCAAAGAACAAATTTAGTGTCGTAAAATGTCCCCGTACCTGGAAGGACCTCTCCATGGTGATGGCAAAGTAGTACTCCCTGCGCGGGTAGCGTCTCTCGCAGATGAACACCTGGTTACATATGCGACCTGCCTCGCCAGTCTGTTTGGTGTACAGCTTGCGACCGATCATCTGCGAGGAAATGTCCCGCGCCTCCTCGGGCCTGCCGCACGCCACAATGCAAACTGTTATGATCTATTTTCCCAAGTTCCTGTTGCTGTGATTGACAGCGGGCATGTTTATTAAAAAGGTTGTACACAGTTGTATCTTGACTTACAAGTGCCCCAATTTACGAGTTACAAGCCGTCGCTTGGTCGATTTTCTTGCTTTATGTTGCCAGTAGTGGTGCAACAATTAATCACCTAATCAACAATTAATCAGTTATCAGACTAATCGACAACTATTTTGATAGCCGATTAATTGTTATTGTTTTGTTGTTTGTTTATTCTCAGATTTCTGTAGTCTCTTTTGTGTTTAATCAAAATAAGACATTTGCAAACATAAGCTAGCTTTTACTTTGGAAAACAATGATCAACATTTCATGCCAATTCTATGACCAAACTAGTCACTGAATCATAATCAATTTATGTTTATTCATTTTTTGCACTGTCAATTTGAAATGTTCTATTTTTATAGAATAAAAAATTTTTAAATGCATTTTTTTCCATCAATTCGTTGATTAATAAAAATAATAAAGAGACTAGGCCTGATCGATTATTAAAATACAAATTAGCTTCAGATACACCACCTGTGCATCTGAAGCTCACTTGTAACTAAAGTTTTACAGGAAATAAAAAAAAATAATTAACACCCCTTCATGGCACACATCCACACACGAATACTACAGTAATTTCACCGTATAAAAACATCATAAAATCTCTTTTAATGTTCAAGTTGTTTTCAATGGGGAAAATGTATTCGTGGCGGGACGGTGGTCGACTGCCTCACAGTTCTGAGGACCGGGGTTCTAATCCCGGCCCCGCCTGTGTGGAGTTTGCATGTTCTCCCCATCCCTGCATGGGTTTTCTCCGGGCACACCGGTTTCCTCCCACATCCCAAAAACATGTGTGGTAGGTTGATTGAAGACTCTAAATTGCCCTTAAGTGTGAATGTGTGCGCGAATGTGGTGTTTATATGTGCCCTGCGAGTGGCTGGCGACCAGTTCAGGGTGTACCCAGCCTCCAGCACGCCCGCGACACTTGTGAGGATAAAGTGGTACAGAAAATGGACGGATGGAAAATGTATTTGCTATGCGAGGAAACAGTTAGTTAGAGTGTGGTGACGAAACAAATTGAAGTCATAGGTTAAGGTGCCACGACATTTCGCCACGTTTGAGGAAGCCACGCTGAGTACTTTTAACTTTGATTGGGCCTGTGGATTAAGTGAGTCAGTTTTGTTTCCACAGTGACGGTGACATCATCATCATCATCATCATCATCATCATCATGGGGGAGTGAAGCGCTTACGAGTAGACAATCCTGACACCTCCCTTCAGTCCACCTTCGAACGTTCCTTTCCCTCGGCCGCCCGCCAGCACCTGAGCTTTTACCACCAGATCCTTGGAACCTGACACAGATAAATAGTGAAATCATAGCATGGTAGATAGACTTTATTCTCATAATATTGCAACTTTTTTTTTTAAAATTGACTATTCTTGTACTACAGTACTATGACTAGACTTTGCACCGATCTGATCGGCTTGATCGGTATCAGCCAATAATTAGCATTTTATGCTGATCGGTTTTAATGTCATAATTCGCCGAATTGATCGGCTCCGCAAAGGACATTTACTCTACGTCGCCATCGTGTACAGTATATTTGAATCCAAAAGCTAGTTATTAGTTTATTTTTAGCCTTGTTGCGTGTCTTTTGACGGTAGTACTGTAAATATCTGACCGCCAATAAAGTTATTACATTATTATTATTTTTTTTTAAAACATGTCGGCGGTGTGGGACAGACAACACGCCTGAGACAGACAACACGTAATGCCTGGATCAGACTACAAGACAAATTTGGTCTTTCACGATTACACTATGTCAGACTGCGGCAATAAAATCTTGTATTCTGATACCACCGCATCCCATCTTTTACGATCAGTGGGCTATAGCTTGTCAACTCAAACGCAAACGGATACATTCGTTACCATGGCGATGACAACAACAATGGATCGCGCCACGTGTATTATAAGACTAAAATGGGGAAAAACGTGTGTTGGTGGTCACAGGTGCTTGGGAGAGGACTTTCATTCAAGGATTGCTTGAGGTATGTTCATGTACTTTTATTGCGATACGGCTCGCAACCAGGCAACAAAACGTTAATGTAGCCTAGCAAGCTAGTGCTAGCACTAACGGTTGTAGTTCTACATGCCGGCGTTCTGTCGAATCATGCTCTAAAGTTTCTGTGTGAAGTAATTTAATTACAGTAAGTTAGCACCCATTACTTCTGTCATGTTGTAATGTTGGTTTGACCTGACTGATTAGAATACAACCTGACTCGAGATTACTTTTGAAGATACTCAGTACACAAGTATATACAGTAAATGAACAAGTAATTTAAATAGTGATTAGAGACGCATAGCTCCATCTTGTGATCGGACCGGTAATCGTTTTATTTATTTTTATTTATTTTATTTTTAAATTGCTGATCGATCCCTAAAATCCTGATCGTGTAAAGCCGAACTACGACTATTATTACTTTGCAAAAAATGACTTTACTCTGGTAACCTTGCTACTTATGTCTGAAAAAATGCAGAAGAACATGTGCTGCACTTTATAAAAAGGGCTCATCCAATAAAACGACAACACGGCTGTTGTCACCCGATAGCACAGAGACCTGCGTGCCGTGTTTGGCAGCGCTCGTGGCTATTTAAGACGCACACACACAAGAGCTCCGAGGAGTTAAATAATTCAATGAAAACAAACTACCTTCACATAAGGCGCGTCAATAGAATTTTCTAGCAAACAAGCCGAAATAAATAACAAACTAACATGACATTACACATGGGCAAACATGCACTCGCACTTTACACAAATGGTATTTAGCTATTAAACTCACATTGTGACATTTACCAACAATGGTGAATGCTAGGGAATACAGGCAAATTGTAACAGCAAAGTCGAATACTAGCTATAAATAACTGCATTGGGAGAGAAGCAAAAACAGACTTTCTAGGGTTGTCCCAATCCAGTTTAAAAAGATCTTTATTTTGTTGCTGCACTAAATTTGAATTTTTTATTTTTATTTTTTAGATTTTAGTTTGTTTCTTTAGAACAGAATATTTCAATGTCATTTGTTTGCATTATTATTTTGTAACAGCATCTCGAATATGCTATTAAAAGATTTTAGGAAGGGGGGGTGTTTTACACATCTCTAATATTTTCAGTTTCATTTTGACATACAAGACCTCATGCACCCAAGGACAACAACCATAACAGGACATCTCAAACACAGACAATAAACAATACCAATAAATTAAACCAAACAACAAACACTGACCAAGGTGCTTTTACTTTTGTTACACAGAAGACGGAAAGCTGTATGTTTCTTTGTACTGACCGATCTGCTTGGCGACAGTGTAGGCCTCATCTGAAGAGCTGGCCACCAAGCCGGCGGGCACGGAGATGCCGGCGTCTTTCAGCAAGCCGATGCTCATGTACTCGTGCAGGGACAGGCTCCTCTGCTGCTGCTGTTGCATCGGCGGAGACGACGATGACGCATGGCCTCCAAACAGGCTCGGAGAACCCGCCAGAACCTGGACAGACAAAGAGGACCACTTCAAATAAGAGGAACAGGCAATCAGGATAAAATCTGGTTCAGGACAAACAGTACCAGGCAGATTACCCCACCCAGAAACTACAACAGGCAATTAGAGCTAGACAAACATGCACATTACTTGTTGGGCAAAGTGACTCACCAGCTCCAGCAGACGAAGCCCTTTATTTTTATTATTATATTGACGTTTCACACTTTCACCTAGTAGCATTTTTCTCCGTGGGAGTTATCCAATTCCATAAAATGGCACAAAATGGCAACAAAGCATTGTCTAAATAGCAAAGTACCACAATACACAGCTCAAACTTTGAACGTCAGGATGAAGCTAAATTTACTCTGGGTTGTGGAGGAAGTCACGAGAGAATCTTTGCTGCACGTGCACTTCCAGTGCATTTTTTCGAAATAAAATAATCTGTTAGCCATTTATTTTCAGGGTAATGTTGTGAGATGAGTTTGAAATGATAACACACAGCCATTTTCAGTGCAGTTCCACTTTTTGCCAGCCGTTGTAGAGCATTTTGACTGATCTTCCAACACCCACAGAATATTGTGTTCTGTGACTACATAGTCTTTTTTCACAAGAAAAAAAAAAAAAGTTAGTTTCAAGCCTTTTCAGTTATTTAGTTATCAGCAGTAGAACGTAGGTTGATTTTACCAAAGAAATTGGTATCTGATCAAAAAAACTGAGAAATAGCTTTTGTGACACCTCTAACTATCAAACAACAAAAACGAGAATGATAAAATAAAATTTTAGACATACAACTAAGAAACGTGTCGTGATCAGCGCTGATTTACCGCATGGCTCAAGTTAAACGTCAGTGTTTTTTTTATCTCTGCCATTGAACACGACACACTTTCTACTACCTACCGTGACACATACTCTGTTTATACCTATATATTATGTTCGAGTGTCAGGTGCCAAAACATTTCCAACTTGTTAGCATTTCTCTCCTCATAATTGACGTGACAAGCCAAGATTCACCACCTAATCTTTGTCTTCTACTCAAAAGCTGTGCTGATCACAAATCCAAAGTGATGCAACACTACCATCTACTGGTGTTTGTTTGTCATTGCAATGGTTTGCAATCCTGAATTTCTTGTACAAGCTGTATGAGCCCCTCATCCATGCATACCCGTAGAAAAAAAACTTAGTTGACAAATACATACGACGGTGGCAGTAAATCGTTGGATTCCAGTTGACCAGTATAAACGTCCACAGCAGTGAGTGAGGTGGGGTGTCTCTTTCACGTGGGGTACACGTCAGTACACCTTGGTGCTGACGTGTATAGTTGTACTACTTGACGTGAATAAACAAAGAGTTTTAGGATCATTGTTTGTGTCATTACTGTATTTACAGTTAAACTATTAATAGAGAGAAGTATAAACATTTAGGGGATGTCAATTATTCACAGTTTTTCGCTGTTCGCAGCAGAGCTCTGGCACTATCCCCCATGATTAGCCAGCGTTTACAGTATATTAAAGACGTCATCATCGAAATTGGTTTGTACAAGTGAGAAACTTGAACAGAAGTGACTGCAGCAAGAAGAAGAGCAAAACAGGAAGTGGCTATGTTGGTCTGTGTCAGTGTCTTATTGTTGACTGACAGTGAATCGTGCCCTGAATTGAGACATTATGTAAAAGTGCCTTTTTAATGCCTTGGCTAACAGTGTTGGCAGCATCAGCTTCTGATAACAATGTCATAATAAAGTCCTGCAAAGTTTTCTATGTAGTTGTGAGCTGTATTTTTGTTTGGCCATATCATGCGCCAAATGGCTACACTAATTGAGCACTGTTATTCAGTGGTTTGGTGATGAAATGCTGCGTCTGATAATGCAATTAAACATGCCACAGACATTTATTATTGGGCCAATACCAGCCTAATTTCATGTGCGTCGGAAAGAAAGAACAGTCTTTGATCACAATTATCGGTTATTGTGTTATTAATTTAAATTGTATGTATCGAAAGTACTAGTGGTATCGGTACTCTGTATCGGTGAGTACTCAAGAGGAAGTACTCGTTCTGGTATTGGTCTGGAAAAAAAGTGGTATAGATCACCCCTACTTAGTGACACACAAAATTGTGTGTGTGATGCATGAACTAAATACGCTAAACAGCAAAGCACTTGTGTGATCAATTACGACACCAGTTATTAGTTGACGTGTTTACGACAGCTAATGACGACATTCGGTACCTTGTTTACTTGTGTTAGCTCACTGCTTTACTTTTGCTGTGCTGACACATTTAGCTCATGCGTGCGGAGGCTAAACACACTTGTCCAGCTAACTATTTGGAGGTCACTAATATGTCAGCTCGCTGCGCCCATTCAGCCACAAAAAGGCCAACAAGAAAAAGACAAACGGGCGCCTTTGGAGCCCGTTTATGACTTTTCATTCAAGCTGACTTCACACTGGTTCGCATATAACAATAACGAGCAATCTGGCTAATGTCACGTTTGACCCTGTCACATTAGTGACTACTCTGGGGGTCAAAGGAGGCCGTGTCGGCGTCACTCGTAGCGGCCACCTGGCGACTAAAGTCTTCGCTTTCAGGTGGTCAAACACTCACCTTGGAACCGGAGCTAATCGCGCCTCTGGTCCCCGAATTCCTCAGGCTAGCCGTCAAACGGCTGCAGATCAGGGACGTCGCCATGTCTGCTGCTCAGGCGATGACTGGTAGTGCGCATGCGCGGGGCAAAGCAAAACCCAGCTGGTGCCGCCTTTAACAATCTGGGACAATAGAGAACTTTTTCATTGCCGACCCTTTTCCAGCTGGCTGTCACCACGACTAAAATATGTGTATAATATAAACTGTACTGGACCTTAAAACATAGAAATTAATTTAAGCAAAACAAATATTTCTAGTGTTCCTGAAATCAGCAAGGCCATACTGCTATTTTAACAGGAAATTTGCTTTTATTGCGCTTATTTTGTAAATGATAATGCTTCTTCACAATGTCTTGTAAAAGTTGTAACTACAACAACAATGTAAACTAACACTACACACGACCCAGAAAGTTACATCCACTCTCAACGACAGTATGTACCATGTACAATACGGAAACTCGGATATTTCCACTAGTGGTGTGCGATACTGCATATTTCGGTATCAATCCGACAACAATTAAATACAATAATTTTTAATAATTAAGGTAGATGCATTCTCCAATTGGTAAATTTTAATTTTCACGACCTTTAAGTATTCATGTGATTAAAAAAAAAATCTTATTAAATAGTTGAAACTCCAGACAGAATTAGCACAAAGTTTAAGAAAAAACACTTATTATATTAAAAGCAATCAGAAAAAAATAGTACGGTAACAAAACAATTTTTCCCCATTCATTGTCATGTCTGGATTTTTCTCTTAAATAATTCCAGTAAATATATTACTTCAATCAACATTTCTATGGGGTTAATGTATTACATCAAGCTCTTAAAATAAAGTATACTTTTGAGTTGGCTGAGGTAACAAATTGACAGTTACACTTGGAAAATTAATTGCTGGTGGGTTGGCGGACCCGAGTGACCAACTTGCTTGCTTTGCGCTGCAAAGTCATGTGACATCGCAACATCAAAACATAACAGGGGAAGAGAAGGAGCAAAGTGTGACCACTGCGCTGAGACGAAAATAGCGACTCTGGCCTGTTTATTGAAACCGAAGCAGTGCATACAGAGGCCTCACCTGTGTGGAGTTTGCATGTTCTCCCCATTACTGCGTGGGTTTTCTTCGGGTACTCCGGTTTCCTCCCACATTCCCAAAAAACATGCATGGTAGGTTAATTGAAGAATATAAATTGCACATATGTGTGAATGTGAGTGCAAAGGGTTGCTTGTCTGTGTGCCGTGACTGGTTGGCGACCAGTTCAGGGTGTACCCCACACCCCGCCCAGATTAAACTGGGCTAAACTTCAGCAGGGCTGCTACCCTAGTGAGGATAACAGAAAATGGATGGATGGATAAATTGAATTAAAAAGCACAAATCTTAAATTTTTACAAACTGCACGATGATAGCTGGGATACGCTCCAGCGCTCCCGCGACCCTTGTGAGGATAAGCGGCTCAGATAATGGATGGATGAATTGTAATTTCCCTTGTGGATGAACAAAGTATCTGTCTAATAACTGTACAAAATTGGAAACTACAGACAAAATACACGCATTTCTTCTCAAAATTATTTTATTTACAGGCATAATTAAGAGCATAACACACGCTCTCGCGCTCTCTCTCTCACACAAACACACACACACACACACACTGTCATCTTTCAGTCCGAGTCGCTGCTGCTGCTGGAGGAGTCAGTGGACATAGCCTCCACGTCGTCCTCATTCTCCTTGTTGTGTCCAGGGGGCTCCAGGCCGAAGTCGTTGGCGTGGTGTGGCGGCAGCATGCCCACAGACAGCTCGGACGACTGCCAGGGGTAGTGCGGCGTCAACACGTCTGTGGAGGCACAGACACGGGGTGGGGTGTTTACAACGATTAACGGTGGTAAATGACAATAGAAGAACGGTTGGTTGGAGGGAATAGAGTACCTGGCAACCTCCCGGCAGCGAGGGCGTCGCCAGGCAGGTGTCCATTGACGCCGTTGGTGGGCAGGTTGGCCATGTGACCCAGCACGCCGCTGCGCATCTCCAGGTCAGTGGGGTATGGCCGCCGTGGGTCACCTGAGTGAGTATTTTCAAGTATGCTGTCAATGTTGCCTTGATTTGAGATATTGCATCTAGGTTAGATTTGAGGGTTTTGGGGGAAATGGACTGGTCGCAATCTAATCATATACAGTGGAACCTCGATATATTGGACGAGTAGGGGGTTGGGCTCGTCTGTTCGAGCTGATTGTCCATTCCATTGAAGCACTTTTTTTGTGGTCATATGCACCCATATTACTGTAAAAATTGTTTTGTACTTTTTTCATGACCTAAAAGACCCAGAACAGTCCAAAGTTATTGTCAATAAATATAAAAAAATTTGAAACCGTTTGAGAAGTTTTAAATTGTATCCAAACGTACCATGCTGGTGTGCTTGATGGTGTTGACATAGTCATCATAGGTGAATCAAGGTCGGTTTCATGAGCCACAAGGAATTAGTGTGCTTCTTAGTTCCAAATCCATTGCCATAGATAAATGGCTCGATAAAAAAAAAAAAAAAAAAAATAAAAAAAACTGTTACTGTACCAAAAATAGCACGTTCAAAACTAGAGATTTGTTTTGTATTCCTCAGTTAAAACCCCTGCCATGCTGCACTCTCTCTCTCTGCGGAGCGCTCTATCCACAATAGACAATCGATATAATCATCATTACCAAGTCCACCACGTCAAATGCATTGCCTAGAAATGTGCCACATTCAATATGGCCACCACATAGGCACGGGAGGCAAGTCTTATGGTTGGCTCTAGTCATAGTGGGTGCATCTCATTTCTATATTTGGAACTTCTTAGGTCCTAGCTCCTCTGTTTACATGCTAGCTCCTCCCACCAGAAATTCCATCGAGGATATTCACAGAGCAATGCAGAAGGACGTATGAATGTTTGGGGGAAATAGGACAAGCGTTCCTCGATGACATGGAGAGGTCTTACTAAAGATAACGTCACGCCATTGGCATGTCACAAATGAAACACCTGCATGACTAAATTATTTCTATCACTACAAATGTTTATTTTATGCTTTATATATTAAGTGGGATTACATTACAGTCAGCTGCACGGTGGACGACTGGTTAGAGTGTCTGCCTCACAGTTCTGAGGACTGGGGTTCAATCCCTGGCCCCGCCTGTGTGGAATTTGCATGTTCTACCCGTGCCTGTATGGGTTTTCTCCGGGCACTCCGGTTTCCTCCCACATCCCAAAAACATGCCTGCGCCCAATAATACGGTGTACCTTATGTATGTGTTAAATACAGAAATAGACCCCGTAACTGAGACTGCGCCTTTTAATACGGTGCCTTATGGTTGTGAAAATACGGCAGTTAAGAAACTTTTGTTCAAGCACGTCTTCGTGCGCGTTCTTCTTCGTTGGTTTTCACCACTTTCTTCTACGGGGTCGGCAGACTGTAGGCATCGAAACTGGGAACCAAAATGTTTTAAATTGTGCGATTGCGGGAGAACTTCCAATCGGTTCTCGATTCTCAATGCCCAACTCTAGTTCCCACAAAGTTAGGAGCATGGAATTGACCAAAACATTGGCTCCTTAGTTCCAGTGAAAGGAAAGCATACAAAAAGATTTTGAACAATTCATAGCCCAAAACTTTGTGGGAACAGTTTGGGGATGGCCCCTTCCTGTTCCAACATGGTTGTGCACCAATGCACAAAGCAAGGTCCATAAAGACATGGATGAGAGCGCTTGGTGTGGTTGAACTTGACTGGCCTGCACAGAGTCCTGACCTCAACCCGATAGAACACTTTTGGGATTAATTAGAGTTGAGACTGAGAGCAAGGCCTTCTTGTCCAATTGAGTGTAGAGTGTGACCATAAACACAATCCTAAACCTTAAAAGGGTTTAAGCTGTTATAGCCGTAAAGGGTGGTACGACATCATATTAAACCCTACTGATTAAAAAGAGGAAGTCACTTCAGATCATGTGCAAGTCAAGGCAGGTGAGCGAATACTTTTGGCAATATAGTGTATATGGTTGGTTTGGCGTATAGTAACCATGAGACAGTGTGGTTAAGTCATTTTACTATTAAACACTGCCTCAAATACAACAGACACTCAGCAAAATATATATATTCATACTAAAATAATGAAGGAATGACGAAAACAGCCAGCGTGGAGCCAGGAACGTAACATTTTAGGGACTTGAGATGCACCCATTGTATAACTGTGACCCGGAAATACGTATGTTCCATTTTCTGCTTCTATTGTGCCACAGTGCCAGTAAACCGCAGCAGCCAATTCTGGAACTTACAGACTTTGGGAACTAACAGACTTCGTCAATGGCAGTTTAAGTGACAAATGGAAACTGTTTTTGGACACATTGTTCAGTACCGATGGTCTGTTTTACCCGATTATCCATTATGTTGGGGTCCGTTTTATAGAGGCTCCACTGTACAGACAGAGTGGTCACCAGTCAATGAACAAACGGCAAGCTCTATATTTCGCGTGCAAACCTGGGACCCAGTTGAGTGGCGCACACACGGCGTTACTGGCGCTGATCCTGTGGGCGTACTTGATGAGCTCCTCGGACGATATACTTCCTGCGGGGACGGCAGGCTGTCAGTCAATCAAATCCAACTATCAATTGGTCACATGGGCGTGTCGGCGCACCTTTCCTGGCTCGCTCGATGGACTTGAGCTTCTCCTTAGCCTGGTAAACGGCTGTCGCCTGACAACAAGAACAGAGGGAGACAAGTCACATAAAGACAGAACATTTCAGCTAACTCATGTAATTGCCATTGTGGCTTTCCGTATGCAGATAATTAGCCAGTTGCTGTCTCAGTTTCTGGGATCGCCACACATCTAATTAACTGATTGAGTTAAGCCAGGCAAATAAAGCGAGACACTAGTACTACGCATTACTTGTTTTTCTACTGTATTACTTGTTTATGAACAAATGCTGCCTAATTGCACATACAGCAAATACTCTCCGTGACAACCCAAGCTAAACTTAGCTCCTCCCTGATAGACAAAGCTTGTTTCTCAGTTGAGAGGTATCACTTCAATATGCTTCCTTGGACCCATTAATTTACTATAGTTGTACCTTGACTTTGTTCTGTGACCAAGCTCGTAACACATTTTCACATATATCAAATTAATATGCTATTAAAATGAATTAAAATGCCACTGATCCGTTTCAACACCCCAAAACCACTACAATTTTATTTGCGACATGTTTTAATGAGGCGACACGGTGTGCGACTTGTTAGCACATCTGCCTCACAGTTCTGAGGACTGAGGTTCAAATCCCAGCCCCGCCCGTGTGGAGTTTGCATGTTCTCCCCATGACTGCGTGGGTTTTCTCCGGGTACTACGGTTTCCTCCCACATCCCCAAAACATGCGTGGTGGGTTGATTGAAGACTCTAAATTGCCCGTAGGTGTGGATGTGAGTGCGAATGGTTGTTTGTTTATATGTGCCCTGCGATTGGCTGGCGACCAGTTCAGGTTGTAACCCGCCTCTTGCCCGGAGATAGCTGGGATAGGCTCCAGCACGCCCGAAACCATAGTGAGGATAAGGAGCACAGGAAATGGATGGATGGATGCTTTAATGAACACAAATAGCACAATATTGGAGATATAGACCAATATGTGTTTGTTTTTCAGCGCCGACAACGACTATTAGTAGTCAAGGAGGCCAACAACCAATATATGGAGACAATATTCATTTGCTGTACAAGGGAAAATATCGGTCACACTTTGGATAATACAAATTACAATTATTTATTTAAATAACTTTAAAGGTCCCATGCCATATTTTTGGGGGGAAATAATCTCTGATGTCCTTTTATCAGGTTTGCAAGATAATTTTGCTTGAAAATGCCCAGGATGTCCTTTTTCAAGCTATTCTAGTTGATCTTTTACGTCTGGCATTTGAGACGGCCCGATTTCTCATTAACATACGATATGTAAATACGATTTGCTCTGAATGGATTGCTGTTATTCTTAAATATGGAATACAGATTTGCTCTGATTGGTCCTTGGCGACATTGCGGCCTCTTGTGGCGGCCAAGCAATCATAGAGATGTCACGGATCCTTTGATGTGGTGTCTTCACCAAGCGTTGGATTGTTGTTGGCTCACTAATAGGGAACCTTAGCTGAAAGCGAACGTGGGTGAAAATAAAAAGAAGGGGGATACTTTGAAGTTAGTCTCGCCCTGCGCTCTGAGCCATTTGAACATAACATTCATCGTTTTTGCATCAATGACCGCAAGTTTTGCCATATCATCCGCAGTTACATTATAAATTATATTGTTAAGTATTGTTGTAAAACACAACATGTATATTGAGTAGACTGTATTTGTATGGCTTGGCGGTGGGTGAGACCTGTTTGCTTAAAACCTGTAAATGACGTGTTGTTGTTCAGGTGAGTTGGGTTGGTATGAATCAAAGTGGGCAGGTAGTTGACGAAACTACATCACGACTGTGGTTTCACCCATTTAGGCCTTATGGTGTTTATTGCTTTTTGGAAACAATTGACAACCCGCATAGATGCTAAACTTAAGTCATTTTGACCAATGTTATGCATAAAACAGTAGAATTTTTTTTATTTGAATAGCATGGGACCTTCAAGCAAACAGTATGTTTATTAAACAGATTTTCAGATTTGCAACATGTTAAAGGTTTTGTTTTTATCTTAGACAACAGACATTTTTGTTTTAAAATTTTAACAAAAAGTACAGGAAGCTCCCAGTATTAGCAACGTCTTAAAGTTAGATTAAAACTTAAACAAAAATAGCTCCACAGTTTTCTACAATAAAGTCTTCCAAAATTTCAATATTACTGAAATGTTAATCTTTCACTAACCTTTGTTTTAAGTTCAAACAGAAGGGGGAGCGTCACCAGCATCTCTAGTAAAGTTAAGTGAAAAATTTAATCAATAGTTCCCTGAAGTTTCCCCATATTTAAATTGATTATGTATCAGCCATCAGTTAAAAAAAAAAAAAAAAAGGCAGACGCGGATATGCGTAAAAATGCAGAATATTGCCGCTGATAATCGATCTAACCCTAAAAACATTGCTTGTTTGTACAGCTAAAAGCAGCGAGACGCACCAGGATGTGCTCTGCCTCCTTCAGCTGTTTCTGTAGCTGCTGTATGTCGCTGTCTCGCTTCTCCACCTCCTTCTCCAGGTGCTGCATCTCCTGGTGCACCTTGCCCTGCTGCTGGGCCACCTCCATCAGGTCCTGGAACTCACGGTCACGCTGCACCAGCAGTTCCAGGATCTGAGAGAAACATACGCAACCGCGAGTGTTAGTCACACATTTATGAACTGAGTAGATTTAGTTTGTGACAGTATTCAGTGAATCCTCACTAGTGAAAGGCGTCAGGGACCAAGCTTGACACAAATTGCAATTAATTGACCCCTTTTCCCCTAAAAAAGGTTATAATTGCCTGTATAAACTTGTTCGCTGCCAACCGTTTTCCAAGCAGAGTTCGCCATATTGCCAACAGAGCATTTTGACCGATATTTCAAGGCCCACAGAATAATGGGTTCTGTGACAATATAAGCACTGAAACCTACAGAAAAAATTGGCAGACCGTCTTCTTTTACCAGAAAAGTTTGTTCATAGCTTTTTCCATTCTTTGGTAATCAGCAGTAAAACATGGGTTTGTTTCATCAAAAACACCGGTTTCTGACCATAAAGCATTATGTAATAAGAAACGTCGAGCAGAACAGTGACTTTGACCCTAATGGTCTTTGCTTGGTGTCACAAACTATAAAACAATAATAAAAAAAAAAAAACAAGTCTGAGAAAAGGTTTTTGATCGCAAAATTAGAATTTACTTACATATTTACAACTAGGAAACGCACCATGGCCCATGGGCGACGCTCAATCATGGCTCGAGTTGAACGCAAGTCGCTTTTTTACATGGCATTTGGCATTCACTTCACGTACTGCGTCATCTTTTCTCACGACCGGGACACACACTTTCTACGACCCACCGTGACACATACTGTTTATCCCACACACATACATACTCTGTGGGAGTGTGAGGTGCCTAAACTTGCCCGATTTCCAACGTGTTGGCGTTTCTTCCCTCATACTCGACGTGAGAAGCAGAGATTCCCCACCTAACCTTTATCTTCCACTCAAAAGCTGTGCTGATCGCAAATCGAAAGCAATGCAATTTTGACATCTACAGGAATCTGTTTATCATTACAGTGGATTACAAACCGAAATTCCACAGACAAGCTGGGCAAGCCAATTTTCCATGCCTAACTGTTGAAAAACAAAGTCCCACCCAAAAGTATCGGAACGGAAAGGTCAATTCCTTTGTTTTTGTGTTATACTGAAAACATTTGGGTTTCAGATCATAACAAAAGTATGAGACAAAAGTTCAGAATACCACCTTTTATTTCATGATATTTACATCTAGATGTGTTAAACAACTCAGGACAGACCACTTTTGTTTGAACTCACCCACTTTTCAAATGAGCACAAGTATTGGAACATGTGAGTGATGGGTGTTTCGAAGTGCTCAGGTGTATCCTTTTGATAGAATGCTTAAACATTAGATACTGCTTGTTTTTGGCTTTGGGTTTCATCTGTGAAAACTACATTTGCTATTAAGCAAACATGAAGACCAGAGAGCCCTCTATGGGAGAAAAGCAAACCCTTTTGAAGCTGAGAGAAGAGCGAAAATCCATCACAGCTATTGCCCAAACATTGGGCGTTGCCAATACAACAATTTGCAATGTCCTGAAAAAGAAAGAAACTACTGGTGTACAGAGCAACAAGCATCGAACAGGTTGGCCAAGAGTATCAACAGCAGTTGATGACAGAAACATTGTGAGAGCTGTGAAGAAACAGCCAAAGACAACAGTCTGTGACATCACTGCCAACCTCCACAGGGCACGGGTGAAGGTATCACAATCCACTGTTCGAAGACGACTTCGAAAGAATATACAGGCCATACCACAAGATGCCACCCGCTCATCAGCAAAAATAATCGGAAGGTCAAATTGGATTTTGCAAAGAAGTACAGAGATGAGCCACAAAGGTTTTAGAACAAAGTTTTATGGACTGATGAGACCAAGATTAACCTCTAATAAAGTGATGGAAAGGCCAAATTAAGGAGAAAGAAAGGATCTGCTTATGATACAAAACACACAAGCTCAACTGTGAAGCATGGTTGAGGTAAGGTCATGGCTTGGGCTTGCATGGCTGTCATGACTAATCTTTATTGATGATGTAACTCATGATGGCAGAATGAATGAATTCTGAAGTCTACAAAACCATTTTGTCTGGCAACAAACACATCTGTCTCACAGTTTCTGGGAACTGGGGTTCAAATCCCGGCCCGACTGTGTGGAGTTTGCATGTCCTCCCCTTGTCTGCGTGGGTTTTCTCTGAGTACTCTGGTTTTCTCCCACATCCCAAAAACATGTGTGGTAGGTTGATTGAAGACTCTAAATTGCCCGTAGGTGTGAATGTGAGTGTGAATGGTTGTTTGTTTATATGTGCCCTGTGATTGACTGGCGACCAGTTCAGGGTGTACCCCGCCTATCGCCCGAAGATAGCCGTGATAAGCGGTACAGAAAATGGATGGATGGATATTACAGAGAAATGCATTCAAACTAATCGGGAGAAGCTTCATCATGCAACAAGAAAATGACCCAAAAAACACTGCCAACACAACAGAGGACTTCATCAGGGGGACAAAGTGAAAGTTCTTAGACTGGCTGAGTCAATTACCGGACCTTAACCCAATAGAGTATGCATTTTACCTCTTTAAGAGGAGACTGAAGGGAGAAACCCCCAGAAACAAACAAGAACTGAAAGAGGCTGCAGTAAAGGCCTGGAAAAGCATTTCAAATAAAGAATGTCAAATGATTTGGAATGTAAATGAAAGTCTGGTGAAGTCAATGGGTTGCAGGCTTGATGCAGTTATTGCAAGTACGGGTTATGCCACCAAATATTATTCACTTTAAGTTAATTTAATAATGTCTGTTCCAATACTTTTGTTCACTTGAAAAGTGGGTGGCGTCAAACAAAAGGTGCTGTCCTGAGCTGTTTCACAAATCTAGATGTAAGTACCATGAAATAAATGCTGGAATTCAAAATTTTGTCTCATATTCATATTTTGATCTGAAACCCAAATCTCTTCAGTATACAACAAAAACAAAGGAATCGACCTTGCCGTTCCAAAACCTTTGGCGAGGACTGTACTTTATGAACATAATTCTTGGTAGCAGTAAACGGTTGGATTCCAGTTGACGAATATAAACGTCTGCGGCACTGAGTCGGTTAATAGTTAACTCTGTAAATATCCAACAAACTAGGATCCCAAAACACTTCTAAAAGTGTATATACACTAATATAATTAAAACTCATCTTACAATATTACTTAAAAATGAATGGGTTACAGATTACTTGATTTCGGGAAAATTGGGCTGAAGTGTGTGTGTAAACAAAGCTAAGACTTTCTTCTAACTTCTTTTGCTCACAACCCAGGTTAAACTTAGCCCTTACCAAACATACAAAGCTTGTCTCTTCATTGGGACGTGTCACTTCAATATACTTCCTTGAAGCCAAAGTACTACTTTCCTATTAGACAAGGTTTGTGGCTTCGAAAAGAGCAATAGACAACAACAAAAATAATAATAATAATAAAAAAACACAAATTGGTGAATTTCTAAGTGAAATGTGAACAAGAAGAGGATTACTATTTTGCAACTGACTACTTTTTGTTGGACACTTACTGTACCTTACGTTGAGCAGCTAGCCGGTAACTTCCATCACTGCCAAATGTGATCCTGACCCTTCTCTGCCTCATTTTGAGAAGTTTACCAACCTGCTTTCTCCGGCGTCAACCCCACAAGGAGCAAAAAAATGAAAAAACAAATCGTAAGTAAGCGAGTTTGCAAATAGGCGGGGGTTTGACGATATCTAATGTTTCTCTTCACTTATGCCGCTTCACTGCCCGTGGATGCTTGCGGGTCGTGTGTGGAAGTGTGCCTGGTACCTGAGTGTCTTCACCGGGCTGTGGGAGTTTCTGACTCCGGGACAGAGCTAACATCTCGATGAGCTCCCTAGAAAGGAAAACAGGAGCCATTATGTCAGACAAGAGAACAGGAACGATCACTGAATGACGAGGTCAACAAAAGATGTTTAAACATCAACAAAAAGCAATGAGATTTCACTTTACCGAGATAAAACCTCCAAATCGTCCAAAACACTTAAGAGCCGCTCTTTTGTTGACTTCACGGTCACAGTTGCCGCCATGATTTCTCCCACCACTTCCGTACTAGATTGGAAACGGAAATTACGTAACGTCACTAAACCAGAAGTGGTGGAACGGATACAACTTCAAACTCACTTTTTTATTATTACGTTATATTTTAAAGCGTATTTATTTCGTGTTATATAATTCTATTAATTGACCTAAATTTCCATTTTCATCCGTACGCTGCTTTTGTTGTTTTTAAATTCGAAGGCAATATAGCCTCCATTTTCCAAAAATGTAGCTGTTAGAACACATTTCGGAAACTCCAGAGAGCGAAATTAACCAACACACTGCCCCGTTTCTATAGCTATCACATTTATTTGTATCAAATATTACAATAAAAAGAAGGAAAATAAATTAATAAACGCCACGTGTCAATGACGCAGGAGCAAACACGACGGGAGCCAATGAAGTGCCGATTTAGCGTGACGTCCATGTTGTGTTATCTCCTCGGAGTCCTACAGCCAGGCGGGGGTCTTTAGATGTTACATGTTCAGTTGTTACGAATACCCCATAATGTGGCATATTTGACTTGATAATACGATACACATAAATTTTAATTTGTATTCCATTTGTCTAAAATTATTCCCGGTGCCTCGACTGTTTCCGTTAATCACGTGACGTAAACAGGTCTCGGCGGTCCGCAAAGTCTCAGCTGTCAAGATGGCGGAGCTCCACCATCATCACAATTTCTCGCTGTGCTTCTGTGATTTCGTGAGGTAAAATGTGTCTTTTTTCGAACACGTATACAATATTCAAAAACCTAAATACACACAAACGATGCTGTTCGTGTAGCTTGCTTTCACAGTCACTGACAGCCAAAAATTAAGTGATAAATCTTGGTGTGATTATCGTACCAGGGGGGGGTGAGAGAACAACTGAAATTAGAGGTGTCAGAATTGTCCAAATCCTCTGATTTCAGCCTCTCAATAGTAAATTTTATCTGATTTCTGTAGTCTTTCATGAAAGCAGACTGTTTATCTCGTGTGTCTAATTAAAAAAAAAAAAACTTTGCAAACATCTGCTTTTACTTATAAAACAATGATCACCATTTTTGCTTACTTATGACTGATTTTTATTTTCCGACTGTACTCTTTTATTCATTGACCTCACATCATAGCAGGCCAGGTCCCGCCTTTTAAAGCCACACACACTCAATGTCACAGATATAGTACCAATGTGACAAGGAGCTGCCATGTTTGTGGAATTTTGTAGAAAGAAAACGTATGAGCATTTCAAATGCCTCCAAACTCCTCCATAACAAATAAAATGACAAAAACACAGTTAATTACCAAAGTACATGACCGACAGTATTCTACTTTTTAAGTCAAGTTTTTAAGGCAAGAGTTGGTGTTTGAATCATCACGCTAAATCTGGTGTGTTGAGTTTGAGAATGCCGGCACAAACCCTGTAAATTTTGGCCCGTACGAGTTTATTGGTGGATATTTGTAACTGAAACTTGTCAGTGAATCAGAGAAGCAGTTCTCTAGACCCCTTAGCAGATGAAACGAAAGGGTCAAGCAGGGTTGGCACTGGGTCATGAAACGTCTTAACCAATGTTGCTAAACAGTATAAAAATCTCCTAGCCACACTTGTGTGTAGTTAGCCACAATATCACATGTGTTTATGTGGCCAACCCTTTAGCTACACAGTTTGTCTTCAACATTATTAACTAAACACAATAAATAAATTATTCTATAGTATGACCAACACAACATTGGATATAGCCAACTTGTTGGCTAGGCCTAAATGTTATGATTAATTGACATGAAGAACAAATCTTTAATTTACTATTGAATTGTAAAAAGATCAACCTTTCATTACATCTTCTTTTGGGCTTCCCGGGCATAGGTATTAACAATAGATAACCCAGCCTGGTTGATCGTCATGCCTAAGTGGCCACCAATTTGGGAAGGTCATCGTTACCATGAAGGCAACGGCGCGCTACTCTTGTTTACATTTAGACGAACAAAAAACAAAAGGCGGCACGGTGGTCGACTGGTTAGAGCGTCTGCCTCACAGTTCTGAGGACTGGGGTTCAATCCCCGCCTGTGTGAAGTTTGCATGTTCTCCCCGTGCCTGCATGGGTTTTCTCCGGGCACTCCGGTTTCCTCCCACATCCCAAAAACATGCCTGCGCCCAATAATACGGTGTGCCTTATGTATGTGTTAAATACAGAAATAGACCTCGTAACTGAGACTGTGCCTTTTAATAAGGTGCGCCTTATGGTTGTGAAAATACGGCAGTTAAGAAACTTTTGTTCAAGCACGTCTTCGTGCGCGTTCTTCTTCGTTGGTTTTCACCGCTTCTTCATTGGTTTTCGCCACTTTCTTCTACGGGGTCGGCAGACTGTAGGCATCGAAACTGGATGGTTGGATGAAAAAACAACAGGTTTCATGTATTGTAGTATTTGTCTGGCACTGTCTGCCCAAACGTGGATATTTCAGCACACTTATAATTTGAGAAAACACCGTGCAGTAAATTGCAAATTTTTATTTTTATTTTTTAGACAGCAGCAGCTGGACGGCAGATTTGAAGCATTTTACGAAGAGGGGGGACAAAACTAAACCATTAACACCATTCACACACGGCAGAATGATCGTGCTCACTTCCTTATCAGGAAAGGCTTTCGAGTTTTGAGGCAGGCAATTTTGATTCGCGAGTGTGGCGAACATGGGCAATATTCAGTTCAACACATGCTGTTTCTATTTGCCATTGGCGACGTAGCGAACGGGCAGAGCAAACCCTGGTCGAGGAGATACAGTATGTTGACAAATCATGAAGTTGGACTGCTAACTTTTTTTAACCAGTTTTGCTATAGGCAATATGACACACTCATACACACAAAAAGGCAATTTTTTTCCAACTTTAAAAACTCTTTTCTCCGGAACCCATCATCCGATTTTCAAAGTACTTCGTGAGTTGTACTCAGGTTGAAGTGGCCTGTCCAACCACACTCAGCATTTTGACATTTTTGGGAAAATCTTGTCACGTTGTTCATTATAGTGTGTAATGTGAGGATGGTGAACCCAAGTCTGTACCTCACATGGATACAGTATTTTGTATTGGTGTTGTTCTTCAGTAATACTAAATCATTTTTGAACCGATTAATCGATGGGATGATTGGTAGAATAATCAATTCTAAAACTAGTCAATAGCTGCAGCCCAATTATTTATTTGCCTCTGTAAAGCACAATGAATTTTGCCTGGTGTATGAAGGGTGCTATACGAATAATGCTTTGCAGTGAACCTCTACGGCAGCATTAGCCACCTGTTAGCTTCTGACAGCCCTCTTGTCTTCGACTCCCCCAGGCTGCTTTGGTCCTTGGTGGTCCCCTGCCTGGTCCTGAGCCTGCTGCTGACCCTGTTCCTTTTCCTGCTCCTGCTGGGGCTCCGTGCATGGCTGCAGGGCCGCCGGAGAGCCCAGGCAAGCGGCCCTGCGGTGGCTTTCTTCCACCCGTACTGCAATGCCGGCGGAGGTGGGGAGCGCGTCCTCTGGTGCGCCCTCAGGGCCCTTATGCACCGGTACGAACCCCCATAAGACCATCATTGATACCCTCCATAGGCTGGGTAAGCCACAAAAGTTCATAGCTAAGGAGGCTGGCTGTTCACAGAGTGCTCTGTCCAAGCATATCAATGGAAAGTATAGTGGAAGGACAAAATGTGGCAGGAGAAGATGCACCAGCAAAAGAGATGACTGTGGGCTTCAGCGGATTATCAAACAGAGAAGATTCAAGAATCTAGCAGAGATCTAGAAAGAGTGGAAAGAGGCGGGACTCACAGATTAAAAAAACACCACATTCAGACGCATCCGGGAGATAGGCTACAACTGTCGGGTTCTTTGGGTCAAGCCACTTCTGAGCCTGAGCCAGCGTAGGAAGCGTCTCAACTGGGCCAAGGAGAAGAAGGACTGGACTGTTGGCCAGTGGTCCAAGGTCCTCTTTTCCTTTTGTTTTTGTTTGTCCTGTTCGGGCTGTTAGGTCAAGCAGAATGGAAAATATGTATCCCTTTCATGCCGGAACAGTTTTACTGTGCCACAGTGGAGTTTTTAAGCTTCCGCTGTGGTATTATAATTGAGGTTTATTGAGACTCCGACTTGATCAGTCGAACAGAACAAAGTTTCTATCAGGGAGAGAGAAACAAAAGACAAAGCACTAATTGTAAACAAGAGGAGAGAAGTAAATCATTACATTATCTACAACAAGGAAACATTAAATATGAGTGTTGCATGGGGCTATAGTGCTACACCCTGTGAAGGAAGGACAGGACAAGATAGAACAGGACAAGGACAGGAGAAGAAGCATGCAGGACAAGGGTCGTGAACCCGACTGTACAACTGAAGTGTGGTGGCATTAATTATGTGAATTATAAAAGTCTACAGGACGATAGTATAAGTGAGGGGATACACACGCGATTTGCATATTCATGAGTTATTTGTCGCAGTAAGTGCGTGACCCCACACCCAGTGAAAGATTCCTAGGGGTGTGTGTCTGCAGATACATGCAAGTGAATTGATACCGTTTTACATGCACAAAGACTGACAGAAGTGTCCTGTAATTGCTCTGGCCGCACCGCGGCGGCTGAGGACCCCACTCAATCAGTCAAGGGGCCGATGAAAGTAAAGTGTGGCTTTCATTCGGGAATCAAGTTCCAAGGGTTTGGAGGAAGATGGGTGCAGAACAGAACCCAAGCTGCTTGAGGTCCAGTGTGAAATATCCATAGTCAGTTATGATTTGGGGTGGAATGTCCAGTGCAGGTGTTGGTAAACTCTGCTTTCTTAACTCCAAGGTCATCGCAACAGTCTACCAGAATGTTTTAGAAGACTTCATGATTCCTTCTTCTGAGGATCTGTATGGAGATGCAGATTTAATCTTCCAGCAGGACCTGGCCCCTGCCCATACCGCCAGAAGCACCAAAATCTGGTTTGATGCCCATGCCATCACAGTGCTTGACTGGCCAGCCAACTCTCCATATCTAAACCCCATTGAGAATCTATAGGGTATTATCAAGAGGAAAATGAGGGGCACTAGACCCAAAAACAAAGAAGAACTGACAGCAAGCATCAAGGAATTCTGGCCTTCCATAACTCCCAGGCAATGCCACAGGCTGATTGCCTCAATGCACCGGCGCATCAAGGCAGCGATTAAAGCAAAGGGATTCCCAACCAAGTATTGAAGATTAACATATCGTTTTGAAAGTACCATATTTTGATTGATTTAATGTGACCCTAATTTCTTTCTCTTTTTTTTCTACAAAAACTGAGAAGTAAATGGTGATTTCTTCACAGTATTTTTTGAATTCCTGATTTCGTGGGTTTTATGAGCTGGAAGCCCAAATTACGTACACATAAACAAATAAATACTTTTAATTGTTTAAATTGAGGGCCCTGAATCTATAGTCTATGAAAGTTTAACTTTTTGAATGGAATTATGGAAATAAATAAACTTTTCCATGATATTAAAATTTTTTGTAAAGGGTCCTTATGTGATGCATTAAAAATCCACGGGGGAAAGGCATGGCGGGCCAGAGAGCAGGCCGGAGTGCTGGAACACGTGGCCGAGTGTCCTCCCCAGCCTGACACTGCCTTCCCCTCACAGATGTGTGTATGTTGCATTAAAACTGGAGGCCAGAGAAGGGGGGCGACCAGACCGGAGACCAGCACAGATGTGCTAGTACCCGGCCCGGCGTCTGCCTCATCATGTTAATTTTACGATTTCATTTGATTGTTTACAATCAACCAATTATTTCATGAGATGAATAAATAAAAATAAATATTCAATTAATGTAGTAAAATGAAAATGGATAGATGGATGGATTTATAATAAATGAATTAAGTCATTTGATCAAATGAAAACAAGATATATTTAATTGAGTAAAGTGCGTACAATATATAATAGCTTATTTCATCTATATTTAAAAAAATATATAAATTACAATAAATCAATTGACCAATTACTTTGTGTTAAATAAATCCCAAAAAATACCCCAAAAAATTAATAAATACATTTTAAGTCATCAATTTTAAACAAACAACTAAATAAATGCAACAATTAGCACAGGACTCTTGACAATGTAATTACTGGTTGGGCTGGATTACCTCGATGTGTGTTACGATGTATTCGAGGTAACTGGGGAAATTAGAAAACTGGCAATTCAGACCTCTGACGAAGAAAAATTATTCTCAAAGAGTGAATTCAGGACCACCTGTCATATCTGTCGACCATGTCTTTGGTTAACATGTGACTGAAGCCCTTTAAGCTCTCAGGCTCCAAGTGGCATATTTTCTACTTTTCTCAAATGCAACGTTTCCCCAACGTCTCATCTCCTCATCCCAGGTATCCCGACGTCTCCTTCGTGGTCTACACAGGCGACCAGGGAGTGACGAGTGCCCAGATTCTGGAGCGAGCCCGGCAGCGCTTCGACGTCAAGCTGCCCCGGCCCGTCACCTTTGTCTTCTTGCATCGCCGTGCCTTGGTGGAGGCCTCGTCCTACCCTCACTTCACCCTGCTTGGCCAGAGCGCCGGCTCTATGGTCCTAGGTAAGACAGAACCTTGAGATATGAGTGACCCAACTTACGCGTTTTTCGAGATACAAGCTGTTGATTGGACAATTTTTTGCTTTGACCTGTGACTGGAGATAAGAGTGGGTGTATAGTGGCAGGTGACTCGACTCACTTCACAACAAGAAGGAATTTGGCAGATATACAGACAGTATTTAGTAGTGATGGGTTGATGAGGCCTCGCGAAGCGTTGCAACTAGGCCTGTCACGATAACAATTTTTCAAAGACGATATATTTTCCCAAAAACTATCACGATAAACGATCATGTTTTTTAATGCTTCTGTAATCATGAAATGAAATCATGAAAAGTAAGGCGCGCCCTTATTTTTATCATTTGTTATATTTTATATATATATATATACATATATATATAGAGAGAGAGAGAGAGAGAGAGAGGACGCAAAGCGCCTTCCAGGCTTCTATAACGGAACTGCAGGGCAGTTTATGACGCCATCACTAATATTTAGTAATTATTCTTCAAAAAGGAGGATTCAAGCTGTTTATTGCCACTCTCAGCTGAAGGTTACTGTCAAACTAAACCTAAAACAAAGATAATTACTCATTGTGTATTTAAAACAACGATATAGACTGCGCTAATTTAATGGTAACATACAATGGCAATCAGCATAGCTACATGGGCTAGCAATTATCATCTATGTGGCTGTGATACAACACTTAAAGCAATGGATATCTGAACACAAACGGTCCAGCAACACATAAACAGAAAACAACAATACTCAGAGGCTGATATTTTTTATCCCCTACGAAGAACGACTAATAATACAGCTGTACTGAGAAGCCGAGAGAGGAGTTGGTCTCCAGTACAGTATATATGTATGTCCGTCTTATGCTGCCCCCAGGTGGCCAAGTTGTGGACACCAGAATGAGTAGCACAATGTGCATTGAAGGCGAAAGTGTGACAAAAGCTGTTTAATTATTTTTAATGCTATTTATTGATGTAATTACTATTTTTATAAGTAGTATTACAGAGGGTTATTTTTCATTTATTAATTTTGATGGGGGAAGTTTATTTGAGATACTCGCGTTTTGAGTGTGGTCCTCCCTTTTTTCTAAGGTCACTCAATATTGCTTTTTTTTAAAGAACTTATTTGTCGTAATATTGCTTTTCCATCTATCCATTCATTTCCGTACCACTTATCCTCACTAGGATCACGGCCGTGCTGGAGCCTATCCCAGCTGACTTTGAGTGAGAGGCAGGGTACACCCTGAACTGGTCGCCAACTAATTTCAGGGCACATAGATTACTTTTATCTTTGGAAAGCATATATTTTATTGCTGCAATATAACTTTTTAATTGAAATATAAACTCTCATGGGATTTAGGCTAAACGATCATTTTTTTTAATCATATTTGGGCACTATAACATAATTTTGTCAACACAATTGTCTGACTTTGTGGCTAGTACTAAGAACGAATAATGAATAACAATTTTTGTTTTCAGTGGCGCCTGCGGGATCAAAGGTCATGGGCATCCATTATTGGTTTTCGGCCTTGCCGCTTATGTGCAGAGATTTCACCAGATTCTCTGAATCTTTTGATGATCTTATGGACTGGGGATGATGAAATCCCTAAATTCCTTGAAATTGTACCTTGAAAAATGTTCTTACACTGTTGGACTATTTTCTCACGCAGTTATTCATAAAGTGGTGAACCTAACAGCCTTTTGGGGATTCTTCTTTTATACCCAATCATGAAATTTACCTGTTTCCAAATAAAAGGTTTATCTTTGGAATGTTCCAAACAGGACGGCACGGTGGCCGACTGGTTGGCGCATCTGCCTCAGTTCTGAGGACTGGGGTTTAAATCCCGGCCCCACCTGTGTGGAGTTTACATGTTCTCCCCGTGCCTGTGTGGGTTTTCTTCGGGTACTCCGGTTTCTTCCCACATCCCAAATACATGCGTGGTAGGTTGATTGAAGACTCTAAATTGCCCGTAAGTGTGAATGAGCGTGCGAATGGTTGTTTGTTATATGTGCCCTGCGATTGGCTGGCGACCAGTTCAGGGTGTACCCCACCTCTCGCCCGAAGATAGCTGGGATAGGCTCCAGCATGCCCACGACCTTAGTGAGGATAAGCGGTACAGAAATTGGATGGATGGATGGATGGCTGTTCCAAACAGGAGTTTTTGTTTTGTCATTCCTCAACTTTCCCTGTCTTTTATTGGGCCTGTCCCAGCTTTTTTGGAACGTGTTATCGGCATCAAATTCAACATGATTGAATATTCGCAAAAAAGAATAACATTCATTGAATATCTTGCCTTTGTAGTGTATTCAATTGAATATAGGTTGAAAATGATTTGCAAAACATTTTATTCTGCTTTTATTTACGTTTTACACAATGTCCCAACTTCATTGGAATTGGGGTTTGCATTTATCATTACAGTAACAAGGTTTTTCCTAGTTCAGTTTTGGGCAAAGGCGGTGCCATTGTGATCAGTCACAGATGTGGGTCTACTGCAGCCGGCTCGCTCACTGGCTAAGACAAACAGTTTTCCTGTGAATTATTTAGATGCATCTTAAATACTCTGTTAAAATAAAAAATACCGGAACCTTCTTTACTATTAAACTAAACATAACAAAAGTGCATGCATATACAGTTAAACAGACGAAGTAGTCAACTAACAGGAGACTACTACCTTCTGTTGGAACTAGAACTTTCTCTCTTGGCGGACATTTTGCACAGTGTGTGTGTGTGTGTGTGTGTGTGTGTCAGGCTGGGAGGCTCTTATGGCGTTTGTCCCCGACGTGTGCGTGGACTCAATGGGCTACGCCTTCACGCTGCCCATCTTTCGCTATCTGGGAGGCTGCCAGGTGGCCAGCTACGTCCACTATCCCACCGTCAGCACCGACATGTTGTCCGTAGTTCGGGAGAGGAACCCCAGGTAACGCGCGTCGCAGGTTATGACTGTTCATTCATGTACATGCCGATGGATGGAATGGATACATATGTTTCCCCAAATTTAAAGGTCTGCCTATTTATATGCACACAAAATATAAACATCTGTCCATACACTTACAATATAGACATAATGTAAAGGTTTGTTTGTCCATTCACACACACACACACGCACGCACGCATGGAGAAGGGTCGTTTTCATATAATTTGATCAATAACGGAAAAGAATTATAAATTAGTAATTTTTTTCTGATGCCTTGGTTTTTATAGGGTTAAATGTCTCCCATGCGGAAAGAGCCACGCTTAAAGTTTTAAAGTTATTGATATTATTTTGGGCATTCTTAGTTAAGGCAATACTTATTGACAGAGCAAATGGTGGTGGCCCACGATAGTACACTTCTTGCCTAATGGTACAGACAAAAGTGCATAACTGAAAAGACATATAGCTTCATAAAAATCATGTGAGTTGCACAATTTACGTGTTGTCCTTCAAACTCTGCTGATACAAGTGCATAAATTATCCTAACTACTCAAACCCATGACACTCTTGTCTTTATACAATTGTAATAATGGTAAAGATGTCATGATTAGGTTATATGAAGGCGAGGAAGGCAAGGCAAAAACGTGGAGGACCCAAGTGCAGGGAAGCAGGGAGGCAAGGTAGAAGTCCCAAAAATTTCATTCCAAATCAAAGGCAAACAAGGGTCATGGCAAAAGCGAACTTAGTCCCAAAACTGATAATCAAAGTAACAAAGAAACACTTTCCTAAAACAGGAAACAATACATGACTACTGAAACTACAGGCGACAAAACTAACCACAACCCAAACCAAAACGCAGACCATGACAAAAGACATGCAATAGTTCCAACACGGCGGCATGGTGGCCGACTGGTTAGAGCGTCAGCCTCACAGTTCTGAGGACCCGGGTTCAATCCCCGGCTCCCCCTGTGTGGAGTTTGCATGTTCACTCCGTGCCTGCGTGGGTTTTCTCCGGGCACTCCGGTTTCCTCCCACATCCCAAAAACATGCATTAATTGGAGACTCTAAATTGCCCGTAGGCATGACTGTGAGTGCAAATGGATGTTTCTTTGTATGTACACTGTGATTGGCTGGCAACCAGTTCAGGGTGTACCCCGCCTCCTGCCCGATGACAGCTGTGATAGGCTCCAGCACGCCTGCGACCCTAGTGAGGAGAAGCGGCTCAGAAAATGGATGGATGGATGCATAGTTCCAACACGTTAAAAAAAAAAAATATATTTATTTTGTTGTCTGCAACTGTGTGAAAGCCAAATGGCTGCCTCATCCTGGCACTTCAGTTCACAGATCTCTCTGGTGTATTGCAGCAACATAATGAGGCTCTCGAGTGGCATTAACGGTAAAGACAGTGTCAAGAACGACCAAAGGCCAGTGAACGGACCACCACGCAAAAGTTGGAAACTGTTGCACAGGTTTTATTCATGCAAAGAACACAAAATGGGACACCGCCGAACAAAAAATTACAAAAGCAAAAGTGCCGACGCAAGAGTACAGAAACCTAGAATAGTAAAAAATCCTAACAAAAAGAGGTGGACTGAGCCACATTTGAAGGAAGGTCCTTAGTGGAACGAAAACAAAAACCTATCAATGCAAAAGTTCAAACCCAAAATCACGGAAGCATTTAAACAGAAAACTATGATACGCACTTCTGGAAAACTGAATATACTTTTACCAAACGGAAACACAAAATTACAGTAGTACTTACACAAACCTTAAGTACCACTGGAAAGTGCGAGACAGGATACGTCAGGAACAAAGCTAGGAAGCTTTCAGGAAATTCTGGTCCACCATCCGGCGTCTCAGGAGGGTGAAGCAGTGCCCAATCCCCACATAGTGGGGATTGGGCACTGCTGAGCTCGGATTGGGCACTGCTGAGCTCGGGATGTTGTGAGTCAGTGGGGAGAAAACTAAGGAAGACCTCCACAATTCTCACGACAAGCCTTCCCATGAGGAAGCATAGTCTGGGATCTCTGAGGCGGGCTCCCTTATCTCTGGGGTTGAGGTCACCGAGGTGGTAAAAAAGCTCCTCAGTGGCAAGGCCTCGGGGGAGGATGAGATTCGCACAGAGTTCGTAAAGCCTCTGGATGTTGTGGGGCTGTCCTGGTTGTCATGCCTCTGCAACATTGCATGGATATCGGGGACACTACCTCTGGATTAGCAGATTGGGGTGGTGGTCCCCCTTTTTAAGAAGGCTTGAAGAAGGCATTCGATCGTGTCCCTCTGAGAGTCCTGTAGGAGGTACTACGGGAGTATCGGGTACCAAACCCCCTGATATGGATACCAGTGTCAAAGTGTTGTCCGACTGCCGGCAGTAAGCCGGATTCGTTTCCGGTGAGGGTTGGACTCCGCCAAGGCTGCCCTTTGTCATCGATTCTGTTTATGGACAGAATTTCTGGGCGTAGTTGAGGCGTACAGGGGGTATGGTTTGGTGGCCTCAGTATTGCATCTCTGCTTTTGCAGATGACGTGCTTCTGTTGGCTTCATCAAGCTATGATCTCCAACTCTCACCGGAGAGGTTTTCAGCCAATTGTGAAGCAGTTGGGATGAAAATCAGCACCTCCAAAGACCATGGTCCTCATTCGGAAAAGGGTGATGGCCCTCTCCAGGTCGGAGTTGAGATCCTGCTCCAAGTGGAGGAGTTCAAGTATCTTGGGGTCTTGTTCACAAGTGAGGGAAGACTGGAAAGGGAGATCGACAGACAAATCGGTGCAGCGTCAGCAGTGATGCAGACTTTATATCGGTCTGTTGTGGTGAAGAAGGAACTAAGCCAAAAGGCGAACCGCTCAGTTTACCAGTTGATCTACGTTCCTAGCCTCACCTATGGTCACGAGCTATGGGTCGTCACCGAAAGAACAAGATATAGAAATTAGTTTCCTCCGCAGGGTGTCCAGGCTTTCCCTTAGAGAGAGGGTTGAGAAGCTCAGTCATTCGGGAAGGGCTCAGAGTCGAACCGCTGCTCCTTCGCATTGAGAGGAGCCTGATGAGGTGGCTCAGGCATATAATTAGGATGCCTCCTGGACGCCTCCCTGTTGAGGTGCATGTCTCTTTGGTCTTCCTCTAGCTCTCTTGCCTGGCAGCTCCATTCTCATCACTCTTCTACCAATATACTCACTATCTCCCCTCTGGACATGTCCAAACCATCAAACTCTGCTCTCTCTAACTTTTTCTCCAAAGCATCTAACCTTGGCTGTCGCTCTGATGAGCTAATTTCTTATCCTATCCAACCTCCTCACTCTGAGAGAGACCCTCAACATCTGCATTTCCACCACCTCCAGCTTTGCTTCCTGTTGTCTCTTCAGTGCCACTGTCTCTAATCCGTACATCATGGCTGGCCTCACCATTGTCTTATAAACTTTGTCCTTCATCCTAACAGAGACTTCTGTCACACAACACACCTGCCACCTTCCGCCACTCGTTCCAACCTGCCTGGAATCGTTTCTTCACTTCCTTACCACACTCACCATTGCTCTGAACTGTTGACCCCAAGTATTTAAAGTATTTAAAGTCCTCCATCCTTGCTCTCACTTCTCCCTGTAGCCTCACTCTTCCCCCTCCACCCCTCTCATTCATGCACATTCTGTCTTACTTCGACTAATCTTCATTCCTCACCTTTCTAACTGTTTCTCCACGGTTTCTCCACCTGCTCCCTGCTTTCATTGCAGATCACAATGTCATCCGCAAACATCATAGTCCACAGGGATTCCATTCTAACGTCAGACAAATTCCTTGTGTGTTTTGGACATACTTGGCAAATAAAGATGATTCTGATTCTGATTCTGATCTGTTATCCATCACCACTGCAAACAGGAAGGGGCTCAGGGCTGATCCCTGATGCAGTCCCACCTCCACAATATTACATCCCAAATACTAGAAAAAGTTGTTTTGGCAAAATATGTCCCCTTAAGCAATAGGAGAAAAATCTTATATACCCCAAAATATAATTAGCATCTTCAGAAAACATGCTGCAAATCACAAAGCTTAATTTTGGACAACTAGTGGTAAAGAAATGTTGGCGTTTAAAGTTTGAAAAATGTTACTTTTGAATCCATCCATCCATCCATTTTCTTTTATTGCTTATTCTCACTTGGGTCGTGGGATGCTGGAGCCTATCCCAGCTATCTTCGGGCGGGAGGCGGGGTACACCCTGAACTGGTCGCCAGCCAATCACAGGGCACGTAGAAACAAACAACTATTCGCACTCACAGTCACACCAACGGGCAATTTAGAATCCTCAATCAACCTCTCACGCATGTTTTTGGGATGTGGGAGGAAACCAGATTTTCAAAAAGAAATTCAGTGGGCAATGTCTTTCCTGGTATTGATCAAATTATATGAAAATGACACATAAACATCAGTCTGTCCATTCACATACACAATTTTTTTGTAAAAACATATTTTTTTTCCATTCACATATACACTATTATGTAAATATTTGGCTGCCCTTACACATGCACACATTATGTAAACATGAGTTTGTCCACTTATACACCGTGTTGTCTCCGTGTGTCAGGTTCAACAATGTGGACTCGATCAGCAATAGCGTCATGCTGAGCGCGGTAAAGGTTTTGTACTACTGCGTGTTCGCCATCCTCTACGGGCTGGCGGGCTCCTGCAGCCACGTCATCCTGGTCAACTCCACGTGGACGCTGGGCCACATCCTAGCTCTGTGGCGCTGCCCGGCCCGCACTGCCGTGGTCTACCCACCCTGCAACGTAAAAGCCTTCCTGGACGCGCCACTGGGCCACCGGGACGATGAGGGTGACAAAGACTGGGAGGAGCTGGGATGTGAGGAGGATGCGGGAAGGGACGGGAAGTGGCGCTCCATCGTGTCGGTGGCACAGTTCCGGCCGGAGAAGAACCACCCGTTGCAGATTCGAGCTTTTCGCAAGTTGCTGACCCGGAGGCCGGAGGATTCTTCTCTGCGGCTGGTTCTGATTGGCGGCTGCAGGGACCGCGAGGATGAGGAGAGAGTGGTCTCCCTGCAGCAACTCTGCCAGGACCTGGGCGTGGAGGACCGCGTCCACTTTAAGCTGAACCTGCCATTCAAGGACCTGATGAGGGAGCTGGTGGATGCCACCATTGGCCTGCACACCATGTGGAACGAACACTTTGGCATCGGTAAGCACCAGAAAAATAATTACCACTGGTATAAATCACAAAGTCAAAAAAATAATAATAATAATAATAGTAATTCACTACATGTAGAGCACATGCTGTGTCTGTGGCAAAGGATTATACAGTGGGGTGTTGAGCTTCAACTTTAATTGGTTGTGTGACCCCACATGTATCTCAAAATTATCTATAATGTATATGTTATGTAATACATGCACGTCATTTCCAGCAAGTTGTCAACTATAGTTTAGCTAAAAATTAGGGTTTTATTACGCGCATTGAGCACTGCCCGAACATACCCGAAGCTCGAGACACCGGGGTGTAGTTACTCTATCCACCGCAAGGGATACCGGAAGTGAAGTTGCCATTGTCAAACACAGCGCACTACACTCTATACGCAATGGCGAGCAACCTGTTGGAATATGAGGAGGAGGATTACATACATGTCATCAACATGTATGTACACGTTTGAGGAGGTCAGAACCTGACAGTGACGACGACGAGCAGCCAAGTAGCAGCTGTATAAGAGAAAAAGAGAGTGGCCACTTGGCCGCGTAGTACGGATTGGAAATACAGACTGGTATGTTTGTGGAACCCATAAATCCACAATTTACTTGCGCCAGCATCCTCACTTGTCGATAGAAACATAGTCATGGATAAAATATAGCAGGCATTCTCATGGGGTCAGACAGTTGAGGGAAAAAAAGCATGTCCTTATGGCGAGAAATAATGACACCCCAGGGGTTCCAATAATTTTGAGGACTACTATTCGCACGACTATAGCTTTATAACGCCGTACAGAAAGTATTTGCCGTGTCTGTGGGCTTGTCATATAGGCAAAAGTACAGACGACAGTACTGAAAAGTAATGCGTGGGTCTTTTTTTCCTACTGCCCAGTGCATAATAACCATAATAGTGTCATAGGTATATACAAGGAAATCCTCACCTCTTGTCTGCGCCGCCGCACCGTGGCGGCTGCGAGATTTCGTTCTCTTGATGGCGGTTGAGGTCCCGATGGCCGTAGAAAAAATTGTTGGCACCTCAGCTGGTTTCAACCTCTCCCTGTGAAACAAATGCTTTCTGCTAAGTCTTTCTCAAAACATGGCTGTTCAAAGTGATCAGCACAGAGTTTGGAATGCTTGCTAGTCACCCATAGCTGACCACGTTTCTTCCCGTCCATTGACTTTCTCTATCCACTAGTCACGTATTCCTTTTTCACTTGGAAAGCCAAAGAAACTCTTGCCACTGCCTGAACCATTTTTACAATCAAATGCCACACAATAAACCATTGTGAAATCGCTAAATCAAACGACAAAAAATATACAAGGACGGGAACAACGGCACGCAACAATAGCACACCGAATTAACAGGTTGTTTAGCTCGTGTTACGTCACAGCGCCGGGATAGCGTCGAAGACCGGAAAGCGCTGGATGCAAAAAGCAGAAGGCGAATTCTCAATCATATTTATCAATTTAACTGCTGTATATCTGCTATATAATCACTTTGAAATGGCAGATGTGGTTTGTAAGGGTGTTCTGAAGAAGAAAAAAAAAAAACAATATTCCCATCCATCCATTCATCCATTTTCTTGACCGCTTATCCTCACTAGGGTTGCGGGCTGCTGAAGCTCATCCCAGCTATCTTCGGGCGGGAGGCGGATTACACCCTGAACCGGTCGCCAGCCAATCACAGGGCACATAGAAACAAACAGCCATTCGTACTCACATTAACAACTATGGGCAATTTAGAGTCTTCAATCAACCTACCACGCATGTTTTGGGGATGTGGGAGGAAACCAGAGTGCCCGGAGAAAACCCACACAGGCACGGGGAGAACATGCAAACTCCACACAGGCGGGGCCCGTATTTGAACCCCGTTCCCAGGAACTGTAAGGCAGATGTGCTAACCAGTTGCCCACCATGCCGGGCCAATATACCCAATAACTTAATTTATGAAAATATAATAGTAATAACATTGTTAAATAGAATGTGGGAAAAATCTGTTCGTACACTATAACCAAATAATTATGGTTCCTTCTGGTGTGAGTGACTTCGCCACTGAGGGTCAGTATAATACAACACCGAAGTCAAAACATTCCACTGCAATCTCAGTCACGCAAGGTACAGGGCATATAATTACTTTTATCTCTTCTTACGCTACTTATTTGTCCTAAGGACGACCACCTTGCATATTTGATATTAACACAAAAACAGTCCACAGCATCAACAAAATAGTTCACTGTGCTCTCAATCTCACAATGTACGGGCATACTGTCATCGTGCCTCTTGCTATCTGGTAATGGAACCCACCAACTTGAGCAATAGAAATAGACACAGCGACTCGAAATAATACACATAGTAAAAAATAATCCATTGCTTGAAGTTCAACTGCAGCGTATGTGCTAGATCACAGGTGTCAAACTGGAGGCCCGCCACGTCATTTTATGTGGCCCGCGAGAGTGTGCATTGACTTTGTGTTTATTGCTATCCATCCATTTTCTGAGCCGCTTCTCCTCACTAGGGTCGCGGGCGTGCTGGAGCCTATCCCAGCTATCATCGGGCAGGATGCAGGGTACACCCTGAACTGGTTGCCGGCCAATTGCAGGGCACATACAAACAAACAACCATTCGCACTCACATTCACACCTAAGGGCAATTTAGAGTCTCCAATTCATGCATGTTTTTGTGATGTGGGAGGAAACCGTAGTGCCCGGATAAAACCCACGCAGGCACGGGGAGAACATGCAAACTCCACACAGGCGGGCCCGGGGATCGAACCCCTGACCTCAGAACTGTGAGGCTGACGCTCTAACCAGTCATCCACCGTGCCGCCTGTTTATTGCTAAAATACCAAAATTGCAAATTGTCTTCACTTTTAAAAATATTGAGATATTGCAAGCATTTTTTGTTAGCAAACCCCACTTTCAAAATAAAATTGATTCACACTGTAGTTGAACAGTTTTTACTGGCTTCTGATTTAAAAAATAATTATCCATAAATTTGTGTATATGTAATAATATGAGGCAATCATACATTCATACGGGTTTGCAGCCATAACGGCCCTCCGACTGGAACCATAACTCTGATGTGGCCTGTTATTCATGATAACTGCCACCTTCCACGATGCAAACAAACACAACAACTAGAAATAATCCACATGATCAAAATAAATTGGACACATAGGGCATATGGAAATAATCTAATAATATACAGAGACAAAGATTGCCCACGGTCACATACGTCAATTGCTCCTCTTACCAGTTTATAACTGCCACGCCTTGCACAGTAGAAACAAAGTAGAAATAATCCATAAAGTCAAAACTATAATGTGCATGCAGTGTACGTGTTATAACAAATATATGGCTCCGCCCTCTAGTTATTCAGGATAACCAAGCCTTCCCCCTTTTTATGCAGGCGTGGTGGAGTGCATGGCGGCCGGCACGGTGGTGCTGGCCCACAAGTCGGGCGGGCCCAAACTGGACATCGTGGTCCCGTATGAGGGCATGCGCACGGGCTTCCTGGCCGACAGCGAGGATGATTACGCTGCCGCCATGGACACCATCCTGACGCTGACGCCGGAGCAGCGCGCGCAGATCCGACGCAACGCTCGGCGCTCAGTGATGCGCTTCTCAGACCAGGAGTTCCAGGCCTCTTTCCTGGCCGCATGCGACTCGCTGATGAGCCCGCTGGAGCGGTGATTCAGGGAAAAGATTATGTCGTGATGCCAAAGAAAAGGACATAGGATCAGTGGACGGCCAATAGAAATCAGCATGACAATAAGAAAAAAAATCCACAGAGCGAAAAAAAAAATGTCCATGGTCACATACATGCATGTGTAATGTATGGGTCATACGATTGATGCAGTTGCTCCTTTTACCAGTTTACAACCTCTGTCCCTAGAACAATATAAATAAACACAAGGACTAGAACAATTAAAATCAAATCATCCCAAAAAGAATCCACTGGGCATAGGGCACACGTAGTGTACGTGTTGTATGATTATGTGATCACTCATTTTGCTAGTTGTTAATGACACCCACCACCTTCCACAATAGAAATAAACATGAGGGCTGGAAATACTCCACATAGTAAAATATTCTCCACTGTATACTCGTTTCAGCAATTTAAGTGTCATAATTGGTGCGATCGCTCCTCTTGCCAATTATTCATGATAAAACCACCCCTGGCACAATGGAAATAAACGCAACAACTAGAGCTAATCCACAGAGTGAAAAATAAAATGTCCATAGCATACTTGGTCACATATAGGCACATGCAATGTAAGTGTCCTATGATTTTGCAACCGCTCCTCTTGCCAATTATTCATCATAACCACCAACACCGGCACAATCGAAATAAACAATGACTTGAGATAATCCACATTGTCAAGAACAAGTCCATGGCACACGCATTGGCACATGCCATGTACGTGACATAAGATTAAAGGGATCGCTACTCTCCCCACATATTCACAATAATCATTACCATACACAATAGAAACAATCATGACATCTTAAAATAATCCACACATTAAAAAGGAAAGTCCATGGTCCGCACATAGTGCACTTGACTGTGCAGTTTAAGTGCCATATGATAATTGCAATTGCTCCTTTCGCTGGTTATTCATGACAACTGCCACCACCTTGCACAATAGAAATAAACACAACAACGGAAAATAATCCACACACTCAAAAGCCTAATTGCCCCAACCACCATTTTGGACATTGATTTTTTTTGGGGGGGGGGGGTGTCTGATATCCCACATTGAATATATTAATTATGGCGTCATAATAATATTAATAGCATTCCTTTTATGGGTTTCTATGTTTTTTTTTCTCGCAGGATGTTACTTAAACGTGAGCACCAAATATTTGATATTGTCTCTGAGGATAAAGATTCTGTACAGTCACTTACATTGAAAAGAATGAAGAGGTTTTTACATTGTCAACAATCGAGCTGCTAGAATACTGATACATGCTGTTACTTTATAGTGTAGCAAGTACACATACTATGAAGGAATAAAGATGATACATTCAACATCTTGGTAGTTGACGTAGTGATGACGCAATACTGTATCATAAGAGATGGTGTTACAACTCGCTTCAATATTAATACTTGACACTGGTGTATTGAGACCATGAGAGAAAAGCGATACTATATTTTGCAATATCGGTATTTGACATTGATGTGTCAATAGTCTACAATAAGAGATTGTGATACATTGCAATATAAGTTTTTGATGCTCATGTATACATAGCAATATTGTTTTACACTAATGTCCTGTAATATACTGTACCAAGAGAGATTGGTACAGTGTAGAAACTATACTATATCTTGTGATATTGATGTTTGACACTGGCATCTCAAAACTGTCATGAGAGATCGTGTTACAATACGTTGCAGTATTGATACTTGACACTGGTGTATTGCTATTGTACCATGAAACATAGCGGTAAGATTCTTTGCAGTATTGGTATTTTGACACTGGTGTGTCGATACTGTGCCATGAGCGATTGCGATTTGGTACAATACATCCTAATATAGATATTTGATGCTGTTTTATTGTTGCTGTATGAGAGACAATATTTTATATTGATACTTACCACTGGTGTATTAATACTGCACCATGGCAGGTAGTGGTACGATTTGTTGTTGTGACTTTTGGTTTGTCCCATCAGTGGTCTGTATCGATACAGTATTTGACACTGATGTATCAACACTGTACTATGAGAGATTGTAATATGAGACATTGCAATATAGATTTTGTTGTACTCGTGTACTGACACTGTACTATAACAGGTAGTGGTTCAATAAGGTTGTTGTTGTGAATGTCAGATTGTCCCATCAGGGGTCGACATCGATATTGGACACTGATGTATCAATACTGTGCAATAAGAGGTTGTGATACATTGCAATATATATTTTTTATGCTTGTGTATCAATATAAAACTGTACCATGAAACAGGGGTGGCGGAACGACTTTGAAAGTGGGGGGCACAGCACCTTTGAGACACTTTTTCACGGTCAGAAGGGATTTTTTTTTTTTTTCCTCCGAAACAATCGTCGGGGGGGGGGGGCTAATGGGACATTTTTCTACTCCAAGGGCAGTTTTTGCTGCACACGTAGGGGGACTAAGGGGGTGGGGGGGGGGGGGGGGGTCATGTGGCCCTCAGCCCCTTCCCCTTCCATGAGAAATGCCGTGAGAAAATTGTGATATTGATACAATATATGATATTACAATATTGATGAATTTTTTAACAGTAGTGTATCGATACTGTACAATGGAAGAGCGATGCAATACGTTGTCAGAGCCTTACTGTTGAAAGAGAGGCGAACGAAGAAGCTCTTATGTTGAAAGTAAACCGGAAGCGTTGCGCCACATCCCCATCGCCGCTCCCACCACCACCACCACAACAACAACAACCAGCTCAACTCAAGAGCCAGACTGACTGTGGGACGTACAAGTTGACTCAAGTACTTCTCTTGTTCGTGTAGCGACACTTTCAGTTTTGTTTTCACCGAGTAGGACTTAAAAGCGATTCCACGATGGTCAAGGTGTCTTTCAACTCTGCCTTGTCGCAGAAAGACGTGAAAAAGGAGGCGGAAACGCTCATTCCCGACCAGGACAAAGTGAGTGAGAGACGGAAAAAAAATGGCTAACCGAGCTAAAACCTTGTTAAGTTTTAAACGTGCGAGTGCGACACTGACTGCTCGGCTTTTTAAACTGCCATGTATAAACTCGTTTTCTTTAGCTTTTGTACGCACTTTGACAGCGTTACACGTTGATTATGATATTGATTAATATTGTAGTGTTGTATGTCAGGGTGAAATGCGTGTGTCGTACTATGTTCAGTTCGACGCGGACCAAGTGTCGTTTTTGACTTCCTTATTAGTCTACGTTATTATTACTCAATTTGCGTTATGATGCTCTCACTACTTCTCTTTCAGGGCTCTTAAAAAGTTAAAGTTGGAATACTTAATAGTGTCGAATGTCGTAATTTTCAGGTTGCTCCAGTTAGTGGTTTGCTTTTGTGTTATTGTGTCTTCTCGTCTTATGGACAATAATGTGACGTTAATGTTGGAGCCAGTAATAATGCAAATATCCACTACCGTCATTCCCGCGAATGCTATGTTGTCCCCCCTCCGATCATCTGAAGACTGTTTTGACCCTTTGTGGCATTTGAAAGGAAGATGTTTCCTGTCATCTTTTTCGTCTTCTCTTTATCACGCGAGGGAGATATTTTGTGCTTTTCCTGCCTTTAAGATAAAGTTCTTCACTTTAAAACAGACGATGCACTCCGGTGACAAGTCGTAACATGCTCAGCTACACATTAAGCCTTTTTCAACCGTAGAGCCTGTCTGCCGGATCTGCTGGGGCAGTGCCCCATGTGGTCCAGATGAAAGTAGACTACTGTTCAAACTTGTATTCAAGTTGCAAATGCAGAAACAAAAATAAATTATGATTCAGTTTCTGGTTTGGTCTGTAATGTCAGAAAATTGGCAAAAATTTTAATCATCACCTTCCAAAGTAAAATCAGATATTTGCAAATTTATTATTTTATTTAAACAAAGATAAGCAATCTGGTTTTATGGAGGACTGCAAAGATTTTACTGTTAAGAGGCTAAAATTTCAAGTATTTGTAAGATTTTGAGTTGTCTCTATAAACAATTGATTTGATAATTGATTAGTTTATTAATAAATTAATTGTTACACATGTCATTAAGAGTCTTCACTGAAGCTATCGTGCATGTTTTTGGGCGTGTTTTCCTGAATTTTCTCTGGGTACTCGACAAACACGCAAACTCCACAAGGGATGGCGTTGTCTGTGCGTTCTGTAAACTGTTCACACACAGCAAAGCAAATTTATTTATATTGCACCTTTCATACACAAGGTAACTCAATGGGTTTTACATGATTAAGAGCAATTAAAAAGAAAGAAAAAACTGTTAATCAACATTTAAAACAAAGAGAATAATAAACGTACAAATAAAGCAGCGTGCAATGCAAGAAATATCATTTAAAAGTGGAAATGCTCTAAAAAAGAAAACGTTTTTAACCTGGACTTAAAAACACTCAGACTTGGGGTTGATGTCACTTCTGTTGGCAACTTATTCCATTCCAAAAAAGCTTGCTGCACACAAGCTTTTTTTGCTAAAGCTCCTGTCTGCTGGAGCTGGTGTGGCCCCAATGCAAGGGGACTATAACGCCAAAAGGTAGGAAGTCGTCTTCAACATGTCACAAAAATGGAATGTGCTGTTCTTTTTCTTTAAGGGAGGTTTTTTTCCCCCCCAGAAACCAGTGAAGGTCATCATCTGCGACCGTTCCGTGAATTCAGTTATTGGGAGAAAAATATTGTATGTCTTTAACAAAGAGTAACAAAGTGGAGGAATCACAACAGCAGTTCAGTAGGAGACCAAATGTAGTACATTTCCTAAAAATTCTCAGTCTCTAAAAGTAGCAACTTGGCAAACGCTGATCATCGTGCCTACTTGGCGGCCATGTTGGGAAAGTCGTCGTTACCATGAAGGCAACTGCTCGCTACTTGTGTTTACATGTAGACGGAACAAAAACAACAGCTTTCATGTATTGTAGAATTTGGCACTGTCTGCCCAAACGTGGCTATTTCAGCGCACTTGAGAAAACACTGTGCAATAAATTGCAGATGTTTTGTAGTTTAGACTGTGCATACATATACACACACACACACACACACATGCAGCAACATCAGAATTTGCACATTCACATTTTAATTTGTAATTTTTTGTATTGACTTTTCATGCTGTTGTTAAAAAAATCTGAAGTTACTCACTTTTTACTCAGTCCTTGAGTAATTATTTCACTGTGCAGTTTTCACTCCTAAGTATTTTTTTGGAGGACTACTTTTTACTTTTACTTGAGTCACATTATTTTCAAGTAACAGTACTCTGACTTGAGTACAATATTTGGCTACTCTACCCACCTATGGAGCGGACATCCTCTGTCGCTACTCTTACGTTTAAGCAAAATGTTTGCTCATCAGATCAACCAGTGTCGTATTTGTTGCACTGGTCTTTTGTATTTTTGTGTTGAGGTGCTGCGGGTCGTGGCTCTGGTTGTGGTCCCAGTGGAACTGCGAAGCACACATAACATCTGCAACAAGAGTTGATCCGCTTATACATCTTTTATTAATTATGAAACGCGGCTACAATTATCTAATTAGTTTACGGATGTTAAATCTATTAAGCAGCGGAGCGATCTTAGAGATTATGTCACAACACAGAATGAACTAACTTCACATTAAGAAATGGGCAATACTAACAGAAAAATATTGTACTTAATATTTTCCTGGAAGATGCATTTGGGATGAGCCTTTGAAATTGGTAACAGTGAAAAATGAAGTGACACAGAAAATGGTTTTACTCAATTCCAGAATGAGAGTGCTTAAAGAGGAGGATTCATGTGGCACAGCTTGAAGCAGGCATCAGGTGCAGGTGGAGATGGGCCTGGCTCAAGTTGGAGGCCAAAACAAAAAAGCAAAGAAATGAGCAAAATTTAATTGTAATCTTAAATTTGTACGACATCATGTACTTGAACATTCTAAACAAATGTTTAGTCATTTAGAATTTACCAACAACCACAAGCAAACCAAGTTAAATCAGGACAACATCCTCTTGTTTTTTTCCTTTCTTGCTGACTTCAAGTAGTGAGTCATGGTTGGCCATTTCATTAGGGACAGCAAGCAGGAGCTGGTCGCAACTGCATGTTATTTTCCATATTTCAAAGAGGATTTTGTGCCTTGTTAGTGGAAGAGGCAAGCAAACCTAGTACTGAGGTACAGAAAGTAAAATTGAACACTTTGATCATTTAAACGAAATATGCGTTATTTTTATTGAACTTGACTCGAAGACGTATGAGCAAAGTCCAAGTATGTGCCGCACACACGTCTGTTTACAAAAACACTCATTTTTACTTACATTTTTACTTACAACTACGAAGTGAAATTAACAGTTGCTCTGAGTCTAAGGGAATAAACTAAACCGACATGGAATGTCAGTACTCAACCAGAAAAGACACTGAGATTTTTGCCGTCCTTGTGGGGATTTCCACAGCTACAAGCGAGCTTTTCATTTCGTTTGCTACTCGGCAAACCCCTTTGCTTATTAGCTGACAATTTTCAGTTCAAACATCCATTAAGCTCATATGGGCCAACATTCCAAAGATGACGCCTTAAAAATTACCATGACGTTTCTGTGTCACTATTTGCCCTAAAAAACTTGACTTAAATCGTGCAAATTTAACATTATTCGCCATAAGAGCAGTGTGGGCTGTAGAATAGGTCATGTACATTTGTCATCAATAGTTTTTCCATTAATGTATCTGTTATGGTCAATATTAGCATCACTTGAAGTTCTCATTCCATGTTCCCCCCCAATTTCACCAAGCTGGCGACCACTTGTCACATTGGTACTAAAAAGTGAAGCGCTATCATAGCGCTTTTAGCCATTTTCAAATTTTAGATTGGGTGACAATTGCTGTGAAAAGGTAGAAAAATTGTCTTTTTACATGCCATACTGGAATTCTTTTAGCCATGTCATTGAACTCGAGCTAAGAATTGGTCTCCATTCTCAGCAGTTAAGCTCTGTGATGGTTTAGCCATGGGCCTGGTTGGTGCACATGGACGAAGTTTACATACTCTTACAAAATGAATCAAATTGCATTGTTTTTAGACCATATGTAATGTCACGCAGCAAACAACTGGGTGTTTAAAGTCTGATATATATGTGTGTGCGTTGTGTGTATGTGTGTGTGTGTATTTATATATATATAATATGTGTGTGTGTGTGTGTGTATGTATATATTATATATGGCTACCCAAATGGACCTATTTGGTATTACAGTCTATTAACATTTGTAGTAGTATTATTGGGCAGGGCTTTACATTTGAATCTGTTACCTTTTCCATTTTCAGCATTCATAGTAGGAACTTCTAATATAATTAAATTGAAGGTGACTTATTTTTCTGATTTTTGTGGCCGCCCTTAGCATTTGCCAAAATTGCCTAATAAGCCGACCAGGTCTGTGTGGATGACAATTTAAACAAATGTAAAAGTTCAACAAACGTCCTGCAGCTTGGTTAGTTTCTAAATTGAATCACAGTTTCATATAAAGTTCCTGTCAGATAAACACAACCTTGGACTTATGTTAGGAAGTGACTAGAGCCTGCAAAATATTTTGCATGGCTTAGATTGGCCCTCCCACTCGCCAGAGTCAGGATGTGCTTCTCTTCCTTTTTTCTCCCGTTGCTTCCGTTTGTGCACTGACCATCTGCTCTGTTGTCACTTACTTTCCTTGAACGTGGATAAGCCGGCTTTAGGACTTTAACCACGCCAGTGCAGCATCTGCAGTGGAGCGCGTGGGGCAATTATTCTTCCGCCAAGCCTGAAAAGCATGAGGTTATATTTTGATAGCCGTTAGTTGGTTTGCTAGTAGAATGAGACAAACAAACAAAAAAGAGCATGTTCCCATGGAACTTTACAGAGGAGTAGCGCAGGGGCCAAGTAAGAATCTATAAAATGTTGGTGCGGGTCTCGTTCAAGGTCTGCTACTGACTGCTTGCATTGGGGCCAAGTGGGGGCAGTTACTTACCAGTTGCAGCAGATGGAGCTGTAGTGGAAAAAAACTGAGACTGGTGAGAAAATTGGCGTTCACTTTTTAATACACATTCACGGTAACTACAGAACGCATGGATGCACTGGAAGTTGTACGTTTTGCTTTAAAGATGAACACAAGTCATTTATGCGTGTTTTTTCTTTTTCTAAATACATTAAATATGTTTGAAGGTATGTGCTGAAAACATGTCCGAAGTCTTAGAACAATTTATTAGTGACTTGTTGAGAAATAGCTTAAAACTAATTTTCACCTTCTAAATTTGCTAGATTTTTTTGGGTAGTGATGAAACCTGGTTGCGCTGACGTCACCAACTACTACTAATAAGTAATACATACTACTTTATTCTGAAGAGAGCTGCAACTGCTACCACACTGGGTTTATCTAAAAAAATAGAAACTCTTGTATGATTTTCAAGCCGACGATATTTTGACTGACTGTGCATCTGCGCAGTCGTATTTAGTTTTTTCAGTCATAGATCATGGATGCAAATAGCTATAGCCTTCCCCGAAGCCGGAAAGGAGCCGACCATGGCAGAATGAATGGAAGAGAGTTGTACAGGATCCAATACACCGTGGCAGATGACGAGAGCTAGCCAGCTGTATCAAGAAGCCAAAGTGTGCAATTAACATTCACGGCCGAGAAACATCTTGCAATGTCTAAAGCTGCTCTGAGGAACGTGGATGCCTCCAAAGAGATTAGCCGCTAATCGCTAAAACACACTCAGCCAAAGAGTTTAAATGGATGACACCCCTACCTGCCTTAAAATCTTGTGTCTGTGTCAGCTGAGCACGATTGAAAGGAAATACTTGACAGTTTTTATGGGAAGCGAAAAGCAGACATGTTGCCACTTGTAATCTTGCTGCACCCAGTTTGCTGATAAATATTTACCCACAATCCTCTGATGTTTGTGTGACAATACGAACGTTTACCCCTTGGGGATCAGTAACGTTGATCGCATTTTATAAAATTGCTTTACTGTTAGACGTGTGTGTGTGTGTGTGTGTGTGTGTGTGTGTGTGTGTGTGTGTGTGTGTGTGTGTGTGTAGCCTTGGTTATCTGCTGTAAACAAAGCCCGAAAAAACATCTGTCGGGTGCGGCGGCCCAGTCCAAACCTGACAAGTTGGACTGTTGCGTTGCCAAATAATGTGGTCATTGTGCAATGTGTTAGGTAACATGGGGGAAAAAAACTCATCCACATTGAAACGGAACTGTGAAATTGAAACTACCCTTCTTGTGAAGATGTTCGACAGATGCAGTGATACCAATCTTTATTATATAGCACTTTTCATACATGCAATGCAACTCAAATGTGCTTTACATTAAATAAAATTTAATGTAACCAGTTCAGGGTGTACCCCGCCTCCTGCTTGATGACAGCTGGGATAGGCTCCAGCACGCCCGCGACCCTAGTGAGGAGAAGCGGCTCAGAAAATGGATGGGTTATATTTTATTGTAACATTGGTGCTAATCTTATTAGCATGGTTAGCTCTTCTTAATCACTAAGCTAGCATTTTGGCAGCAGCCATTCGTTTGTTTGTTTTATGTGTCAATTTTACATAAAATTATAGCTCGGGAGTTTGAATGGACAACTTGAAGCAAGAACGTTTTGCCTCTTATTTTGAGAATGTTTTGCTGTGTCAAACAATTCACAGTAAGATTGTAATTGGTGTTTCGAATGATGCACGCAGTACATGTTAGGTACCAGAGTTCTTTTGCCTCTTACATTGCAGGACCTTGTGATGTGACTGTTGTGCATGCACACATTGCAATGATTAGGTTCAAACAATAAATCATGCAGCACTACTTGCTGTAATGGGAATGAGAGTGACATCATAAAAATGCCAAACAATGTTTTGAAAATTCCGGCCCCGAAGCCTTTGACAGTCTCACTTAGCAACATGAAATTTGCCAAGCATGTCTATCACGCGCAGACAATAAAGTCTCAAAAAGCTATCTACGGAAAGACACAGGAAGTCTGCTACTTTGTTTTAAAGCAGCTATTTTAGGTGTATGTGTTCGCCATTTCCAGGCGCCGTGCTAGAGGGTAAGTAGTCCTAGAGTTTTCGTTTAGAAATTCAGTCCCTGAAGCCAGTTTGACTTAGCAGCATGAAATTTGGTTGAGATGTCTATCATGAGAAGAGCCACAGAAAATGTCTCATGAAGCCATACCTGCAAAGACAACAATGTGCCGTTTTTCTGAGAAGCAGCTTTTTTCGGCTCATTTAGGACATTTTCAGGAGCCCTTCATTTTTTTAAGAAAAATTCATCCCTTGAAGTCAGTTTCGATTTAGCAACATGAAATTTGGTAGAAATGTCGATCATGAGTAGACCCACAGAGGTCTTCTAAATGCCATGCTTGAAAAGGCATGGGAGGTTTTGCCATCATGGTTTGAAGTGGCCATTATTTGGCAATTTTGGTCATTTCAAAGCATCCTGCTAAAGTCCTAGAAAGTTTTGTTTTGGAAAATTCTGCCTGAGGCCAGTTTCGCTTAATAAATTCGGTCGACGTGTATCATGAGTAGACCCAGGGGGAAAAAAATGCCTGAAAAAACATGAAAACTGCAATTTAGTTTGCAGTTTTAGTTTTTAGTTTTAAGCCAGTCTCATTTGTCAACCAAATGTCATGTTACTTCGTCCATCATGAGTAGAACCACAAAAAACGTCTCAAGATGCCATGCTAATAAAAACAGAAGATGGCTGTCAGTTTGCTTTGAAGCAAACATTTTAGGCTTCTTTTGACCCCAGGAGTCCTCCATTTTATAGGAAAATTCAGCCCGCAAAGCCAGTTATTTAGCAACATGAAATTTAGGAGAAATGTCCATCATGAGGAAACCCACAAAAAAGTCTCAAGAAGCCATTCCTGAAAAGACACAAAAAGTCTGCAATTTCTCTTTAAATCAATCATTTTAGGATCATTTGGGCCAATTCTGGGAGGGAATTCTGAGGACCCGGGTTCACATCTGGCCCTGCCTTTGTAGAGTTTGCATGTTCTCCCTGTACGTGCCTGTTAACTCTTAAATTACCCATAGGTGCGAATGTGAGTGCGATTGGTTGGTTGTTATATGTGCCCTGCAATTGGCTGGCACCAAGTTCAAGGTGTACCCCGCCTCTCGCCCAGAGTCAGCTAGGACAGGCTCCAGCACGTCCAGGACGCTAGGAGAGGATAAGCGGTACGTAAAATGGATGGACTACTAATTTTTATTATTATTTTTTTTTTTCTCCTCGCAGGATGCCGAGGCGGCTGTAGGGCTGGTTCGTCAGCAGTCCCGGGCATGGCGTTGGTGCATGTGTCTTGGTCTGGCCCTTATGCTCTCTGGAATGATGGTCGGCGGAGCCTACCTGTACCGTTACTACATCCTGGAGGTGAATAGCGCCACCGCGTCACCAGGGTTACTTCTGGACACTTTTTTTTTTTTTTTTTTTTATAAACAATGTTGGGCATTGTGCCTAATACTGTATAATAAATTTGAAAGTTATGTGATATAATGACACTTTTATCTACAACTGAGATACAGTCATCACAGTAAGCTGGTTCCTGTTCAGTGTCATCTAGGTGCCCTGAAAGAAAAGAAACAAACTGGGATTAAATTTGTTTTCAGTGCAGTAGTGGTCTCAGTCCAAACATCTGTCAAAGATATCAATATCACGAAAAATGATATGAAAATGTGAATGATGACATTCACTTTTACTAACATGCAGATGCACTGGCACCCAAGTAAAGCACTAATTAATTTGAGTCTTCAATCAGTCTCTGAACCTCACTTTCTGGGATGTTTTTGTGGGAGGTGAAACCTGGTTTCATGGGCAAAGCCATCTTTGAAATGGGAGCTTATCCTGTGTTGGACTGATGAATAAGGAAAAGTCCTGACTTCTCCCTATATGACAAAATTTGAACCCAAACTTAATTTCAACCACTATTAATCTGAACGTTTTGCCTTTTCTCTCGCTAAAAGTTCACAGTGGCTGAGATATAAAATAAATTGTCATATTCTTATGACATTCATGCATAATAGATGATAATAAAAGTAAGTGTGTTGGTGACTGTGGATCCCCTTGCCCATATGTGAGGGCATTACAGTACCTTAATTGCTCCAATTGTTTTCTTCTACTTCTCTCGCGTAGCAGAGTATTTGAAGATTGTTCGTACCTTAAATTTTGCCCAGCAAAGAGAGAAAGAAATGACGAGGTGACGGTTCATAACTCGTAAAACTTGTAAATCAAGGTGTCACTGCACTCAATGAAATCTGGTTCTCTTACTATATTTAAGTTCCCTATTAATAACCAACCTTCAATTTGTAAATTCCTGCTTTAGTCCCTTGAAAATTTTCACACTTGAATTTTGCAACTGGAGCAACCACTGACCGCTGTTTCTTCTCCCTGCAGGAGGGTGAGGTGTTTGTGTGTGGGGTCAACTACCGTGAGGAGAACCTCAGCATCCCAGAATTGGAGCAGGTCAGCATAGTACATGAGTGCGTTGGCTTTCAACTTAAAGGTCCTGGTACCGTAGCTTCCCGCGGGCCCCATTGACACTGCGCAAACTATTGTCTAAATGAGGTTCTGCTTCCGGTAATGTATCGGGGATTAAAGAAGACCCCAATTATTTAATTTATTTGATAAGTAGTTTAGAGGTCAAGGTGCAAGGATTTTATGGAGTTGGTTAAAATTCATATGTGCATTGTTCATCTTTTGTAATACAATACACGTCATTTCCAGCAAGTTGTCCACCATAAATTGGCTAAAAAACGGGTTTTATTCTGCGCTCCTGAACGTCCCAGATGTTGAGACATCCTGAGTTTCTCTATGCACAGCAAGGGCTACCGGAAGGGATGTCAGTAGCGCAGTACGTTTGCAAATAATGGGTGAGAACATTTTGGAATTTGAGTAGGATGAGGGTTTTGACTCACAGGAGTTAATAATGTCTCTTTGTTCATCTATTTATGCCAGTAACAGAACAAATGAATTGTCCTCTTATTAGATGGCAGGAAGTACATACAGTAATTAATGTATCCACTTTTTGTGACATTTTTGTTTGTTGGTGTGCCGTGAGATTTTTCAATTGTAAAATATGTGCCTTGGCTCCAGAAAGGTTGGAAATCACGGCTCAACTCAGATCATGTATTCTAATCAGTCAGGTCAAGCCAACATTACAACATGACAGAAATAATGGGTGCTAACTGTAATTAAATTACTTTCTTGTAATTAAATTACTTCACACATACCATAACATTAGAGCATGATTCGACAGAACGCCTGCATGTTTGCTTACAACTGTTAGTGCTAGCACTAGCTTGCTACACTCCATAACGTTTTGTTGCCTGCTTGCGAGCGATATCGTATTAAAAGTACGTGAACATACCTCAAGCAAGCCTTAACTGAACGTCCTCTCCTGAGCACCGGTGACCACCAACACACGTTTTTCCCCATTTTGTTCTTATAAACACATGCATTATTGTTGTCATCGCCATGGTAACGAGTGTATCCGGTTGCGTTTGAGTTGACGAGATGAAGCCCAGTGATCGTAAAGACGGGATGCGGTGGTATCGGAATACAAGATTTTATTGCAGTAGTCTGACATAGTGCAATCGTGAAAGACCAAATTTGTCTGATCCAGCATTACACGTTGTCTGTTCCATACCGCCGACTTTTTTTTTTAAATAACTTAATTGGTTGTCAGATATTTACAGTACAGGTGGAGGAGCAATTCAAAAGGTGGAGGCATGCACTGGAATGGAAATTAGCCAAAGTTAAACAGGATATATGTGCATGAATGAGAGGGGTGGAGGGGGAAGAGTGAGGCTCAAGGGAGAAGAGATAGCGAGGGTGGAGGACTTTAAATACTTGGGGTCAACAGTCCAGAGCAATGTTAAGTGTGAGAAGGAAGTGAAGAAATGGTTCCAAGCAGGTTGGAACGGGTGGCGGAACGTGTCACGTGTGTTATTTGACAGAAGAGAGTCTTTGCTAGGATGAAAGGCAAAGTTTATAAGACAGTGGTGGGTGTGATGTACGGATTAGAGACAGTGGCACTGAAGACAACAGGAAGCAGAGCTGGAGGTGGCGGAAATGAAGATGTTGAGGTTCTCTCTAGGAGTGACCTGGTTGGATAAGATAAGAAATGATGACCTGGTTGGATAAGATAAGAAATGAGCTCATCAGAGGGATGGCCAAGGTTAGATGTTTTGGAGACTAAGTTAGAGAGAGCAGACTTCGATGGTTTGGACACGTCCAGAGGAGAGAGTGTGAGAGTGTGTATATTGGTAGAAGGATGATGAGAATGGAGCTGCCAGGCAAGAAGGCTTGAAGACGAAAGAGAAGGTTGGTAGATGTAGTGCGGGGAAGACATGAGGGCAGTTGGTGTGAGAGAGGCAGATGCAGGAATACTTATGGCTGTGTGATATTTCAGTTTTTCTTTTTTCATAAATCTGCAAAAATTTCAACACTTCGTTTTTTTCCTGTCAATATGGGGTTCTGTGTGTACATGGAGGGAAAAAAATGATTTCAGTAAATGGCTGCAATATAACTAAGAGTTAAAAATTTAAGGGGGTCTGAATACTTTCCGTACGCACTGTAGGCTTAAGGCTACTTTATACTCGCGTGGGCGGCGACCGCGCTGATGTCACTACATCTATTCCGCGCGCAGTTTGCCTTTATACTCGAGCGCAACCCACATGCACAGTTTTGAAACTGTACCGCAGTTCACCTCCAAGTCGGGAGTGTCACTACGGCTGGTATTTGCTAGGACACCACGAGGTGGAGTTTCCTCTGAATTTTTTGGCCGTTTCCGGAAGCCGTTTTTACTTTCCTTTCCGGAACAAGGAACAAAGCAACAACAATGGTGACCGTGGAACAGTGTCTGCTAGAACAAATGGACCTAAATGACCAGATGATACGTTTCATGATGCTGCAAAATCGATCAAGAAGGCAGCGCCGTAGAACTGGTATGTAGAACTAAGGGCACGTTGAGTACCTCATCACACCATGTGACTAAAACGGACCAATCACGAGAGATGATCTCCGCGGCATTCTACGTGCAGCAACAATTTTTGCCGTGTGCGCGTCGAGTGACGCATAGAGGCCGCGCGGCTCAATGCGTCGGTCACGTGATGCAATGCGGGCACTGTCGGTCGCGCGAGTATAAAGAGGCCTTTACATGGAAAAGGATGACACACCTTAACGGGACAAGCCGAAAGGAAAAGATTTGAAAGTCAATTTACTACATTTATTTAAATACTTTTAATGTAAATTTTACAAATATCTCAATGCATGCAGTGCATTTTAATGCTTTTTATTTGATTGTTTTCAATGAATGAAAAGCGTGCCTAATGTTCCTAGGTGGAGGTGAATCTTGCAAGCCCTCTGCGGCAGCTGGAGGAGAGAATCCGAGTTCTGGAACGAGAGCAGGTGGCGCTCATCACTGTGCCCGTGCCAGAGTTTGAGGACGGAGACCCGGCCGACATTGTGCACGACTTCCAGAGGGTGAGGCATCGGAGAGACAGTTTCTGCAAACCGGATGATGCGCTGCTCTGACACCTCTGTATGTTGTTTGCTTGTCGTTTGTTCAGAGGTTGACAGCTTACCTGGACCTGAGCCTCAACAAGTGCTACGTCATCCCGCTCAACACCTCCATCGTCATGCCACCCAGGGATTTCCTGGAAGTGCTGGTCAATCTCAAGGTATAGCAACACTCAAGCGTTTGGTTCATGGTCTGGCTTAGCGTTTAGCATTTCTTGTTAACATTAGCACCAAGCTTGTTGACCCACTTATGTTTACTCTCCTGTCCAAGTCTGACGTTTTGTTTTTTGTCATATCTTAGCATTTAGCTTGTCTCTTAATTTTTTTGTTTGATGAGCCTAGCATTTAGCATTTGAGTAAGCATTAGCACCGAGCTTGTGTGGTGCCCACCTGCTGCAGTCAATTTAACATTTCTGTACTTGTTGCACGTTTTGTCTTTTGACCAGTTTAACTTTCATTTTGTTCTGACTAGTTAAAAAATATATATTTTTCTGTTAGCGTAAATCTCATGTTGTGTTCTTTGACTAGCTTAGTATGTAGCATTTGTTGTTACCCTTAGCAGTCGGCTTGTTTGGCACTCGCAGTGCTGGCACAAGCCTACTGCTGTCATGTTTACTGTCACCAACAAGTCTTGCGTTTGCCTAGCTTAGCGTTCAGCGTTTGCTGTTATCACTGAGCTTGTTTTTGGCACCTCCCACAGGCCGGCGCCTACCTGCCACAGTCGTACCTGGTGCACGAGGAGATGGTGGTGACGGAGCAGCTGGAGCACGTGGAGCAACTAGGCTATTTCATCTACACCCTGTGTCGCGGCAAGGACACCTTCAAGCTACAACAACGCGACAGGATCCTGGGTAAGATGGCGGCGACCATTTGTTCTTTACCTTGTCAATTGGCAATCGGAAATCAAGCTAACACAGCATTTTTCTGCAGGCATGCAGAAGCGCGAAGTCCTGGACTGCCGTAAGATTCGCCACTTCGAGAGCATGTTTGTGGTGGAGACCACCATCTGCCAGTTTTAAGTCAACACGAGATTTGTTTGTTTTGTTGGTTGTTTTTCCATTTGTATTCCATCTTTAGCTGTTCTTTCCAGGGTGGCCAGCGAAAATTAAATGTGAAGAAGCCACGATGTGGGGAGACCACTGCCCGCTTTTCTTTTTCCTAGAAAAATAAATGGCACAAAAACTGCTTTCATCCGGCAAATTGTAATCCGAGTCATTGTAGCTTTAATGTGTGAGCGCACTATGAATTCAGGGTAACTTTTTTTTTTTTTTTTTTTTTTTATAAAATCTTGTGGCTGTAACATTAACACACTTACCAATTAATTAACTGGACTTTTCGATTGTCTTTTTCTTTAGCTTTAAAACAATCAATCTGTGCAGTCAGAGACAGAGGAAAAAAACTCAGCGTGGGGGTGGGGGTGTGGGCGGGGGGGAATAATTGCGGTTGTACTGCTAAATATTTTGTGTTTGTGTGCGTGTGTATAATCTTTGGACAGTCCAACACAGAGAATTAAAACAAAGACGTTTTGCTTCTTGTCTTTTTTTCTGTCTTGTGTTGTTTTTTGAAAACAAATTTATATATATGTAAAATGTTATTGTTTTACATAATAGAATAATAAATTATTTTCATCCCTCTCAAAGGTAATGTAATAATAACTGGTTAATTTAATAAAATCACTACATTTTTAAAAGTATATGTAAAGTTGTGTATTTTTTTAAAAGTAATCAAGTATTCTCCGCTGTATAAATATGTGTAAAATGTGGATTATTTTAACAATGAAATAATTCCTTCTTAAAATTTTGATAAATTGATTAAAATAATATATTTCAAAAATACTTTTAACTAATGTAAATCAATTTTACTGAACGCTGTTCAATCTGGTGCACTGGCTAAAGATTTCTTTGCTCAATTTTCACTCCGTTTGGAGTATTTGGGAGGCTGGGTGAATGGAGCTTTGAAAATATTGACAAATGAGACAAAGATGAACCCTTTGTCTCTGTTTGGTACAAGTTGGGTGCTTGATGGTATCATTGCTGGAGATGAAAATGTAGATGGGCACAAATGTCAATATTTACAACAAGCGCTAACCGATTTTTGTTCAATTTACAGAAAATGAGGCACTAAGTGAACTCAGATTGACATTTGAAATAATCTTCAATTACTTCTCCAAAAAGCAAAACAATTAAATTATGTTGAGATCCTATTCCATAGATGACAAAAAGTAGCTGTATTTTCTATCAACGAATTATATAACTGGTGTATATTTATTCAAGACAGCTGCAATTCTATGCTGTTAACGTCGCTTGACCACAGTTGAATTAAACCTGCAACTCCCAGCATTTGAAATAATCTTCAATAACGTCTCCAAAAGGCAAAACAATTTAATTCTAAGAGGTATATTCCATAGATGACAAAAATAGGTGTGTGTGTTCGATCAACAAATTACACAGTGTATATTTATTCAAGCACACGCGCAATTCTATGCTGTGAAGGTTATTTGACCACGGTTGAATAAAAACTCCCACCATGCCGTGCTGCATGCGTCACGTTTGGTGGCCGCGAGGTGGTGACATTGGTCCTTCCTGAACTCGCAAAGTGATTTATTTTTTTTCTCGCTTAGTACAGGAACTGGTTTATTGATATCTTATAAAAAGAACATGAGAAAAATGTATATCAGAAACATGAAGATATGTGCTGTGAGCACTTTTGTATTTTAACAACTGTTTACACAATTAAAATTGCAAATATGAACAGAATAAAAAAAAAAACGTGCATTTATTCAGATTTTCCTTTAAGTAATTGGTTCATTGTTTCTTTTTAAAATAAAACCAGTCAAATAAGTTATTTTACATACTTTATATTTGACAAGGTTGTATAAATTGTTCAAATAATTACGAATAATACAATAAAAACATGAGAATGGATTATTATTTTGTTACTACCACAATAATTATTCATACTTTATAATCTATTAACATCATAAAATAATTGTTTTTTTTTTTACTATCTTACACAACATGCATGCAGATTAAAACTTTTTTTTTTAACTCATCTACAAATAAATTGGCTCGTCTATCTGTTTTTGAACAAACAAACAGTGGCTCTCGAGCACAACAGTACTAATGTTAATACACGTCGACATGAATGACGTTTCACGCTTAACAGCGCATTAAAAAAGCCTCCGGCATGTTACGTGAAACAGAAGAAACCTTAGAAAGTTATTCATAATCACATCATCAGTGAGAATCTCTTCAGGTGTTCCCTGACAGGTAACATTCGAAAGGAAAACAATTACATTTGTATACAGTAGTGGCCTAAAGTGTGTTGAGCTCTCGGGAGCCAGGCTGCAGTATGTGCAGTGACAATGTGTTTGTTGAGCAGCTCTTCGAAACCAGGGGTAGGAAAAGGCGTATATCAAGGGGTTCACACACGAGTTGAAATCACACAAATGAAAAACAGAAGTCTTGAATGCAGCTGCGATTTCGCCGTCACCTCTGAGCGAGACAATTTGTATTCAGCCCCTTGTACTCTGTTACCCTAAAAACCAATCCAATCCAACCAATTGACTGCACAAGTCACCGAATTAGTCATCGAGTCCACCTCTTGTGTAATTTACCCTCAGTATAAATGCACCTGTTCTGATTTGCTGGAGTAACACTAATGAAAAAAGGCCAAGGAAATCTCCTGACAGGTCAGGGATAAAGTTGTAAAGTGGTTTAAAGCAGCTTTATCAACTCTATTTTCAATTGTACCAGGTAGGTCCTGGAAGAGGTCCTCTGAGCTTTTAGTCAGCCATGTTTTTGACACCTGTGATGATGACAGCAGCTTGTATTCAGAGGTGTGAAGAGAACACACAACACGTGAGGCAATGCTTGTGTTTGTCCATGCAGATAGATAGACAGAGAGACAAACAACAGTCTTGTTGTTGTTCTTCATCGAGTGGAAAATGTCAAAAACAGGATGACGTCAGTGTTTTATACCAAAAACTAATGTGACTAATGTAGCTGGTTTTTTTTCTGGATAACTGATTTCTGCTCGTCGTCATCTCAATCTCCCACTTCAGGCACATGTTCTTTTTCCAGGTTCGCAGTTCCATTTCACACGCGTTGCCTGTGACTGAATTTAACATGGATGTCTGTGCTTTGGTTACTCTAACGTTGTAGAGAACATGTCTTGTCAATCATGCGATTATTTTTTATTTTTTGTTCTTGATGTGCAGGCAGATTTGGAAGATTTACTTTGATGTTCTTGACGCATTATTTATTTATTATCGTTGGCACTGCCGTGGCGGCACGGTGGAAGACTGGTTAGAGCGTCTGCCTCACAGTTCTCAGGTCTGGGGTTCAATCCCCGACCCCGCCTGTGTGGAGTCTGCATGTTCTCCCCGTGCCTGCGTGGCTTTTCTCCGGGCACTCCGGTTTCCTCCCACATCCCAAAAACATGCATGGTAGGTTAATTGAAGACTCTAAATTGCCTGTAGGTGTGAAGGTGAGTGCGAATGGTTGTTTGTTTCTGTGTGCCCTGCGATTGGCTGGCAACCAGTTCAGGGTGTAGCCCGCCTCCTGCCCGATGATAGCTGGGATAGGCTCCAGCACGCCCGCGACCCTTGTGAGGAGAAGCGGCTCAGGAAATGGAGGGATGGCACCGCCGTGAGCAATCTCCTTATGGTGGAGGAGGGTATCCATTGATCCAAGGAGTGAAATTGTCTGGGGCTTTACGGATGGATTGGATTGTCACCTCTCTGGGAGGCAGGACTGCACTGTGACAAAAACTTGGCCCCTCATAATTAGTGGAGCACAACCGGGTATTAATTTATGTATGTGTTCCCCAAATGAAAGTGTTTTACTATTCGTCAAATCCCACAAGAGTCAGGTGAGACGTGGAAATAAGAAAATGAAGACATAAATTACTGAATTACTTCTTAAAATGGGTTTGATAAGAAAAATGCTTGCGATGTTATTAAAAGTGAAGCTACAGATATAAGCAAGAAACATGAATTATATGATTTGCTTTAGCGGGCCACATAAAATGAGGTGGCGGGCTGGCTGTGGCCCCCGGGCCTTGTGTTTGACACCATTGTTCTCTCCTTCTTATTGAAGTCATCTCTAATGTACAGGCTACTGTATTCTCTGAATTTCCCTGATCTCGTAGCTCAGTTCTCAATGTATGTTTAATCACAGGATGTATTTTTGATATGTGATGGCTTCATGTCATTTGCATTTAATCATATTCTATTGTAATATATAGTGTAGGATGTACCATGTCAATGTTTGAGACTGGGGGCTTCAATATAATTCCATGATTTTCAATCTTATGATGTGTTATTCTACAGCATGTGAGTTTTTCTTGTACAGCTTTGATGTCTCGTTATTGATGGATTTTACTTGTAATTATTATTCCTTTTGAAATGACTGATAAAGATCACTTTGCACATATCATATTAATGGATTAGTATGTTTAGGGGGGGTTTGAGTTAAAAGTGACAGACCAGGACTCAGTGCATATGGTTCCACCCTTTATTGTCATATTGGCGGTAACACGTGTAAACAACAATGCTCTTAAATGTCATCACCATAAGTAACAGCCCGCTGTTCTCCTTGGTTGCATCATCACATTATTATTCTGCACACACGGTAAAAGAAAAGTACATTTGAGATGAAGTCTGCAGTACTGTAATGTCCGAGGCCGCTACAGTATGTTGGCCTCACGGGAGCCAGGCTGCACAATGCGCAGTGTGACAATGTGCGTTACAGCTCTTCGAAACCAGGGGTAGAACAAGGCGTATATAAAGGGGTTCACGCACGAATTGAAATCAAACAGGTAAAGAACATATTGCGCAGATGACGAAAAGGTTGAATCACCCATGAGAGAAACAATGTAAAATGGACAAAAGCAAACAAGGAAGAAGAGAACGAGAACACCAAGAGTCCTGGCCGCCTTCAACTCAGATTTGTTTGCTGCCAAAGAGACGGCATGTTGTAATTTGCCACATGCAACATGGGAGCGCATGGCTCGAGCCTGAGAAACAGCAACCACAAACACTCTCAAGTACAGAGTGACAATGATGCATAGAGGAAGGATGAAAATCACAACCAGATCAAGAATCCCTCCGCCAATGTCGATATGAATAACGCACTCTCCGTAACAGGAGCTACACTTTTCGGGGCGAGCCATCTGATCCCGCAAAATGATGCTACTGTACACAAAGCACAAGAACCAACAGAGACAAACACAAATTTGAATTCTTTTCACTGTGACTTTGAGATGATAATGCAGAGGATCACAAATAGCCACGTAACGGTCAGCCGATATCAGCACCATGTTTCCTACTGAGGCAGATGTGATGATGAAGGAAAGGAAATGATACCAAAAGCATGCAACATCACCTAAAGCCCAGCAGGATGTGCTCATGTAGATCTCGCCGGGCCACAGCAGGAGTCCCACCAGGAAGTCGGAGACGGCGAGAGAGAGGAGGAGGAGGTTGGTGGGAGTGTGGAGTTGCCTGCACACAAGAAGGGGGTGGGGGGAAAAAAAAAAAAAAAAAAAAAAAAAGACACCAACATAGAGAGGACATGTTCTCATTTGGACAAAAAAAAACAAAAAAGAAACATCAGTAGCAATGTCAGAGCCAAAAAAGGACAGACAACCATACTACATTTTGCCATAGGCAACGTGTGTGAAATGGAGCTGCAAGCCTGGAAAAAGAACATGTGCCTGAAGTGGGAGATTGCGATGATGACGAGCAGGTTGAGCAGCGCAGTGAGGACGCAGACGACGGGCAGCAGGACAACCGAAAGAACACCTTCAGATAACCCAGAAAAAGACTTCCTGCAGGAGATGTTGGCCACTTGTGGAAAGCAGAGCTCTGATTGGTCCCCGGTCTCCATCGAGAAGCCGGAGCTGAAACAGCATTCTGCCTGAACCTCTTTTTTGTACACCTCATTTATTTGTTCTTGTACCTCCCCCAAGAACATGTGATTGGATGAAAGTTTGTCAATGTTCTCAAACTATGAGGTCATGACGAGCGCCATACACTACCACACAACGAACCATCAACTGTCATATGAATACATACATATTCACGCTCGCATCATATTCCACATCACCCTAAAATGTTTTGATTCCGTAATCGTTGTGATACGATCGAAAGCAATAAAAGAAGGCTCGCCGTCGGGTTAGGATTAAGGGCAGTCCTGGGCATTAGACGGCCCACGGGCCAAATCCCGCCCGCCTTATGCCCCTTAAAAATGAAGGCAAACAATGATTCATTCTGTGCATGTAATACAAGTGTGTTGCTTTTATTTTGGAACACCGGATGTGTCCACGTGCTGACTGGGGACGGCAAAAGGCGATATCCCCCCAAAAATGTCAGTCCGCGTTAAGAAAAAGAACACTTGATACTGAATGCCACGTTTGAACTGCTAAATATTTATTGACTTAGGTTCAAGGTCAAGCTGTGTGCTTAGTTCGTGGCGCGCAGGAATCGCCACGAAGAAAAGTACAAGAATTTGACTGATGGGGAGCACGCATAGGAGCTGCAAACGAGGCAAGGATTACTTTTATAAACACAAGCAGGTGTCAAGACAAGACATAGGTACTGGATGTAACTAAAATGTTCAATACCTGCATATGAAAACGGACAATATAATTAGAGGAGTGATACACAAATAAAATTAGCTCCAGTTTGTAAGAATTGGATAGGGATTAAGAATTGTAGGCCGCTTTTTATGTCACAAATCGGCCCAAATGTCCAGGAAATTTGTGACCGAAACGTTGACTCGTTGGTAAATAACGCCCGTACGTTAGTCTTGTCAGGTGTGACGAAAATGTGATTTTTAAACTTTCGAGAGTTTTTTCGTTGTTGCTGTTGTCCATTGGAAGAAGGTGAAAGAGGACATCCTCGTGTAACTCTTCCTATGCAGGGCTCGAGAGATACAGCGAGCACAAACACTCTCGTGTACAGAGATTGGTGCGGATCGCTGTGCCAAATTGACAAACAAGCCGACGAGCCTTGCACTTGAGCGAAAATCAAGATAAAAATCTCGCCCTGAAAAGTCTGTTGCCGTTGCAGTGAGGACACCGGATAGCTGAAGGAAAGCCAGGCTGAGCGTTTGCTCTGCTTTTCCTCTGCGGACGTTTATGCCCCGCAACCGGCGGGTCGTCGATTCGTACGCCCGCCCGAGCGCATGCCGTTGTCGTGTCCCTAGGCGAGACCACTTCACCCACATTGCCTATGAACGAATACGGTTGGATGTGCGGCGGTGATGCGAGGGGCCGTAGGCGCAGAATGGCAGCCACGCTTCCGTCGGCCGGCCCCAGGGGAAGGGGAGTTTGCAATTTTCACCTTCCTGGTGATCTGGGTTCGAGTTCCTACACTGCCTGGGTTGTCGGGGAGATATTGAACCTTCATAGTAGGACCTTATGATAAACATGTCTGCTAAATTTCATATTGCTCAATCAAATGGGCTTTGGGGGTGAATTAATTAAGAAGAAAAAAACTACAAGTTTGCGTTTGCTCAACATGAGCCTAAAATGTTTGCTTCAACATAAAATATTATTTATATATATATTATAAAGTCTCTTCAGGCATGTCCTCTTGAGACTTTTTTTGTGGTTCTACTCATGATAGACACGAGTAGAAAGGTGCTGTTAAGTCAAACTGGTTTCGGGGGGCCGAATTTTGAAACAATTCATGAGCTAACTTATTCCTTGAGTTTATGTTTCATGGTGAGTCATCAAACGTTGCTGCCATGTTCTGCCCACACACTATAAAAACAGAAAACAGAATGTTTTTCCCAATTTAGCATCGCCCATCTGTCTCGTATACCGTGCGTGCTTAAAATTCGGTCGCAATCAGATAAAATCTCTGGGACAGTTTTGTCTATGAAAGACTCGGAGCGAGTACAACAACAACAACAACAAAAAAGGCCCAACAATGGCCTACTCAAAAGAAAATGGCAGACCTGCTGTATGCTTTCAGGAATGGTTTGGACTTTTGTGGGTCTGCTCATAGTCCACATTCCTAACAATTTTCATATTGGTAAGTGAAACTTTTTTAGGGGGCTGAATTAAAAAGCAGTCATCAAAAAAGGCAGTTGTTAGGCACTGTAACAGTCAATTTGTCTTTGGTATAAAACATTGACGTCATCCTGCTTTCAACATTGTCCAGTTGATGAAGAACAACAAGCTTGTCTTGCTGTCTGTCTGTCTGTCTGTCTGTCTTTCCGCGGGGGAAAACACAAACATTGCCTCACGTTGTTGTGCTATTTTCACACCTCTAATTGCAAGCCTTTGCCATCATTACACACTAATGGTCCAATGTGTGAACCAGCGGCAAAAACATGGTGGACCGATGCGCTTGGGGAAACGTGTCCCCCGGGAACACACAAGGCACACTTGAAATGATACTTTTTTAGAAAGGAATTCCAGTATCTTAAATATTGAATTTGGAACAAATCAAATTTGTAACTTGTGTTTCCGACCCTGAGGTATTTTTTTGATGTTTCCCACGCGTACCACGGATCTCACTACTAAGTTGCTTCTTGAAATTTCCGTTTCGAAAACAGAATCTGAATAATGATTTATTTTTATTTTTTTTAACTTACAGGGCCTTGCTTGATTATTAACCCTTCCCAAATCCCATTTCTGCAGGAGAAGGCCATTTTCTGTTTTCAGAGCACAAAACAAGAGCCATAAAAAAAACCCCACACGTTTTAGCTTTTGATGCATGCAGTTTTTGACAAATCAACAAATTGACCTCCACGTTATGACAAAACCCCGTCAAATTCCTAACTTGGCATCACCCATCCGTATACGTGCTTCAAATTTGGTAATGATCAAACACTTAAACAGGAGTTCAAACCAAAACAGCAGATTTCTTGTATGTTTTACAACATGGGCTCTTGAGACTTTTTGGTGGATCTACTCATGACAGACATGCCGAACAAATTTCATGTTGCTTCGGGAATCTGGTGCAGGCGTTACATTTTCAAACAATTCAAGGGGTTGATACTGAGCATTTGTGACAAGTCATCAAACCACCGTGCCTGACCTACACGCTACGACAAAAACACAAATTAGTTTGGTTGAACCTCTAACCTCCAAACCTAATCCAGCTTCCTTCTGGTGCATGATAATGACTGTCCTCGTGTGGCTGGAGACTAACCTTAAATTTAACTTTCAGGGATCATTTCTACAGTTATTGACTTGAGAAATGTGTTTTATATATTTATATCATTCTGTTTAATTCATCATCTCGCTACACTCATAACACACAACAAGAAGAATATAAGAATATGTGCCTGTGACTGTTGTTATATTGTCTGTCTGCATGTGTTGCACAACCATTCGTGTTCAAATATCCATTGTTAAAGGGATCTAAATCTGCGACTAATGATGCTAACAATTAGCATGCCATAGGCATTTTTCATTGTTTAAGTTAAGACGACTTTCCTAAGGCATAGCTATGTGGTTGTTTTAAATGCAGTGTGTAATTGTCTTTGTTTTCTGTGTAATTTGACAATTAACTCGAACTGGGAGGGGCATTAAACACCCTGAAGCCACTTTTTTGAAGAATTGCTCACGAACCATTTGCCAAACTGCTGCTCGTTGCGCGCGTATCGCAAATGTTTACCCGCAAGTCAAAGCAAAAAACAAACAAACAAAAACAATCTGCCCAACATTACAACATGACCAAGATATTTTCTGTGGATTTTTTTGATTTTACTTTTCTTGTATAAAAACATCAAACATGTTTTAAAGGATTACAAATAAATCCATCAATCAGCACCTGCGTCAACTCTACCGTTTGGTGTCGAGCCCTAATTTCTGGACCAAACCGCTAACCCTAATCTGGCCTCCTTCTGGTATATGACAATGACCGTCTTCACATGGCTGGACACCAACCGTAACCCTGAAGCTAACTGTCATTGTTGGGCTTGCCAACATCGCAAAGAGGCCAAGACAAGGACCAATCAGAGGAAGGCGAAAGAGGAAGTGCAACACTGACAAAGGGAGGGACGAAGTCACCGGCGCAGATAAAGCGAGGACCTCGAAGAAAGAAAGCCGCCAGAGCTCCATCTTCTCGTCTCTTCTTGCTCACCATGGAGACCGAGGACCAATCAGAGCTCTGCTTTCCACAGCTGGCCAACATCTCCTGCGGGAAGCCTTCGTCTGGTTGGTCTGAAGGTGTTTTTGTGACCGTTCTGCTGTACTTCAGCTGCGTTCTCACTGTGCTGCTTAACCTGCTTGTCATCACCTCAATCTCCCACTTCAGGCACATGTTCTTCTTCTCTAACCGTAATGCGTTTGACTGATTTAATCGCAGGCTGTTCATGATTGTTCTCGCCTCATTTCTCTCAAGGAAACAACGAAACTGTGTGCATTGAGTACTAGACTGTGTGGAATGATGCGTCATCATTTGAAGTGGTTTCAACAGCCTGTTGGTTGATTTGTGTGCAGGCGGCTCCACACTCCCACCAACTTCCTTCTCCTCTCCCTCGCCGTTTCCGATTTACTGGTGGGCCTCCTGGTGTGGCCCGGTGAGATTTACCTGAGAAAATCCTGCTGGACTCACGGTGATATTCCGTGTTCTGTGTATAATTTCGTCTCCTTCACGGTGACGTCCACCTCGGTGGGAAACATGGTGCTGATATCAGCTGACCGCTACGTGGCGATTTGCGATCCTCTGCATTATAACGTCAGAGTCACCGTGAGAAGAATTCAACTTTGTGTTTGTCTCTGCTGGTTCTCGTCTCTTCTCTTGAGTAGCATCTTGATTAAGGATGATCTGGTGCATCCCGGGATGTATACCTCATGCTACGGGGAGTGTGTTATTCACATTGACTACACCGCAGCGGTTTTTGACCTGATTCTGACTTTCATCCTTCCTCTCAGCATCATCATCACTCTGTACATGAAGGTGTTTGTGGTTGCTGTCTCTCAGGCGAGAGCCATGCGCTCTCGTGTTACATGTGGCAAACGCCGACCGTCCTTCCCCATGAGAGCAAAGAAATGCGAGTTGAAATCAGCCAGGACTCTTGGTGTCGTGGTCCTGGTTTTCCTGGTGTGCTTCTGTCCGTACTACTGCGTCACGCTAGCCGGTGACAGCTTGCCGAGTGCCTCGCACGTGCTCAATCTGTACTACATGAACTCCTGTTTGAATCCCTTGATATATGTGTGGTTGTACCCGTGGTTTAGAAGAGCTGTTAAACGCATTGTCACTCTGCACATACTGCAGCCTGCTTCCTGGGGGGACGACACACCGTAGACCACCCATGTGCTTTCTTTCTGTGGCCATCGCTTTGAAAATGTTTTCTCAAAAGGCGACTGTTATTTAAAATGTTGACATGATGAGGTTGTTTGTCGACGTCAGTCGTGTGTGTTTGGATTTTTAACACAGCGGTGTGTTTTAAAAACCGTACCTATAGGCACAGCATATACTTCTACTATGTCGTATCATAACGGCACGAGGCATAACGGTGACGTCACATATGTCGTGTTGAATGTGATCCGTGCCACACGATAAATGAAGACCAGTGTAACCATGACAACCTCTTCCTACCCCCAGCACAACCAGTTGGTGGCAGAATACACTTGACTCTAACTAGAAAATAATGCATGGAAGCGTTTGGATTTTTATCTCTGCTGTGTGTTTTATGACTGAACCTTTGTGCAGTGCATTACTACACCCTGCACATTTTGATCAATGTGATTGATTCACAATTTTACATGATACATGAAGACCACAAGTCATTTAATCATGACATCGAGGAGAACCCTAACCTTGACTGTAACACACTAACCCTAGTCATAAGAATTTACCTTCCGCCAATCACTAAACGATTATGTTAACGCTTTGTATTTTGAAAATTTGAAAAACTTTGTCACTGCTTCCCGGCAAATAAGCTTCCTCTTAATATCGCTGAAACCAATTATAGAGGTCTTAATTAAGACTCACTTAAAATTCTGGAGAGTAGATGATTCCTTCTGGATCTAAATTACTTTTTGGAAAATTGCGGTAACACATCGAACAAATTTACACAAAACAAATAAATGCAATTGAAAAGAAGGAAAATCAGGATCATCTGTAACGTCTAACCCCTTCATATAATAATTTGAGACGTTTTAACTTTTTAGCTATTGCAGAATGAAAGCATCTCTTTCAGTGCATCATATTTTTCAAATTGAAAATGAAGTCAATGCAGTAATTGCAAGTAAGAATTATGCCACCAAATATTAAATGTTATTCACTTGAAGTTAATGTAATAATGTCTGTTCCAATACTTTTGGTCACTTAAAAAGTGGGTGGCTTCAAACAAAACGTGCTCAGTCATGAGTTCTTTAACACATCTCGATGTAAATACCACGAAATAAAAGATGGAATTCTGAACTTTTGTCTCGTATTCATCTTTTGATCTGAAATCCAAATGCTGACATCCAATCTATAATATATATATATATATATATATGAATCCATGCATCCGTTTTCTGAGCCGCTTCTCTTCACTAGGGTCGCGGGCTATCCCAGCTATTTTCGGGCGAGCGGCGGGGTACACCCTGAACTGGTTGGCAGCCAATCGCAGGGCACATACATACAAACAAACAACCATTCGCACTCACATTCACACCTACGGACAATTTAGAGTCGTCAATTAACCTGCATGCATGTTTTTGGGATGTGGGAGGAAACCAGAGTGCCTGGAGAAAACCCACGCAGGCACGGGGAGAACATGCAAACTTCACACAGGTGGGGCCTGGATTCGTGAGGCAAATGTACTAACCAGCCGGCCACCATGCCGCCTATATATACAACTATGATTATTATTATTTTCACACAGGTCCAGGTAGCTGAACTATTTTTTCCCCTTAATAAATAAAATCACCATTTAAAACATGCATTTTATGTTTGCTTGAGTTATCTCTGTCTGATATCTACGTTTGTGTGTATGATGTTAAACATTAAAGTGAGGAAATTATGCAAAAATTAGAAGCCTTGAGAAACAGTTATTATTTATTGGCCAGCAGAGGGAGACAACTGCCTATTTTCTTTTTCTTTTTTTATGGCGCGGGGCCAAGCTGCAGAGTTTTCACTCAATTGTGTAATATCGTTTATTTTTGTTATTATAGCTATTATACTTATCATCATAATAAAAATTTTATTTTGTATGTAACTCACTACAACATTGAATCTCAGAGTGCTAATAGTAATTGTTAAATTATTAATGATTGATATAAGCGTTAATATTGTTATTTTTATGATTCTTATTGTAAAATGTATTAATTGTAATAATTAAAGTGTAAATAAAACTTTGTAACATTTAAAATGATATTCAATTAATTAAAATAAAAAACTAAACCTTAAACTTTAAAAAAGGAATATAAAAAATTTAATAAATATATTCAGAGATATGTATATAAATAACCTGGCTTGACTAATATGATTTACATTTTTAAAATTGGTGAGAACCACCCCCCCACCCACATAATTTTCATAACTATGCAATTATATCAAAACTAAGAAAATCATTCTAAAACAAACATTCACATTTTTCTGCATGAATCAAAATGCATAAAACAATTAAATAGTACAAATCCCATAAATACACGCACACGCACACACACATACATATATATACCATATATATATATATATATATATATATATATATATATATATGGTGTTATTGGTGTGAATTAAAAAAAAAAAAAAAACTTTTTTCTAACATTATGACGCATATAATTCTAATAGGTATTTTTTTTAAAGATGTAATTGAAATGTAAAGATATATGTAAATATCAATAAATTATAAATGAGGATCAAATTCTTAAAACATGAAACACATGACAAAAATTCTGTTTAAAAAAAGTACACTTCTAAAGGCGTTGAATCCCCCTTTTTTTTATGAGTGTATGACGAGTAGTCACCAGTAGAGGTCACCCTCGGCCAACTTTTCTTTTTACATTCCTGTGTCCGGTCTTGTGCTGTCCTCACTTGTCAGCCGGTCGCAACTTTGCAGTCTGAACAAGCCTTCAACACATCAGCAGCTCACACGTGCATTGACGAAAACAGCAAACACATTCGCTGCTCACTTCTCTTGAGACAACATTTCACCTTAAACCAATCAAATCATTGTATTACATGTCAGGAAGTGCATATTTATCTGCTGTCTTTGTCTCTGTCCATTCTGAGAGCGACCGAGACGAGCAACTGAAATGTTCTCACTCACACCATTGAATGGCTCTCGCACACACAACTCGGCCCAGGGAAGTCCTCTCACACGCTACTCTCATACAAAACTCATACAATACACAATACGTGTTACAGTAGTGTGTGTTGCGTGTGTGTCGGAGGTTGTGATTTATGTCCAAACCGCAGCGGGTGCGTCACGTGTGCTCGCATTTAAGAGGACAAGCCCGGAGCCGTCGAGCGCATTCTTGCGGCCATTTTGGCGAGCTCGCTGTTTTGCCACGTCGACGCGCGACTTCAAGCGCGCCCGCACGCACGCCACCTAAAAGTGGTGGAGTTCTTTGATCGTACTTTCAACTTTGTCACTCTGGTGTCTCGCATTTAGAGGGAAGATCCGACTTTGAAGGTGTTTAGTTCGAAACGCGACACGCTACGTCACCATGTTGCTGTCGTCGTCGTGTACATTTGTCCATTTGCAGCCCGCCCCGTCCGTTTTTTCGGCGGCCCGCGGCAAATACTGCAACTGAAGATCGACTTGACCCACAAAGTTAATAACAAAGAAAGGAGTGAAAGTGAACAGCGTAAGAAGAGTGGGTGTTGAAAAACAAAATGGGCCCACTACAACTAATGCATAGGTTTTATGTAGTGTTGAGCTTTTCTCCGTCTTCAAAGATGCAAATAAACCATTTACACATAAAATAGTAACACCATTTCCCTCCATAACACTTTTGGCGAATGAAGGGAATTCATCTTTTGGTGGTTTCTTCTGTTTTCTTCCACTTCCTTCCACTGTATCGTGTTTTTGATGTTGCACACAAGCGTCCAATAACAATGTTGTTCGAATTCCTGCCTGTCTTTGAATGACTTCCTGTGTGTGCGAGTGCGTGTGTGCGTGCGAAAGGATAATAAACCAACTGATGTTGTGCCAATGGTGGCGGGCGGCTTCACTTAGCGCTTGATGAAATAAAGAAGAAAAGAGGAACTCCCGCTGGGTTTGTTAGCCTCCAGACAGGCGACCCCCCCCCCACCTCTAGCCCCCTCCCCACTGCCACGGCAACAAGGATGAAGATGAGGATGATGAAGGATGAAGGCAGCTGGGAAAGGCAACAAGGAGAAGTGAATGAAGTGGGGTTTCAATCCAGGGTTAACTGTTCAAGGTTTTAACAGGTGCTTGGGTTTCAAATTAGAATTTGAGGCTTGAGGCTGTGAAATTTGGGTTCGAAACAAGTGTCAATTCTTTTCTTGTGGTTTTTCTTTTCTTCCCGTAATGCAAACGCGTCACACAGGACGTTGACCAACGGCATGCGGAACATACTGCAATCTATTTCACATGTTATCCTTACATGACTCATGTAAAAGTCCACAAACGAGACAAGTACACACACGCACACACACACACACACACACACACACACAACACGACTACGCTGACTGAGAATAAAAATGACGACGAGGATCTGTTTCAACTTCTCCGGCATCTGCGGAATGTTCCACAAAGGAGAGGAGAACATCCCGACTTGTGACACTTGGATCATGTGACCTGCACATCATAACCCTACTTTACTTTATTGACCGCATATTAGTGGGCAGGGGGTCTTGAACCCCCTGATACGGGCTGTTGCACATGGCCTAGTCTGACATCGTGCCATCACGAGAGACCACATTTGTCTTGTTGTCCAATCCGAGCATTACTGTCGCGACAGCAACAACAACAACAACAACTAATAATCATCATTATAATAATACCAATGTGTGTGATTTTTCTCTCAACTAGTGCAATTTTGTCGACAAAAATGGAATTTTTGTATCTTAAATATGCATTTGTGTGCAAATCTACCACTTTTCTGGACAATTCTATGTGTTGTGACAGTGCAGTGTACATATTGTACAGTGTTTTGGGTAAAACTTTGCATTGTTTTCCCAAAAATCAACTTTTTGTGATCAAATAATGCACTTTTGTGGCTAAATATAAAACACTTTAAGCCACAAAACTAAGTTCTGCTTAATCTAGCCTTTTCCTGTTCCTGGTCCAATGTAGTCTTTTCGAGAACAACATAGGTTATAGGCCAAGTAGATCCTTTAGTGACGCACCATTGCATTTTTATGCACAAATATTGCACTTGTATGACAAAATATAGCATTTTTGTGGCAACGAATAGCAAATGCTGACTTCCTACGAAGTCCAATACGTCGAACACTGCTTTGATGTTCTTTTTTCACGGTTTATTTCCCGCAGAGCGTGAGGTGAGGCTTTTTGTCTCTTTGGTGTCGGGGGTCCTGGCATTCCTCGCTCCCCACACCCGCCGACAGCTGGACGAGAACCAGCTGACCGGTCGCCATGGGAACCCATCTATCGGCTTTCAGGCGCAGACAACGGAGCGCAATTGACGTTGAGCCTCACACACACACACTGCAGATGTATTCACAAGCCTAATTTCTCAAGCGGTATATTATTCATTATTAATTTAACTTTCTTTGATGCCACTAAAACAAGAAACAAATCCTGTGTCTTTCCTCACAATTGTTATAATATTGGATGAAATGTTTTTTCTTTAAAATGGAAAGATATGCATTTTTTCCCCTCAACTTTTTTGTTGTAGAATTACGATCATACACTCATAATATTGAAAACACAATCCTTAAAAAATTTAACTTTTTTTCAGAAAAAAAACAAAAATTTGAATTGTTTTTATTTTTGGGAAAGGTACTATTCTTTCATACAGAAAATAAAACTGTCGCACAAAAATCCAACTCTAAAATACAGTTAATACTGTTGTAATACTGGAAAATATGCCTTTTTTTCTGAAGTCTGAAAAATGAAATTCTATTGCAGCAACGTTTTCTCCCCCAAAAGTTCAGAAAAAGTAATTTCTTCCTTTCATATGTATATATTTATATATATATATATATATATATAAAATAAAAATAAGACATACATACATATATATATATATATATATATATATATATATATATATATATATATATATATATATATATATGTATGTCTTATTTTTATTTTTTAGAAATTGTGTAAAAAAAAAATCTACGTTTTGGAGGGAATATTTTGTCTTGACAGAATAATAATGAAAAAATCTCACCTTTTAACTGAAGTCTTTTTATCAACAAAAAAAACTTTTCAGAGGAATTCACTTTTTCTTGGAATTTTCACAATATGACACTTTTCCCCATTAAACTACTACTTTTTTCTCAATAAATAAATCTCAAAAATACAAAAACACAATTGTTTTCTACATCTAGTGCAAGAATGCAACTCCTATTATTTGAAAAATAATTTTTTCTCAAAAAGTTCATTTGACTCAAAAATAGAACCTTTTTTTCATCATCAGAAAGTTTTTTTCTCAAATGATTAAAATTTTCTTGCAATATATATTTTTTTCAATTAATGAAAGGCACCCTAAGATCTGTCTTAGTCTGTATGTGTGCAATTCCAGAATTCCAACCTTCTGAAACATTTAGCAAGTAAACGTTAGAGACTTAAAAGTCAAAAACTTGCGTTTCCTGTAGCTGGCTTAGCCCCCTGCCCAGTATGCGTTGAGCACGATCTCTGAACCCAAACCCTCCCCCAACCCAGTCGACCCACCCGTCCCTCCAGATAACTCTGCACTCAACCAACGTCTCATTTGTGTGTTTTATTACACTTTAATTGAGGTTATTAAAGTCCTAGCAGAGGGAGTTGCTTTTACACTTGTATGTAAAAGTAGATCAAAAGCTATCACGTTGATTTTAAATGTGCTAAATCCACAGGAAGCAAGCGACGACAATGTAAACTCGAACATGAGCACACAATGAATCAAAGAAACATGATCGAATTTGGTGGCGCTCCAGCTATTGCTATCCAATAAACACATTATTACAGAGTGTGTGGGGTTTTTTTCTCCCCCAAAACATGAGGGAATCCCCAAATTTTGTATTTTTCCCTCTGAATTTATAATTCCATCCATTTTCTGAGCCGCTTCACCTCACTAGGGTCGCGGGCGTGCTGGAGCCCATCCCAGCTGTCATCGGGCAGGAGGCGGGGTACACCCTGAACTGGTTGCCAGCCAATCGCAGGGCACATACAAACAAACAACCATTCGCACTCACATTCACACCTACGGGCAATTTCGAGTTGTCAAGTAACCTCGCATGCATGTTTTTGGGATGTGGGAGGAAACCGGAGTGCCCGGAGAAAACCCACGCAGGCACGGGGAGAACATGCAAACTCCACACAGGCGGGGCCGGGGATCGAACCAAGGTCCTCAGAAATGTGAGGCTGACGCTCTAACCAGTCGCCCACCGTGCCGCCTGAATTTATAATTAAATTACTAATTTATTTTTCTTGAAGAAATTATTGCAACATAACATTTACTTTTCTCTTAAATTTTCACAAAAGATAAAAACAAAATTTTCACTAAAATAGAATATTTTCTCTAAAAGAATAGAATTTTCCGTACCCAAAATTTTTTTTTTCTCAGAAAAAAATTAACCCTTTCTCTCGTACGGACAAAAATTTTACTTCTTTAAAAAAAAAGAAAAAAGAAAAAGTCCAACTGTTGGAATTATTTTTTCTCACAAATAAAACATCTCACAAAACGTAAATGCGTTTTTGAAAAATGGCATTTTCTTTCGTAGTAAAAAATAAAACTTAAGTTTGTTTAAAAAATATATGTTGTCTTTCTCAGAAATTCACCTTCAGGGAGAAATTATACTTAGGGGGAATCCAACCCTGAGGAAAAAAAAAATAGTAAAACATTTTGGAGGGAACCAATATTTGTCTTCTCGACACAAATTATATCTTTAATGAAAAATTTTACTTTTTGTGTTTTGTTTTTCTCACAAAAATCTTTTTCTTGGCAGAAACAACTTTTGTTTTTGTAAAACTACTGTTCCAGTCGAATTTTAGTTACTTTTTCACTTTTGTAAGGCACCCTTTAAAAGCATGTGTGTACGTATGTGTGTGTAAGAGAAAGAGAGAGGTTTGCTGGGTGTCCACATTGAGACGTGTTCTCACTCTCAGACTAAACTGTGGCAGCACGCCGACAGATTCATCACTCCTCTGTTAAACACACACGTACGCACACACATGAAGTGACAGACGAGATGGCGACGTGTGTGTAGATGACAAAGATCCTTTCTTTCTTTGATCAAAAAACAAGTTTTGCTAGCATGTTAGCAATTCAAATATTTTTACATTTGTATTATTAGTGACAGTTTTATTGCTTTGACATTTTACTTTTGAATATTAAAATTGATGAACTTCATTTTTCACTGTTTTTCTAGAAGGCAATTAATGACTGAGAAAGAATGACTTTGTTGCAGGTCAATTCCAATTTTTTTTGCCCTTTGTGACGTGTATCTGATTTTCTCACTTCAATGTTAACAGTGCAATTCAGATTTCTTTTTTTTCTTTTTTTTAATATCCGACCCAGGCCTCTTTCATATGTATTCGATGCAAGTGCAGTCTGGTTGCTCATCCGACCTATACGTCATCCAAAGGTGACAAACGTTACAATTGTTTGACAAAACAGACCCGCGCGACAAGCGTAGGAGCAGAAAACAGTCAGTGGCAAAAACAAGATGCTTTAAAACTAAAAAATATAAGAAAATGTTGACTGTGGTTGCACAAAATCCTTGCAATTGCCACGAATACATCCTACGCTTACTTTCTACAAATGAGACCTAGGCAAGAGGCCACGCCTCGCGTCTATGCGTACGCGTCACGTGACGTCCTGTTTTGTGTACATGCGTGAAACGTCACGGACTCATTCCATCCACATTACAAGTCCCATTTGTTTTTGTAATGTGAACGACTGCATGGAAAGATCAGTGTGAACATAGCCAAAATGGCTTCAGAATCCAAACAATACTAGCGTGGCTGCAACGACTGGAGACAAATTCCTTGTGTGTCTTGCAACATACTTGACCAAAAAGCTGATTCTGATTCTGAAATGGAGGTCGGCCGGTGCAGCTTTTTATACGTAGCGACAAATAAACACTCAAATCTGGCTTTGAACTGTTTAATACTCTCCAAAAAGTTCAGTCCACACACGCACAGGTGTGCTGGTTAGCACGTTAGCGTTGTCATGTTAGCAAAGTGCAGCTAAGGAAGTCCAGATGAGGAAGCCCATATAAGGAAGTCCACCATTAACAGGCCCGCCTGTTTTTGTTTTGCTTCCTGATCCTCACCGGGATGACATCACCCCCTTCAGACTCTCCTCTTAACCCTCAATCTGTGTGTGTGTGTGTGTGTGTGTACTTAAGAGAGCGTTAGTGTGCATGCGTATTTGTAGTTATATGTGCGCACGTGTGTCTGTTTGTCTGTATTTATGTGTGTGTGTAAGAGTCAATGTGCATGTGAATTTGTATGTGAGTGTATGTATATTTACGTCGTGTGCAAGAATGTGTGCGTTTATGTATATCTGTGTGAATGAATGTGTGTGTTTGTATACTTACGTGTGTGTAGGTGTTTGTGAATGTGTTAGTATGCACTTGTGTGTATTTGTTAGCATGTGTGAGAGTGTTTATTAATGCTGCTCTGCATGTGAGAGTGCGTGTATGTGAGTCTCGCTACTGCCCATGTCATCACAGTGATGACATCACAACATCCAGGCCCCTCCCACTCCCCTTGTCATTTGTGTCATCACAGCGACGACATCACCATCGCCGGGCTCCTCCTCTCGTCACTTGGCGTTGTGTCGTTGCCGCTTGCTGCCGGCGAGGCTTTTTCGCCGGTCGTGTATCATGCGCGTGAGTTTGTCCATGCCCTCGCGCAGCCCCTCCCCGATGATGGCGCAGGCGGGCTGCACGTGGTAGCGGGTGGCGGGCGCCAGCTCCCCGAGGCCCAGGCCGCGCTCGATGGCCTCGACCTGGAGCGAGCGCGGGAGGTCCTGCTTGTTGGCGATGACCAGCAGCGGGGCGCCGCGGTTCTCAGGCAGGAGCGTCACCTACATGTGTGCAAAATTCAACAAGTTAGGAACTTTCATGGGAATTTACAAGAGTGAACTGAATCAAGCAGGAGTTTTAAAAATGGAAGCTCTTCATAGGAAAAAGGCAGTAGTCCCTTGAGAGTCGCGACTCTAGCTTAATGCTAACACATAATGGAAAACGCCATGGACTTGCTAACAATTATCTCTGATAGTTGCAGTGTTTTAATCCTTTAAGGCACAGGTGTCAAACTCAAGGCCCGGGGGCCACATCCGGCCCGCCAAATCAATTTACGTGGCCCGCGAAAGCAAATCAAATGTGTCGACTTCATGTTTCTTGCTAAAATAACAACATTGCAAATCGTCTTCACTTTTGAAAATGTTGATTACAAACATTTTTGTTCCCAATCCCCATTTCAAAATAAACTGATTTAACACCTTTTTACTGGCTTCTGATTTCAAATATAGTTATTCATCGATTTTTTTGAGTATATCTATTAATATGAAGCAAATGTGCATTTACTGTATATATGCTCGCAGTCATGACGGCCCTCCGAAGGAAACCACAACTACGATGTGGCCCGCAGCAAAAATGCTTTAAGGGATTAAAATGGATATTTGAACACAAACGGTGCATCAACACCTGTAGACAGGCAATATAACAGTAAAGTGGACCCCCGCTATTCCCGTAGCTGGAAAATCTGCAGATAATGGAGCCCTATTATAACTGCATTGAAAATAAATATCTTTTTAACTCCAAAAATTTGATAAGCAGGCATAGACCACCAATAAGCGTTTTCAGGGGACCACTCCAACATCTTCCCAAAGTGTTGTTTTTGTCAACCAACAACACCGTCTGTACACACGAGTCGGTGCGAGTGTGGGGGTGTTGTGTTGGTTGACCTTGTGCAGCTCGGTGCGCGCCTCCTCGAGTCGCTCGGCGTCCACGGAGTCGACGACGTAGACGAGCCCGTCGGCGGCGCGGCTGTACGACCTCCAGAGCGGCCGCAGCTTCTCCTGGCCGCCCACGTCCCACACATGGAAGGCGACGCCGCCTTTCAGGCGCACCTTCTCGGCGTTGAAGCCGATGGTGGGCACCGTGTTGACGAACTCGTTGAGCTTGAGCCGGTACAGCACCGTCGTCTTGCCCGCCGAGTCCAGGCCCAGCATGACGATGTGCAGGGACGACGTCAATCCGGACGCGCCGAGCCCCATCTGGAGTCTTCTTCGGCTTCTCCTCCTCGGTCGCGCCACCTCCGCCGGGTAGATGCTCGGTTTCTCCGTCTGGTCTTGTCACGCGAGTGACACGGAAAACTCGCAGACAGCCGAGCCGAGGCAGAGCTCCGCCCACGCGAAGAGCTAGTTCCAATGAGCGACCGAGTAGGTCACGTGATCACTCGGACGTCATGACAACAAATGGATTACATGATACATATTGTGCAAAAAAACAAAACAACAACAACCATCCATTCTCTTAACCGTTTATCCTCACTAGGGTCGTCCTCAAATTAATTATAATAAATACATTTTAAAAAATTATATTTTTGTTGTACTGTTTTTGTTTTTGTTGATTCTTTTGCAGAGGATATTGACCATTCCAACATGGCCGCCACGTAGGCACGTCGAGTAGCCGGGCTGCGACAGCCCGCTGGCGTATAAATCATCCTATTTATTGTCCGAACCGCTACACACAATTCCAGATGTGTAAACGCCAATCACCAGGTAAAGTTTGATTCACAACCCTGACACAATCTATGAAATGAGAGTTGACTATACGGCGATGCTTCAATGCCTCCTCTTGAATTGAACTATGTGATGCGTACTGCGTAGTTATTAGCTAATAAGCTAATTAGGCACTTGGAGCTATCGCTAGCTAATGTAGCAGAAAGGAGTTTTTGCCCAGTGTACCTGATAGGATATGTATCTATGAAGTATCTTATGGCAGGAAAAGGGGGCAGAAAAAGTTGACATGAACCAGCAAAATACAGGAAAATCTTACCAAGAATATTTGATTTCTCGCCTATTCAAAATTAGACACATCACGTCAAAAATATATTTTTTAAAAAGGCCAGTGGAGTATTAAAAAAGAATAAAAATAACTAATTCCCTTGTCAAACGTTTTGTCTACTTATTTCAAGTAAAAAAAATAGATTGAAACAAGTTAAAATTGTCTGAAAATAAGGTGATACGTCTTTTTTTTTTAAGCTTTTGAGTTTTTGCAGTTTGGGTGTTTATTTTCAGTTTTAAAAAAAAACGCTGGCAGTATCAGTTTGCGTCCATCGCCATAAATACATGTGCTAAATCTAGTTAAATGATAGTTTACGACAGGACACCTTATAAAACACTGTTTTCAAATGTCTGCTTTTCAATAGATGGACATAAGCTGTATTTTTAAAAGAGGTCAGCCAGGTGCACATGAGAGACTAAAAAAAATATATATTATTGCATGATGAGTTTGTCTTCGTTTCTTTTTTATGTCGTTGTTATACCGTGTATACTACATTTTCAACCGTGTTGTCTATTACTAAAATCAAAAGGTGATCTTATAAACGACTTATTTCTTTTTTCACAGAGCTCGAGACTAGCCAAAATCTTTTTAATATTCCTTTGCTCTGTGATCAAATACTCATATTGTATTCATAGTGTTACAAAAGGTTGGTGCTTTTTCTGACAATAAACCAGACTTTAATAATGTATTGAATACATAGATATTATTATTATTATTATTATTATTATTATTATGTATTAGTGGCAAGGCTCACCCTATTTTGGGTCGTCCACCAATTGGTCTTTTTCAAGGTAAAAAAAGTTTGATCAAAATTCAGAAGGGTACTTTCCAAAATTAGTACATGCATGGGCTCAGCACACCCAAAGTACTTTACCTAGACTCGCCCCTGATTGAAGGGAAGAACAATGTCATTCATTTTGAATCCAAAGAAAATAAAATACACACTAGAGTGGAACCTCGATTTAACAGACTGATAGGGAAGGGTTCGTCCGTTAAATCAGATTGTCTGTTAAATTGAAGCACATTTTTGTGGCCTAAAAACACCATTACAGTCCAAAATGATTGTTTTGTACTTTTTTCATGGGCTAAAAACACCCAGTTCAGTACAGAATTATTGTAAATTCATATTTTAAAAAATAGCTTTAAAATGTTTGATGTTTTTCCAAACTTACCTCACTAGTGCTTGAAGGGGGACATCTTGAGTTCTAACTGGACACTATTTTCTGTCCATTCAATCAGAAGTCCGTTAAATCGAGGTCCGTCAAATTGAAGTTCCACTGTATTATCCATCTCTGCAGGTTATCATATTAGGAATAGTTCATATCCAAAAGTGTAACCTTTTCAACTGCATACCAAAACAATATATTGTTATTTTTATTTTACATTGTTATTTTTTTAAATCTCATTTTTGTTTTTGCAACTTTCTTCTGAGGAAAATCAATATTTTCTTGAAAAAAATACTTTTTTTTCAAATTATAAAAATGATTGTTCTCATTTTATTTTGTAAAATAGCATTTTTATTCTCGGAAAACAACTGAAAATAAAAGTGATTCCCAACCCACAAATATAGCAAAAATAAAACATTTACAGACGTTTTTTTTTTTAAATGATGGAAGGAACATTTCCTGAAGATATTTTTTCTTGTAATCAACAGAAACTGTCTTGGAGGGTGGGGGTTAAACACACCTTTTCTCTAAAAAATAAGTTTTTCTCTATAAAAACACCTGTTTTACTCAATAAATGCAACTCTTTTACTCAAGCTATTAAAAAAATAGCTTTTAGACTTGTAATATTGCTATATAGAACAACAAATATTTATCCATAAAATTGATCTATCTATCGATTGATTGGGGTGTGTATGAAAAGCAAAGCTTTATCTCCCCCTGCTGGAAGCAGAGCAGCAGCACAGTTGACGTAAAAGGCAATTACCACATGGTGCCCAAACTCACAATTGCTCTTCTCACCACGGGAGAGAAAGACCCTGTGCTCTAGGAAAATATTACACTGTAGCTTTTTCTAAACAAAATAAAATAAACAGGAGTACTCGTACATTAAATCCTGGAAACAAAAACTACAATAACATCAAGTTCTAGACAAGTCCGAGACAGCTTCACAATTTCACTGTAATACAATATATAACTTGTCATAGTATTTCGTTTTTACTTAAGAATATGGTTTCATTGTCACGATTTTCCAGTCTTAAATAAAAACATTTTATGCTTAAAATAATGATGAAATAAAAATCATTCTTCCAAACAACTTTTCTGAAAAGTTGTAATTACTTTCTGAGAACACTCTGAGAAGTATGTTTTTTTTTTAAAGCAACAACAAAACATTTTTCAAAAGTATTATAACACATAGTCTATTACCAAATATATCTGCTTTTGCTCTGGGAATAGTCTTCTCTCTCTTTGTATTTTAGTGTCGTAATATTTTTAAAAAAAAGAAGAATTTTCACCCAAAAAATTTCACTCGACCTATAATTCATTTTTTCTACAGAAAAAAAGAAAATGTGTGTCTCATAATATGAAGATTTTATTTTAAAAAATACTGTCACATTCAAACGTTTTAGGGTTGAAATTACAATGTGTTTTTCATAATATGAATTACTTTCTGATATTTTTACTTTCCCCCCTGCTTCTACTGTTTAAAAAAAAAGTAATGCAACTTATTGTCTTTTAAGTGAACAAACTCAGTGTTGCAGTCAACAAGACTCAATTGCACCCAAAAACGGTACGTCTTTTTCCATCGTTAGCATTCACTTCCAACGAGGTCACACCCGCGCACAAAGGTTGCTATGGAGACGAGCATGCCGCTCAGTGGAGGTTGCCATGGCGCCGCGGAAGAGCCTTTAAGTGGCTGCTGCTGCTGCTGCTGAGTGCTCCTCAGTCACGATGAATTTAAAGACAGAAGACAAGATTCTCTCGAGAAAATTCTATGTTGGAAACATCGACAAAAAGTATTGGGGATATTTTCCAATTTGTACTGGAGAGCCTTATAATTGGACACTAAAGTGCAATACTTGTAAAAGAATACATTCATTGACTACAAAAAGTTGTTTTGGTACAAAAATGATATACTTTGCCCCCAAAAGACAATATATTGTTTGTCACAAAAGTAGAATATTTGGTTTGGTTTGCCAGGTAAATGCCTTATTTTTCCATTAAAATAAATCTGTGCACTAAAGCTGACAGTTATATTAGACCACAAAAAAAAAAAAAATCTTGAAAGGTTACTGTTAAACATTAAAAGTAGTGAGTTTTGAAAAAATGTTATATATATAAATATATATATATTTGGCTTTACACGATCAGGATCTTAGGGGCCAATCAGGATTTTTGGAGCCGATCACCGAGTTTAAAAAAATGATAACGGATCACAAGATGGAGCAATGTGTCTATTTAAATGACCTGTATGTATTTGTACTTAATTGCTCAAAAAATTATATTTACAATAAATAATCAATCTTTGGCGGCACGATGGGCGACTGGTTAGAGCGTCTGCCTCACAGTTCTGAGGACCGGTGTTCAATCCCCGGCCCCGCCTGTGTGGAGTTTGCATGTTCTCCCCGTCCCTGCGTGGGTTTTCTCCGGGCACTCCGGTTTCCTTCCACATCCCAAAAACATGCATGGTAGGTTAATTGACAACTCTAAATTACCCGTAGGTGTGAATGTGAGTGCAAATGGTTGTTTGTTTATATGTGCCCTGCAATTGGCTGGCAACCAGTTCAGGATGTAGCCCGCCTCCTGCCCGATGACAGCTGGGATAGGCTCCAGCGCGCACGCCACCCTAGTGAGGAGAAGCGGCTCAGAAAATGGATGGATGAATGTATCTTTGTTCCTCTATTTATGCCAGTGAGGCATAGTGACAGACAGAACAAATGAATGGTCTTCTATTAGATGGCAGGAAGTAAATACAGTAATTAATGCATCCACTTTTTGTGACATTTTTGTTTGTTGGTGTGCCATGAGATTTTTCAATTGTAAAATATGTTCCTTGGCTCCATAAAGGTTGGAAATCACTGCTCTAGTCAGATCATGTATTCTAATCAGTCAGTTCAAACCAACATTACAACATGACAGAAATAATGGGTGCTAACTTACTGTAATTAAATTATTTTAAATTAAATGACTTCACCCACCTGTAACCTTAGAGCATCATTCGACAGAACGGCAGCATGTTTACGCACAACCGTTCGTGCTACCACTAGCTTGCTAGGCTACATAACGTTTTGTCGCCGCCTTGTGAGCCGTATCGTATTCACGGGAAGATACCTCAAGCAAGCCTTAAACGAACGTCCTCTCCTGTCCTGAGCACCGGTGACCACCAACACACATTTTTCCCCATTTTGTCCTTATAATACAGTCACGTGATCCACCTTGTTGTCGTCGCCATGGTAACGAATGTATCCGGTCACATTTGAGTTGACAAGATAAAGCCCATGATCGTAAAAAACGGGATGCGGTGGTATCGGAATACAAGATTTTATTGCAGTAGTCTGACATTACAATCATGAAAGACCAAATTTGTCTTGTAGTCTGATCCGGCCGGGCATTATGTGTTGCCTCAGACGTGTTATCTGTTCCACACCGCCGACATGTTTTTTTTTTTTTTTTTTTTTTTAATAACTTTATTGGCCGTCAGCTATTTCCAATACTACGTCAAAAGACACGTGACAAGGCTAAAAATAAACTAGCTTTTGGATTCCAATATACTGTGCACGATGGGGATGCAGAGTAAATGTCTTTTGCGGAGTGGATCGGCAAATTATGACATTTAAGCCGATCAGCATAAAATGTTAAATATTGGCCGATACTGATCAGCCCGATAAAAGCGGTGTAAAGTCTAATATATATATATATATATATACACACACACAAATACAACCACACACATGCATGCGCAAATGCACAAACGTACCCACACACACACATGCAAATGCAGCACTCACACACGCACGAACGCACGCATTTACTCGGACACAAAAGGCCAGGCTGACCAATGTGCAAATATTTACACTTTATTTCTGATGAGCGGCAACGGCGGTGATGATGTCACACGATGATGTCACATGACACCGTCACGTGACCGCACACGTCCTTTTTGGCAAGTGTTGGTGTAAAATACGAAGTGTGAAAATCAGACAACAGGTCAGGAATGTTGCTCAGTTTCAGAGCGCTGGCTTGTTTGTCGTTACCATGATGACAAGCGATCGAAATGGACAATTGAGCCACAAGGTGTCACTGTTGTCTTTGTTTCCAGGGGGAGTCAGCAAACATTGGCACCCCTACCAATTGCACCGGATCACAATCTCATCCCTTCAAATGAGAAACTGACCCAATTGCACCTGACCCCGACCCGATGACAATTGATCCTGATCTGATCGCACTAGAAACAGGTCTAATGGCACCCTCCAGACCCTGACCCAGACCCCACACCTCACCCGCAGAACCTGACCCAATCACACCCCCGAACAATGCAAGGATGTGAAAGTTGACGACAACTCTGAAACAGTGAGTGAGTTCCATGAGAAGCCGGTTCTGTTTTTGACGGCACCTCATTGCGCCAGAACCAGATCAGATCCAATCAGCACTTGATCTAATGGAATCTGAACCTATCCTAATTCCAACAAAACCAAACCAGATCACACCAGAATTGGCCCAGGTGCTCCAAAACCAGATTGTATCAAATCTGAACCCAATCACACCAGAATTGGACCTAATTGCAATAGGAAATGACACAATCACATCAGAACCGATCCGATTACACCTGAAATGGGCCCAATTGCATCAGAAACTGCAATGATCACATCAAAACTGACCCGATCACACCAGAACCGGGAGGGTAAAGCTTCAAAACAAGCAAGGATGAGAAAGTAGACCAAAAAACATGATACGAAAGGGGAAGCGTAGCTCATGAGAGTCCGGTTCCAAGCGTTTGGCGGGTCTGCGACGTTAATAAATTACACGAGCGCGATCAGAATCACAGGAGACAGAACCGAGTGTAAATAAATAGACGTGCGGTGCGTGTAGAAAAAAGGCGAGTAGAAAAAGCGTCAGATGGCGAAGTCGTCCTGTGAGGAAGAAGTGGCGGAGACGGGACTGAAGGCGGAACTTCGGAGGGTGTCCAGGCAGTGGACCAGAAGCAGAGTTCCGCTCAGGTGCTTCCAGCGTTTGGTGATGGGACTCTTCATCCGGTCCAGGCCTACATGGAGGTCCTGGATCACATCCCGGTAGCTGTCGCCCATCTGGGCCGCCCACGTCACCAGGAAGTCGTACGCCGGCTTCCACATGGCCTAAACGAGCACATCAGCAGCATCAGTAAAATTAAAACAGTCATTATATACATTTATTGTAATGATCACCTGAGTTTCTCAAACGAGGGCATGTATTACTGGCCATTTTTTCTTAAAAGGTTTTCAACCCAATTTAAGACACCCGACTTAAACACTTGACTCACACAGCTGACTTAGACACCCCACTTACATATTTAGAGACCGGACTTCAACATTAAACACCCAACTTAAACACCAACCTGAACACCTGACTTTAACACCCAATTTACACATCTGACTGAAACACCTGACTGAAAAACTATCAATAAACAATAAAGAAGAGCGTTTATGGCCTCCATTCCCTCTTGACAGTTGTTGGCCTTTCAATGTAAGACAAAGACTGAGGCAAATCTTTAAATAAACCGTTAAAATCACCCCAAAAATAATGTTTGTGAGATATTTGTGCTAGTAATCAAAATGAGAGAATATTTGCAACAATAACAAAACAATTATAATGTTCATCAGTTTTAACATTAAATATCTTGTCTTTGGAGTGTATTCAATTGAATAGAGGTTGAAAAGAATTTGCAACTCATTGTACTCTGTACTCTCTATATATGTTTTACACAATGTCCCAATTGTAGTATAGGCATCTATGAAGTACTACAGATCACATCACATCAAGCACTTGACAATAGAAGCTTGAGAACAGAGAGGTCACCTCGACATCCACCACGCCGTTCTTGTCGCGGTGCGGCGCCTCGTAGGCGTCCATCTGCTGGCGGGAAACCTTGGCCAGGCGCTCGGCCAACTCTCGCCAGCGTC